>NW_024424452.1:75502986-75506695 GCF_017311325.1 Ursus maritimus
CCCCCCCCCCCAGAATTGCTAGAACTCATACAGGAATTCAGCAAAGTGTCAGGATATAAAATCAATGCACAGAAAGCAGTTGCATTTCTATACACTAACAATGAGACAGAAGAAAGAGAGATTAAGGAGTCGATCCCATTTACAATTGCACCAAAAACCATAAGATACCTAGGAATAAACCTAACCAAAGAGGCAAAGGACTTGTACTCAGAAAACTATAGAACACTCATGAAAGAAATTGAGGAAAACACAAAGAAATGGAAAAACATTCCCTGTTCATGGATTGGAAGAAAAATATTGTTAAAATATCTGTGCTACACAGAGCAATCTACACATTCAAATCAATCCCTATCAACATACCATCAATTTTTTTCACAGAGCTGGAACAAATAATCCTAAAATTTGTATGGAACCAGAAAAGACTCCGAATAGCCAAAGGACTGTTGAAAAAGAAAAACAAAGCTGGTAGCATCACAATGCCAGACTTCAAGCTATATTACAAAGCTATAATCGTGAAGACAGTATGGCACCGGCACAAAAACAGACACATAGATCAATGGAACAGAATAGAGAGCCCAGATACGGACCCTCAACTCTATGGTCAACTAATCTTCGTCAGAGCAGGAAAGAACATCCAATGGAAAAAAGACAGTCTCTTCAACAAATGGTGTTGGGAAAACTGGACAGCTACATGCAGAAGAATGAAACTGGATCATTTCCTCACACCAGACACAAAAATAGACTTAAAATGGATGAAAGACCTACAGGTGAGACAGGAATCCATCAAAATCCTGGAGGAGAACACAGGCAGCAATGTCTGTGACCTAAGCTGCAGCAACTTCTTGCTAGACACGTCTCCAAAGGGAAGGGAAACAACAGCAAAAATGAACTATTGGGACTTCGTCAAGATAAAAAGCTTTTGCACAGCAAAGGAAACAGTCAACAAAATCAAAAGACAACTGACAAAATGGGAGAAGATATTTGCAAATCTCTTGTCAGATACCTTTATCTAGTACCCAAAATCTATAAAGAACTTATCAAACTCAACACCCAAAGAACAAATAATCCAATCAAGAAATGGGCAAAAAAAATGAACAGACATTTCTGCAAAGAAGACATACAAATGACCAACAGACACATGAAAAAATGTTCAACATCACTCCACATCAGGGATACATGAATTAAAAACACAATGAGATACCACTTCACACTGGTCAGAATGGCTAAAATTAGCCACTCAGGAAACAACAGATGTTGGCAAGGATGTGGAGAAAGTGGAACCCTCTTACACTGGTGGTGGGAATCCAAGCTGCTGCAGCCATTCTGGAAAACAGTATGGAGGTTCCTCAAAAATTTGAAAACCGAACTACCCCATGACCCAGCAATTGCACTACTAGATATTTACCCCAAAGATACAAATGTAGTGATCCCAAGGGGCACCTCCACACCAGTGTTTATAGCAGCAATGTCCACAATAGCCAAACTATGGAAAGAGCCTAGATGTGCATTGACAGATAAATAGATAAAGAAGATGTGGTCCATATACACAACAGAATACTACTCAGCCATCAAAAAATGGAATCTTGCCATTTGCACCAACATGGATGGAACTACAAGGTATTATGCTAAGCAAAATAAGTCAATCAGAGAAAGACAATTAGCATATGATTTCACTCATATGTGGAATTTAAGAAACAAAACAGAGGATCATAGGGGAAGAGAGGAAAAAATAAAACAAGATGAAATCAGAGAGGGAAACAAACCACAAGAGACTCTTAATCATAGGAAACAAACTGAGGGTTGGCTGGAGGGAAGGGGGTTAAGGGAATGGGGTAACTGGGTGATGGACATTAAGGAGGGCACAAGATGTAATGAGCACTGGGTGTTATAT
Source organism: Ursus maritimus (assembly GCF_017311325.1). Classification (NCBI taxonomy): domain Eukaryota; kingdom Metazoa; phylum Chordata; class Mammalia; order Carnivora; family Ursidae; genus Ursus; species Ursus maritimus. The sequence goes on from NW_024424452.1 coordinate 75,504,878, forward strand.
AAGACTGATCAATCCCTGACCTCTGCCTCTGAAACTAATAATACATTATATGTTAATTAATTGAATTTAAATTAAAAAATTAAAATTAAAAATAATAAAAATAAAAAATAAAGTACCTTGTAGGCTCTTAGTCCAACTATAATTCCATCTCCCATCAATATACATTATTTTTAATCCTATTAATAAGGTTAAATATTATTAAGATTAAATATATTTTATGTAGTTTGAACTTTTTCTTGTGTTTTTAAATATTCCACAAAAATTCTACCAATACATTGTTGATAAATAACTAAATTTTTTCACAGAACAAAGCCATGATTAAAAATATCTACTACTGCTTCCCTAAAAATATACTTTTGAAATAAGAAAAAATTGGTTTTGGTTAAAATTTGTAAGTGACTGGCCCTTAAAATGAAATAAACATGAGTTTCTGCCCTTTCTCAAAAAAAAAAAAAAAAAGAACACCAATCAATCAATCAATCACCAATCACAATCACTTTGTTTTTTAGAGAGAGATAGAAAAAAATTGCACAAGGTAGGTCTAATTTCAACTGGGACTAAAACTAAGTAAATTCTCGCTTTCAACTCTGAGATTCTCTAGTTCTGGCTACACGTCAGAGCAGGGTGGAAGAAGGAAGGGAGGGGAGACTTCAGAAGATGATTTAGAAATACAGTGAAGGAGCCAGAAAGATCCTCCTAGCGCATCCATCCATAGAAGCGAGGTATGGTGCACCTACCACCAACCCCAAATCTCAAAACCTTGAAATAAAACAAAGATGCTTTCTCTTTTGTGTTATGTATCCACTGGGGGCTAGGCTCTGCTCATCAGTCCCTCAGGCATCCAGGCTAATGGAACAGCGCTGCTGGAAGTAGCTGTTGCCACACTGAAGACAAAGAAAGCTCTCTGGGGTCTCATACTGGCGATTCATTGCCCTGAGCCCAGAAAGGACATTTGTTACCTTGGCTCACGGTTCACTGACCAGAGTTAGTCACATGTTCCCAGTCAAACACCAACAGAACAAGAAGTTCAATCCCCATGCGCCTGGAAGGCAGAAAGTCCGAAATATTTTCTAAAGTGCATTATTGTCTACTAATTTGGCTTCTGAGGGTATAGGTCCACTTCAAAAAGGGTCCTGGATAGCTTTCCCCATCCCACGGCCTCAATGAGAGCTGATTTACAATAAGCACTAAAAAGGGCAGAAAAAAGTGCCACTGAAAGCAAGTCTTCCCGGTTATAATTACTACAAGTCTCCCCGGTTATAATTACTACAAGTCTCTTGCTAATTATGGAAAATGAGATGATCTGATAAATCATCATGTTTATGCTCAACCAATATTTTAAGTTCTTCGTTTCTACTAAAGTTAGCAACATGCCTGGTCAGGCCCAGTGACCTACTGGGTGTGTACCAAAGTTGCATGTACATATCAAGATAAGTGCCAGAGTACTGGGGTTCCAGACACTAATTGTGGCCCCAGCTCTCAAGGTGCCCCCGACTCGATGTCAAAGATATTTTGGTTTTTAAAAGCATGATTGAACTCACAATAGTTTTGAAGACTTATTTTCTGGGTAAAAACTAAGCCTTGAAATCATCCAAATATCATCATCTTCATAGCTGCAGGAAGAGGCAGCTGAACTCAACACAGCGAACGATGCTGTCTCCATGCCAAGTCTTTAATTAGCCGGAAATAAGGTGAAGGGTACACCTAATGAGCAAGCAACAGACTCGGTAATACAAGACCCTCTGGATACAGTTTAAGGGTGTGGTTCTACTATAATGAAATCAAGAAAAAGAGATTTATTCTTCTAGACAACCCCCC
>NW_024424452.1:75506705-75579441 GCF_017311325.1 Ursus maritimus
GCTTCAGTCAGCCTAATCTATCCTGGAGTTTACTGTCTGTGCCTGTGGAAGTCATTTTAATACTACGATTCAATAATCAAGACACCTTATCTGGCCTAATGATCTCACCATCACCGTCATCATAGCTGTAAGCGGCGTTCACTATGTATAAGACTCTGCATGGCTTCTCTCTTCTAATCCCCACCACAACTGTCTGAGCTGGGTATTATCGTATTTATTTTAATTAAGGAACTGAAACTTCACATAATTTTCCCAAGATTACTGATAACAACTGGTAAAGACAAGAGTTGAACGCAGGACTTGTGACTCCAAAGGTCATGATCTGCCCATGTATTTGTTACATTTCCAAATGCCTGGGCACTTAAAAAAGGTTTTTAAAGATGAATTTGACAATGTGGGTGATGTGTGGTTTAAAAGTAACAATTCTCTCTAAATGTGAAATAGACCAAACCCTTAAAAGTAAATCTTCAGTGTAGCAGCTGCTGACATGATTGTCTTCTTTTATTTTCTTCCTTCAAAGAGTGAAATTGATGAACAATGAAGATGCTCTGTGAGTCCTTAAATTAGTTTCTATTTTTCAAGGAGAAGTGTGGGTCTAAAGGGCATATCACCTGATGTGAAATGTTGGGCTCCGGGAGCAAATGGTCAAGAAAGAATTCTTGAGACATCTTCTGTGCAAAAAAGGTGGTTTTAGTAAAGCATGGGGACAGGACCCAAGGGCAGAAAGAGGATGATTGCTAACATATATCTTGAGGGGTAGAGATAAAGGAAATTTCCAAAGGAATTTTTTTTAAGTAGGCTCCACGCCCAGTGCGGAGCCCAATGTGGGGCTTGAACTCTTGACCTAAACTGAGATCGACAGTTGGGACACTTAACAGACTGAGCCCCCCAGGCGCCCCCAGAGGGATTTTTTTATATGTTAAAGACTTAGAGGATCCTGGAGTTCAGTCTAATGTCAAGCTAAGGTACTTTTGCCTCTAGCAAATATTAAGATGAGGCAATTGAGAGCCTGTCTCAAGCACTTGCCAATGGGCTGTAAATTGTAAGGAGATTTAATTTCTCTACATTTCTTTTACCTTTGTTCTCCACAGCATCACCCACCATGCAATATTTCTCTTAGCATTTCACTATTGCCATTAATCAAGTTAAAATGTAAACAATGACTAACCTTAGGTCCCAAATTCTGCATAACATTCCTTATCTCTTAGACCCAGCTCATCCCGTGTGCTGGGGACTCCCAGGCCAACACTGGCTCCGACCATCCATTTCAATTTCCACTAGCTCCAGAGTCCAAATTGTGATGGGTGTTGTCGGAATTTCAAGTACATGAAGTAAGTACGTAAAGTAAGTGACCAGATACAATCTCTGATTTCTTTGAGTCAGGGAGGTGGGGCCCAGACTTTTCCTGTTGTGTTATTGTGCTTCAGGATGGAATGCCCTCGGCAGAATGTCGCCTGCTCAGTCTGTGACCCGGGAGGAACTTCTTAAAGCCTCCCTGCCCCCAGTACAGAGAGTGTTAAAAGCCTGAGTACTTCCAAAGGGACCGTAAAGTCGGGTATTCGCAAGTCTTCGGCATACACTGGTAAGTACGCTGCTGGTAGATTATTAAGCAATGAATCAAAAGGGAAAACTTGGATTCCTAATGAAAAGAGAAATCAGCAATTTTTTGTAAGTGCTTCCATTAATATAATACCTTCTAACGTGGTATCAGACATGGTTTGGGGGTTTGTCTTTGGCCAAGTTGGGAAAGAGAGATAACCAACCCCCCTTTAGAATCTAATTTATGTTGATGTGCTGTCCTTCTTCCTGTGGTTCAAAGTGCTCCATTCTATGCACTATGACAAAGTTTCTTGAGTTTCTATTGTCAGATCTCTTTCATTAACGCCACTCCCAGCTGAATTCACTATACATTTCAAAGGTTTTGGAAATCTTTTATAGAAAACTAGTCTAATGTCGTCTGATTTACAGGTGGAGAAACTAAGTCTCGGTCCTTTATTATTTCTTAGTTTCTCCTCCAGCCTAGGAAACATCTATGGCCTTGTAACTGGCTAGATAAATTTAAATCCTAGCAGAATTTTTCTTATGTGGTTAGGAACTGGCTTGAGGAGGCAGGGAACGGCTGCTGGGAGATAGGAATCACAGAGCATGGCCCTGCTCTGACCTGAGTTTCTTTCTAATTTGTGCTCATTTGTTCTCAGGGGCTAAGTAGCCACCCTCACGCACCTCCGATTGTCTTCCATCCAGCTCAATGTACTTATCTCTGATTATTCCAGAAATGCACAGCCCTTAAAGATATTGTATCGTTGTGTAGTCAGTGCCAGTACCCATGGGCCAAGATGGTGTGTGTGTGTGTGTGTGTGTGTGTGTGTGTGTGTGTGACAGACAGAAGAGGGAAGAGGGACAGAGAGAGAGAGGGAGAGAGAGAGACAGAGAGAAGAGGGAAGAAGGAGAGCGGAATGGGGAATGTATAAATAAAGGCTTGGATGCAAGTCTGACAGCACCAGTAGAGATGGCATGCTGGGAAACATACAGGTAAGTTCTACTAGACATAGCTAAGAAGCACGGCTTAATTGATACAGTGCTAGACGCAGATATAGGATCACCTGCATTTTCCTGATACCAATAGACAAGGTCCCCAGGTCAATTAAGAAAAAAATATCCAGCATGCCTGGCTGGCTCAGTCAGTCAGGCATGTGACTCTTGGTCCTGGGGTTGTGAGTTTAAGCCCCACGTTGGGCATGGAGCCTACTTAAAAAATATAAAATAAAATAAAATAAATAAAATAAAATATAGCTGGAAGGTAAGACTCTAACCCAGAGGCTCCCAAACTTTCTAGATTCAAGAGGCCCTATAGTGTGTGAGTGGTCAGGTCCAAACAAATTAAGTATTTCTGTTCTTACGTCTTTGTAGTTGTTTGAAAAATAATACACAAATTGAAAGAAAATAATCATTTTATTTCCTTCTTGAATACCCACAACTACGTAATAATGAGGTGTATGTGCCTGCTAGGCACCCTACAATTTCTCAATCCTTGGAGTCAGAGGGGACATCACCCCTTTCTTTCCTGTTTCACCTCAACCAGTGTTCACGTAGTACTTGCTTTTTAACATTGCAACTGCCGCCAGCCCAGAGTTGCAAAGATATGACGCCATCTGATGGAAAACTGCCCTACCTGATATTAAAACTGTCAACTACCTCTGCTTTTGCTCCTCATGCAATAAACATGTGCTTTCCCTGCGATTTTAAAATAACTCAGACAGCCTCTGCACACCGCTTTGGGAATGGCAGGCCTAGGTTCATATGCTGACCCCTACATTATCTTAGGAAACCTAACTGCGATGAGGTTGTGAAATATAGGTGAGGTTCAGTGGGGTGGAGTCCAGAGCCTATGACCAAGAAAGAATTCTTGAGACGTCTTTGGTGCAAGATGGTGGTTTATGAAAGCACGGGGACAGGACCCGTGGGCAGAAAGAGCTGCTGCCCCAGTTGTGAGGGGTGGCTGATTATATACTATGGGGTTGGGGGAGGTAAGGAAAAAGGGAGGTTTCAAAACGATTTTCATATGTTAAAGAAGACTCACAGGATACCAAGGCCCTGACTTTGTCAAGTTAAGGTTGCTTTTCCCCCTAGTAAGGCATTAACGTGAAGATAGTTGGGAACTTCCTGGAGGCTGCAGATTATAAGGACATTTAATTAGATTTACATTCCCTTCCGGAAGCTAGGTTATTGATAGAAATGCTTTGTTCTTGTAGACTGCTTAAACATTTGTACACTGAGGGAGACTCAAGTCTTGCAGGATTGTGGTCTCTATAGGTTAACTATTTCTTTTTCCTTCAGGGCAGCCAGGAGTGCCTGAGGGATGTCACGTACATCCCGTTGGGGGGGGGGGGGGGCTGCAGGGTGTCCGTTTCTGCTTTGTCCTCAGCTTGCCTTCTGTTCCCTCATCAACTGGACACTCCATCTGACTTTAATGCATTACATACTTGCATTTTACTTCTTTGAAGTAGAGGAAGCCGTATAGAATGTCCAGGAAAAGAACAACAGTTTCTAACACTGTGGTTAAAAACTGGGAACTTTGATGCAACTAACAGGGTTTCCCAACTCACTTAGCAATTTCATGTTGCTTAGGTTATTTTACGTGTTGTTTTTTATAAATTCACCTCGTAAAAAATAAATTCACTTTCCACCAGTGACTAGACCAACCTTGCTAATTCAGTTATATTTTCCTAATTTTGATTGCTTATATAATTTTTAGGTTTAGTCACGTTTGAGAGGGCTTTCTTCATTAAAATAATAGTAACGTTTCTTTAGAACCCTCAACAAAGGAATGGCCTGATTTTTACTGAATATTCACATAAGGAGCAACAACATTTTAAATGTTATTTTTGCACTAGCATGTGAAACAGCCCCCCAATAACCAATAGCTTTAGTGTATTTTCCACTCTAGTAAAATTGCCTACGGTGTCGTTGATCACTCTGTCTGAAATAAAAGAGGGCAAATTATTTTTTATTTTTTTTAATTGTATTTATTTATTTGAGAAACAGAAAGACAGAGAGCACAAGTGGGGGGGGAGAGGGAGAGGGAGAAGCAGACTCCCCGTTGAGCAGGGAGGCGGACACAGGGTTGGATTCCAGGACCCTGGGATCATGACCTGAGCAGAAGGCAGACGCTTAACCAACTGAGACAGCCAGGCGCCCCTACTTAAATTTTTTTGATCACACTTTTGGTGAGGGAACAGAAGGCAAGCTGAGGACAAAGCAGAAACTGACACCCCACAACCCCCCAATTCTGTAAGACTTGAGTCTCCCTCAGTTTACAAATGTTTTAGCAGTCTACAAGAACAAAGCATTTCTATCAATAACCTAGCTTCCGGAAGGGAATGTAGATACAATTCAATGTCCTTATAATCTGCAGCCTCCAGGAAGTTCCCAACCATCTTCATGTTAATGCCTTACTAGAGGGGAAAACAACCTTAACTTGACAAGGGCAAGGCCTTGGTATCCTGTGAGTCTTCTTTAACATATGAAAATCCTTTTGAAACCTTCCTTTTTCCTTACCTCCTCCAACCCCATAGTATATAATCAGCCACCCCTCACAACTGGGGCAGCAGCTCTTTCTGCCCACGGGTCCTGTCCCCGTGCTTTCATAAACCACCATCTTGCACCAAAGATGCCTCAAGAATTCTTTCTTGGTCGTCGGCTCCGGACTCCACCCCACTGAACCTCACTTATACTCCACAACCCCATCACTTTGATTTCATGTAATCACCCATTTTAAACAAAGAGGTGGGAAGCCCTCCTTGTTCCCAGCCCGGGAAGGCAGCAACTACCTTGCACACTGATGTGTTCATGTCATCTTGCAGGTTTGCCTTTGCAAACGTGGGAACAACTCCGCCGACACCTTGGAGAGACAGCAAGCAGATGTGAATCAGACAAATAACACAAGAAAGGAGAAGGTGACCTTGAAGCCTATTTTGTGCTCTTTTTCTTTTTCTCTCTTTCTCTAGTTCCCTACTCATTTCCTTCTCTTGCTGGAACACAACCTTCAGATACACACTTCTAGCTTACCCTAAGGGCTCTGATTCCAAATATTCTATAACTTTGTCTCTGTAAATAAACCCCAGATTGTCAGGGTAGATACCTACAAAAGTGTCAGTTTAAGGAAAAATCTCCTGAAGCTGTAAAAATAACATAGTCACGTCAACGTCCCACAGGCTGGGCTAAGTGCTGTTTATACGTTAGTCGATTCATTCTTAGAACACGTTCTAGTTCTAGCTTCACTTTAGAGAAAAGGAGACACTGAAACAGATCAGTTGCCTAAACTCCGGTGCTGGTAATTGGCCAGCGCTGACCTTCATACCCAGGTCTGACTCCCAGCTTCCCTACTGCCCTGGGAGGAGATACACAGATACTCAGATACTCAGAGAAGGCTGGCTGCATCTGGCTCACGCTCAGTTGCAATGATGGCTAGAGAGAGGATTTCTATTTATTGTGCATTTGATAGAAGGTCCTTTTGAGGAAGGAAACTCTGACCTTAGGATATTAGCTCCCAGTAAGTATTTGCTCAATTATTTATTTCTTTTTCATTGCAAAGCATATACGGTGATGAATTCATTCATTTACCACTAGGAAATCCACTTATTGCCAAGTATTTAGGCAACTACGAGTACAGTCCAAGTGTGCCACTATAGAAAATAAGAAAAAGGGAAAATAAGAGATGAGTCAAAGAAAATGCCCTATTTTGGGGAAACGTATAGCCTTAAGTAGAGAGAAGATTAACAGACGTGATCCAGTGAATCAACACCGTGGCAGTCTCCTGCTGGGAACATGCGATTTCCTGTAGGTTTCAAGAGGATGGCAAGCTGAGCAGTGGGAGATGCCTCTCTGGACCATCTCTGGCCCCTACTCTTGCTGCTGTCTCTGGAGCTCATTTCCTCCCCTCTTCTGCCCACTGGCGTTCTAGCCACACTTTAAACCCTAAAGCCACTAGTATTCCCCAGTGTTGCTTTCCCACATCCCAAAGTCACGTTATGAGCCTCTTCCTTCATGCTTTTATTGCAATGTGTACATAAAACACATCTCTGTCTTAGCATGGGACACCAGAACATTGTAATGACTTTTTTATCAGTCTGACTTCCCCACCGGAGTAAGAGCGACTCTAGAGAAAGCATCACACCTTATGGATCTTCTGCACCTCCAATACCTCGCCTCGGACTTAGGATCATAGAAGCCCCTCACTGGGTGTCTGATGGCTGAACTAATCTGAGAAGGAGTCACGGAATCTGGGTTGACAGAACCCTATAGGGCACTTGATTCCATCCTCTACCTAATCTCCTACTTACTGAACAAATATCAGAGCCTGAAATACTAGGAAGTGCTTATACTGAGCTAAAATTTGCCTTCCTCTAACATCTTCAGTTCCACCACTGGCCTTAAATCTAATCTTTCTGTTTGCAATGATTCTTCAAATGTTTATAGGCAAATATTTACAGAACTGAGTCAGGCCCTTGGAGTAAGAGTTAACACGTTAGCCTCTTTTGCAAAGTGAGCCCAATACAGTTGATTTTCTTACCCAAGGCCTCCACGGTTAGTTCTCGGGGAGCCAGGTCCCTGGCTGGCCCTCCGTCTGACCAAGCTAGCTGTTGGAATGGATGGATTTCTCCTTCTCCTTCTTCTCCTTCTTTTTAAATTTATTACTGAAGAGTCATTGACATGCAATGTTATGGGTGCCTTTCTTCTTATAGAATCATCTTGGCGCTTTCATTCAGCTGTTTGTGCCTGAAGCTACAACATCCTAGTTAATGAATCATGCACACGGGCTCTTGCTATACCAAGAGCCCATTTTTCCTGCCTGGGATGTGCCCGGGACACATTATACAGGATATACACCGACCAGCTTCTCTCCTGGGAAAGTTAGATCTCCCCCTGCTGACCTCTAGTTTCGGTGGAGCCAGGCTGAGGAAATTGCCCCAGTCTCTTTCTCAGTCTAGCTCCTGCAAATGACTCCACCACACACTCCCCTTACACGGCAGGAAACTGCTTTGCTTCCTGGTCTCCTGCTGAGGGCGCAAGCATCTTGCTGTAATCAGACCTGCTGTCTCTCCAGGGCTACAGCTGCAAGCATCATAATGATCTGTGCAATTCCCCTCTTTGTTCCTAGAGTCACTTTTCCCATAAAAGTGGATATTCTTCATTGAATGACTGCTCTGTCCCACAAAAATGAATAGCATTATGTCCCATTTTACAAATGAGGACCGTGAAGCCCAAAGGGGGTATTTTCCTATGCACCAACGAAGGGGATAGAGCAGGGAATTTGAAACAGATGTGTCTGGTCCCAACATCCACATTTACTCCATTACATTAGCTGCCTCTCCGAATGTGGGGTCACTTTACTGCTCTAGGACCCCGGGAGGGGGAAATTGTATAAGGTTGTGATTCTAGGGTGTCCCTCAGGATCTAGAGCAATCTACCAGCTCTTCCCCAGGCTGAGCCAGTTGCTAGGGAAGAACCAGCCCTGCAACACTTTTATATAACACCTGACAAAAATGGGCCTTGCTGTTTCATTCAAAAGCTGTGTACTGAGCACCTGTTGTATTTTGTTCCCAGTGCTTCCCTGGCCCCGGGGGCCATAGCAGAGAACAAGCAGGTGACATCCCTAGAGTTGAGCTATCTCGCTCAGGTTCCCCATCCTAAACGCAAAAGATGTATATCCAGTTTGGGGGCAAGAGCTCATCTGCGAAACAAGAAAATAGCATCTACTGTGCGACCCATGTGCCTTCCAAACTCACTAACTTGAGGAGATAAAACTGTCACAAAAACATATTAGAGAACAACATCTAAAATCGCATGATTCGGTGTTAAACATGTGTGTATTGACCAAAAAGTATAGGAATTAAAAGAGCAGAGGCTCACCGATGGCAAAGGCAGGAGAGGACACCAATTTGGGGGAATGCTTTTATGGTAATCACCTAATAGCTTGTATTTATTGAGCATTTGCTATATGCTAGGAACAGCTCTAAGTCAACCCACGTGTGTTGACTCACTTGATTCTCACCAAACACTGCAAGGAAACTACCACTGTTTTCTCCATGTTTATGCTACACGGAGGGGTTAACTAACTTGCCCAAGGTCACAGGGCAGTAACTGACAGAGCTGAGCTTGAACCGGGGCAATCTGCCAGAGCCTGGTTGCTTAACCAATACGCCATACTGCCTCTCAGTGTTCTTCCGTGGTCTGGGGACAGATCACCTCCACCTGTGCCAGTCGGGACAGGGCCCTGCTCCCTGGGGGGAACTAGCATCTGATGGGGAGAGGAGGGGTGGCTGTCCACACACCGCCTCGCTGGCAGCAGCCTCTCTCTTCCACTGGTGGCTGTCCCCCGGCCTCAGGCGGAAGGAGGATGGTGGCAGAGCTGGGCCCCCAGGGTATGCGGGGGCGGCTGGGACTCACAGCCCCGGGAAGCATTTGCCGTAGCAGCTCCTGCGGTGGCCACCGCGGTTGGCTCCTGCTCCCAGCTCCAGGCCACCACGGCCGCATGGCCCTGTGTCATGTCACCACACCAATCTGAGCTCTGTTTTTGCATGTTATTTACGAAACGTGTTTGACGAGGTGGTTCTTTCTGGCGCACCGCTCCATGCCGTTCTGCGGTCAGGGAAGGGAGGCTGGAGGCCGCCGTGCAGTCTGGAATGCAGGACGCTCCGAAGCCACAGTCTCAACGCCGGGCGGCAGCTCCGGGGCGGGAGGGGGGGGGGGAGCTCACCAGGCCCAGGGTTAAAGCGGTGACCTGAACCTCCCTCACCTTCACACCACCGGAGAACAGCCACGGAGGCAGGATTCAAGCGGAGCAAATTTCTCAATCTGCCCAGTTCTTTCTCCTGGTTGGCTCGAGCAGCCAAGGATGGGTGGGGCTTTCACTTGTGAATAAAAAGCTCTGCTTTGCTTCCCCACACAGGCGAACATGGCCAAGCGAGTTGCAATCGTGGGAGCCGGGGTCAGTGGCCTAGCCTCCATCAAGTGCTGCCTGGAGGAAGGACTGGAGCCCACATGCTTCGAGAGGAGCGACGACCTCGGGGGACTGTGGAGATTCACCGTAAGTAGGGGTCTCAGCAGTTGTGTGAAGCGTCTTATTGGAAAAGGCTCAACGGATGTGAAAGGAGGTTGAATCCCCCCCCCCCCAACGCTGACTGCCCCTGGGGGGGAGGGGTTAGAAGCATCTGCTGAGCAGGGAGCCAGGAGGACTAAAGGACACTGATAAAAGAAAGGAGCAGGGCACAGCCTATGCTTGGGGTGGGGAGGGCACGAGCCACCCTATAAACTCTATCTGGGGCCAAGAGGAAGAGAGATGCCCCCAAAGGGTGGCAGAGAATGGAGTGGCTGGGACAGGCCAAGCAAGCCCAGAACAAGGGGAGCAGGAGCAGAACCAGGGGGTCTGAAGCAAGGCCAGCGACCACAGTGTTTGGGGAAAAGGCAGGAACCCAGCTGCGCAGCAATGTCGGCCACTGCCTGCAACACTGAGCTGTGCTGTTCCTGCTTCTATTCCCTGTCCTGCTCCATCCGAGGGGGAACAACACAGGGCTCAGTGTAGGATGAGCTCTAACCTCCGGGTCCTAAGTCCAGGCAATCCCAATCTAGGCCAAGAACAATCAGAAGTAAAGAATGTGAGTTTGGAGCCTTTTCTGTTTCCTGAGCAAAAGAAAGTAATATCCTCAAACCTCAGCAAGGTTACAGTCCAACCTGGAGAGGAGAATGAGTGAGGAAGGAGAAGAGGGGACTATGAAGCCCACCCTTCACTGGCCTGGGCCAAAGGGGATCACGGGGGTGCTGCTGGGGCCGCTGAAACCCTTTGTGTTCCATGGCTGGCCAGGGAAACATTTGCATCAGAGCTCCAAGCCCCCTACTTCCCCTCCTTCTCAAGAAGGCAAGAACAATTCCCATGAGCTTTAAACGTGCTGACAAGAAGGCTGTCAGGAATAGTGAAAAGGAGCACAGAGTCAGATATCGGGGTCTCAGAGCCCATAAGGGGCTAAGAGAAAACATGGCATTCCTCTAACTGTAGAAGGGTAGAATTTGGAACTGGAATAAAGTATTTTCTAATAGTTTCTAATACTCTGACTGGTTAGTGGCAGTTGTCCCAGCATAGGCCAGCTTGGCTCGCAGAAAGAACTGTGTATTTTGAAATGTGTCTAACCACTAAAGGTGACCATCAATACATAGAAACCTCCCCAAGGGCACTAGGTGAGAGAACACTTGTTCCCATGTTTCAAAGTGCATACATTCCATTAGGATAGCAGAAACCTAACAGACACCCGTGCTGTAACCCTCCCCTCCTGTGCCTTCAGAAGATGTCACTCATCGAGCATGACACACTCCCCCTGATGAGTCTCAGAATCCCTCTTAATACGTACTCCAGACAAATAGGACTTATCTATCAGAGTTGGGATTTGGCTTGCAAGATGAAACTTCCCAGTTAGCAGGGTAATTAGCAGGCTTACTTGGTTAAAGTAATTTCAGTCAAAGCAAAAGTGAGTCCAGAGACCTGGGGATACTGGACAAAAATGCACCTTATACAGTTCACAGACACATAATTATTAACACATAAAATCGCAGATCTGCGAATCAAGAGAAATGAATTCTAGATCCAGCTGTGCCCACCTGACTGTGTGACTTGGGCAGGTCAAATGCCTACGCACAAGCACCAGGCGGGACACAAAAATGAGAAGGATTCATCCCACGCTCAGGTTGCTGCCAGGGTCATGGGGAAGGAGTAGGATCCTACAAGCCAGAAACAGTGCTATGGGCATTTAAATGAGGTTGGGGTTCTATCTTGCACTGGAGGGAAATCAGGGAAGGCTTCATGGGAGAGATGGTGTGTGAGGGACTTGGAAGGATTTCAACAGGTGCATGAGATTGAGTGGGAGATTACACAGAGGGAACTAGTAAAGAAAATGTAGGGGGCATGCTTGGAAAATAAAAATAGCTTATTGGTATATGCAGCACAGATAAGTAATCGGAGGGGACGAGGGTGGCTGAATATTCCAGTGCAGGATTCCTATGCAATTTAGAAAGCAATCGATGATGAGGAACAGAATTAAGACGATGACTTGTTGCTCTATTGGTTTTGTTTGCATGATGGGAAGACCCAAACACGTTTACAGGTAAGGAGAGAACATTGGACGGTGGGAAACTATTGAATACGTGAGCCCAACATGGAACATGATCCTGGCAGAAAAGGGAAGGAGTTGAGTTGGACACACATGGAAGGGTTTGCCTTGGAAAAGGGGGAGAGGCACAACCTCCTCAGACCCTGGAAGGGAAGGAAAAGTGAACACGAAGAGAAACGTTGGAGTTTAGGGGAAGCAAGATGCAGGAGTGTGCGCATCAGAGGCCACGATGACGCTGTCGGGAAAATGCAGCATCTGGGGAGGGTGAAGAAGGCGTGGGGGGGGGTGGCATGGAGAAGTAAGAAAAATAGAGATGGTCGTGAACACATATTGTGAAGCCCGTGACAGGATATCCAAAGGATGGCAAAAAGGGTAACCCAGCAGCAGCCCATTAACAAGTCACTCCAGCCCCATTGCTTCATGTGTTGAATGAGAACGGGGAACCAGTTTGGAAGATAGTTAAAGCTAGGGGGCTGGGAAGCAGGAAAAAACACCCCCACCTTCATTCAGTGGCCTGTTTCTTGACACAGTGGCCTCTTGAGACAACTGGACCACCTTGAGATTCCTCTAATGCCTGAGAGAAAATCCCTAAACTAGGTGATCTTAAAGGGGCCTTCCAGCTCTAACATGCTATGAACCTCCTGAGTCTTTCTAGAGACAACCCATCCTCCTCCTCCTACCTCAGCGTGCACGCACGCACACACACACACACGCGCACACACACACACAGGCTTGCTTAGAGTGTCTCTGCACTCCAAGCAGGTGGCCAGCTTAAAACCTACACATTAAAGTGTCTGCTCTAGCGAGGGCTGTACTTACCAGGAAGCCCACAGAGGGATCCTTAGTGCCTGTTCTGGGCAGCAGCGGCCATCATGCAAAACTGGACAAGTGATCTGCAGAAACCCAAGAAAGCGCATATGGAGACCGCATTCAAATAGGGAGATGCGCCAAAGATTACAGAGATTATAAAGCACTGCACGTAATTCAACACTCAGAGACACATGACTCTGTCTCTTCCAACTACCACAGCCTTAAGCAAAGAAAGACAAAGGTTGCAATAGAAAAGAAGGTCATCATTGGTTGGGGTGGCCGAGGGGGTGGCAATCTTTAAAAAGAAAAGGGATATGTTGGTAAAGAGCCAACTTCCGTCCACTAACTCAAGCTGGAGGTACGTACGGAAAGTCTGTTTTGCAACCAACTCTCTTAGGCTCTTGAATAGCGACTGTAGTGTTACCGCGGGTTAATTACCTCAGTTATAAAGTCGTATTGAAGAAATAAAATGTGAGGCGTTGTCTCATCACGCAAAATTAATATTACTCTTAGAGAATCTATAGGAAGGGATCTTAGGCGATGCTCTTCCTGTAGACCCACACTGAGGTCATCTAGAGGGAATTACACTCCACTGGTGGGAACACACTCAGCTTCGTCCTTCACATCCCTGGAACACAGTCCAGAGCCTAAGACCCCTCCCTGCAATGATGTTCTTCCTTACGGGCATCGAGGTCTTTTCTTCTTTTTTTTCTTTTTTTTAAAGATTTTATTTATTTATTTGACAGAGAGAGAGAGACAGCCAGCGAGAGAGGGAACACAAGCAGGGGGAGTGGGAGAGGAAGAAGCAGGCTCCCAGCGGAGCAGGGAGCCCGATGTGGGGCTCGATCCCGGGACCCCGGGATCATGCCCTGAGCCAAAGGCAGACGCTTAACAACTGAGCCACCCAGACGCGCCTCAAGGTCTTTTCTTCTGCACATGCAACCTTTCATTTATTTATTCAACAAAGATTTATTGAACATCAACCCTGTGCCTTATATACCACGTATATTTACATTCAGTGAGGAAAATGAAGACGTGTAACACTTTCCCCTTTAAATCACTGAAGAAGTTTCTCAGTTAATTCTTTAGGCTTAGTAAACCTAATTCTTCCAGTCTTTCTTTAAAAGGCTATTTCTAAAAGTTCAACGGTCTTCGTAGGTTTCCTTTTATTCACATATTCAACAAACATTTATTGAATTCCTATTATGTTTCAAGGGGGTACACCTGACAGGCCCCCATCCTCTTGGGGATTCCTCGCATCATTTCTGAGTATCCACAGCTCGCATGGGTCATAGATCTGAGAACCGGGCACTATCCTCCAGCAAGATTCTGCCTCTCACTGGGGAGAGGAGGAGAGAAAGAAAAATGGATTCTGGCTGCTCAAAGGAGGGGGAAAGAAGGAAATAATTGTTCTTGGAGAACAGGAGGTGTGAACGTCTTGTATAGAGAGAATGTCTCTATTTAGGAGTAACTTTTATTATCATTTTACATTTATTGTTAAAATGCGGAAGGGGAAGGAGCACCTGGGTGGCTCAGTGGGTTAAGCGTCCAACTCTTGATTTCAGCTCAGGTCATGATCTCAGGGTTCTGAGATTGAGCTCCGCGTCAGGCTCTGTGCTGAGTGTGGGGCCTGCTTGGGATTCTCTCTCCTGTCCTCTCTGCCCCTCCCCCACTCATGCTCTCTTTCTCTCTCAAAAAACAAACAAATAAATAAATAAATATTTTTAAAATGAGGAAGGAGAGACCTCTGACCTGCCAAAGCTTTCTTCCCATTGCCTATAATCCTCTCTGAAGGACACAAAGCTTGAGAAAGTAAATCTCCATAATCATCGTAGAAGAATAAAATGAATAACAGTTAATATTTATTGAGTGCTTACCAGACACTGTTCAAAATGCATTACAGCTATCGTTTCAGTTTATCCTAAGGGATATTATTATGCCTATTTATAGCTGGAGAAACTGAGGCACAGAGAGATTAAGAAAATCCCCAAGGTTACCGAACTAAAAATGTGGAGCTTGAAGAGGGACTCAGGCGGTCTGAGTCTGGGTCTGTGCTGTCAAGAACTGTGCTTCATGTATTTCCAGAGTCTGGCTCAGGAATGAGGGCAGGCAAATTCTAGTCTGTTCGTGGAATCCCACCAAGCGTCTTAGGGAGTGATGGGGATCTTCCCAGCATATTGCAGGACCAAAGTGCACCAGGCAGCCAGAACCCCTCTGTTCATGCTCTTAGCCTTTGCCCTCTGCCCACAGACCCCCTCCCACTTAATTTTCTCTTCAAGACAAAAATCTTTCCCCTCAGTGGCCCCATCATTTCGGGAGGCATGCGTTTCCATACTTGGAGTACCAGGGCCATTGGCAGACCCACAGGGACAATGCAGCCGGAGGTCCCAGCAGGGCCCGGGAATCAGTGGGGCAGGTGGCCCCCCGAGGCAAACACGGGAGAGGAGGGCTCAGGAGCCAAAAACCGTTCAGAAGCGGCACGGACCCATACTCTCTGTATATAAGCTGTGCACTCCAGACCACGTATTGTTCCAGGAGGAACAATCCATGGGAAGATGGAGAGACGAGAGTAAAGAGGTGGTCTTGGATTCCACCCTAAGGGCTAAGTTTCCACTCTGCACTGTAGTTCTTCCTCAGCTAACATCTGTGATACATTATTTCAAGATAGGCTTCAGTTTTGCCTGGAAAGTTTTCTTCTTCTTCCCTTCACATCTCCCACAGTTTTACAAAATAGAGTTGTTATTGGAGGTTTTTTTTTTTTTCTATTTGTGTTTCTTTGTTCATTTGTTCTCAGGTCCTATAAGTACATGGTTCCGTGGCTTAACTAACTCCACCGAGCCCCATTACTCTTTGCTATTTAAACATACTGCTACAACATACTTAAAAATTTTTTGAACCATCTTTATGGAAATCTTTACAACATGTATTATGCACAACTCTACTCCTCCTAAGTAGTATGTATTCCAAATTTAGCCTTTTATTGTTGTTAACTAGAAATTGACAGCACTAACCAAGTATGATTCACTACGTGATGCTCTCAGATGACAGAGAACAGTAAGGGAGTTTTGGCCTGATTGACCCCACAATGTTCATAGCTGATGTTTCTCTTATTGTACTGTAATTTCTTCCCCTGCTGTTTGGTCTTTCTGCTCCATATTACAGCTCTTTACATCTGTTCCTATTCCCTTTTTTCCTATAACCGAGAGGAAACTTCACTTTTAATTAAATCAAAGCAACACTAAATTTCGTGCTAATACCCAGCTTCAGGTTAAAGCTGTGCTATTCACCACTCTGCTATTCACGTAGCCACCAGCCACGTGGAACTGTGGAACTGGTTGATAGGACTAAAAAATTGAATTTTTTATTTCATTTAATTTTAATTAATTTTAATTTTAAAACCAATCCTCAATTCAGTTACTGGAGCACTTTTAAGTATGTTCGTTAACAATTTGGGGATATGAATTCCTTTTTTGGATCAACATTTGGCATTTGAATTGAGAAGTATAACATATACACTGATACTCAAAAGATTTGTTATGCATAAAAGAATGTAATATATTTCATTAATAATTTTTATACTGATTACACATTGAAAGTATAAAATTTTAGATATACTGAGTTAAAGTATCCTGTTAAAATTAGTTTCACTTGGTTCTTTTTACTTTTTTAAATATGACTACCAGAAAATTTTAAAGTGGGCATGTTCCACCACGCTCCTGTTGGGTAGGACTGCTCTAAAGCCTTGTTACTCAAACTATGGCCCAGGCCCAACAGCATCTGCAGGGGAATTTGTTAGAAATACAGAATCTCAGGCGTGAGGCAGCTGGGTGGCTCAGTTGGTTAAGCAACCAAATCTTGGTTTCAGCTCAGGTCATGATCTCAGGGTTGTGAGATCCAGCCCTGCCTGTGGGGCCCTGTGCTCAGTACAGAGTCTGCTTCTCCCTCCCCCACCTCCCCTCCGCCCCCCCTCCTTCTGCTCTCACAAGTGTGCTCTCTCTCTCTCTTTCTCAAATAAATAATCTTTAAAAAAAAAATCTCAGGCTCACGCAGACCTACTGAATCATCTACATGTTAATAAGATTCCCCAGGTAATTCTTCACAAGATTAAGGAGCACTGACTAGAGAGCTGTGCTTCTCAAACTGTGGAGAAGAATCAGTTTTTGTTCTGTTGTTTAATTTCCAATCGAGTAGATACAATTACGTTTGTAAGATATAGTAAAAATGAACTATGAAAACAATGAAAATGAAACAAAGAAAAATGTCAAAATATGAATTCAAAACTCTTATAGAGTCAAAAGACATAAAATAAAATTCAGCAAATGTCATTTAATGAACATACAAAGAAAACAATTCCAAAAAGAGGACCCATTTTTCTTTCTTATATGCATATGTATACATAGGCAATTAATATAGCACATCACTATTACACTTGCAACTTTTAGCCAAATAGAGCATTGTGTGTGAAATAGTCTCCATTTGAAACACCTGTAGGCACACTTTTACTATGCATTGGACATATTAATAGTTAAAGTTTTTACTAGGATCATTAAGCTAGCTTCTTGCTTGTTATTTTATCTCATCTGGATTGGAGGAATGACCATGTTCTTCTCAAGGGACAGTGTATATCTAAACTGTTTCTAAGTTTTGCCTAATAGCACACGTAAGGAGAGAATCACTGTTCACAAAGGTACATTGATTGGAAGGGAATAAGAAATTTTAAAGCGATCTCAGGAAGTTCAGGACATTTTTTTTTTTTGAGAGAGAGAGAGGACAAGCAGGGTGAGGAGCAGAGGGAGAGAGAGAATCTCAAGCAAACCCCACACTGAGCACAGAGCCTGACATGGGGCTCAATCCCACAACCCTAAGATCATGACCTGAGCTGAAGTCAAGAGTCAGACGGCGTAACCGACTGAGCCACCCAGGCGGGGTGCCCAGGACGTTCTTATAACTCCTATCCAAAATGAATCAAGTGGTGTTATATTTTCAAAACTTATCTTCAACCTTTTATCAGTGGCCAGTTCTGAGAATTTATTCTTTAAGGTTATAATTAAGTATCAGTTATCTTTCTTTTTTAGGATTTTATTTATTTGAGAGAGAGAGAGAGAGAACACACGTGTACTTGCAGGAGCTGGGGGAGGGGCAGATGGAGAAGGACAAGCAGACTCCCTGCTGAGCAGGGAACCCAGCCTCGGGCTCGATCCCAGGACCCTGAGATCGTGACCTGAGCCCAAGGCAGACGCTTAACTGACTGAGCCGCCCAGATGTGCCAAGATCAGTTATCTTTCGATGAAAGAAAATGATAAATTGTTTGCATTTTTGGATAACAGTTTTCAAACTAACGTTAAAACGTCACTAACGTAGTCCCACTGCCCATGTCTAGTACACAACCTGACCACCACAGCGCTCCTCACAGGAGTCAGACAAAACGGAGACTGATCTGAGTCTCATTCAACATATAGGAGTCCACATGCTTGGATATTGAGCAATGCTGAATTATCGCTGCAAAAGTTTCCACCAGATGCTTACTCTCAATTTGGGTACTTACCTTGTCAGAGCGCGCTAACGAACAATTCAGCTCCGTTGCTCGCCGGCTACGTCCTTGAGTAACACGGCTTTAGATCTTCCAGCAGAATAAACGGCATCGTTCTCGGAAGCCTTTCGATTCCAGTTTTCTAGATCTACTCTGGACAAATGAGACTGTCAGAGGTGGGGCCACAGACAAGCAAGATACAGTGAATTCATTAGTTGATGAGATGGCAACAGTAACTGAAACCACAAAGATATGTTTATAATTTTATTCCCTGTACTCACTACACATCTCACGCAGATCTCGATTCACATTCTCTGAGGGAAAGAGGTGAGCCCTCCTCCACATGTGAAGTTTATGTTGTCTTTCCACTTGTTCACATAAATAAAATAATTTTTGTTTCACAGGAAAAAAAAGACTTATACGTAACCAAAATGATAAATAATATTAAAATACTAAGGACTGCCTTCCCACTAAACTCAGAACATCCTTCATAATACATCCACAAGACAGAGGCAATGTGTATTAACGACTACAGGTAGCAAAACTGCTTATTATTCAACCTGGGGGGGAGTTGTCTGAGATACTGATATTTGCCATTTATTCATCTCAAAACTGGATGTGGGAAATGAGTCTTTCTCCATGTGCACAGTTATCCAGTCTGGAAACCTTTGTCCGGCTTCTTATCCCAGATCCTAAATCCAAACAGCTCCACTCTCCTGTGCCTTCTGTCTTTCTGCTGCCTCAGTTTCCACTTCTCTGTTTCAACTGCCACTGCCTCTGCTCAGGCTACCTTCAGTGCTGGCTAAAGTGGATGTGCGTTTTAGGCTATTCACTGATCTCCCTCCTTCTTTTCCAGAGACTTCTGTCATTCATCTTTTGTAGGACAGGAATTATCTTTCTAAAATATAACAGGAATCACTTCCACATTCAAACATTCAGAAGACTGCCCTCACCTTCCTATAAAATCCAAATTCTGTAACTTTAGACACAAAATCCTTCATAATCTGAACCCCCTTCTCCATCCATAATCCTTACAACAACACCCTGTGAAACCAAACTACCTAGCATTTGTCCATCATCCAGGCACTACTTCCTGGCTCTGGTCTATTTCCATATGTTCCAGTATTTTGCAGTCATGCTGTGTGAATCTGGACAGGTAAGTTCATCCTGGGTTTCTTTGTTCACATGTAATGAGTGAAATTGCAATTCAGATCATAAAATTCAGTGTTCAGTGTCCACCCTACCTCAAGTACAGGATAACAAATCCCATTAGAAAGGGTAACCTTAATCTCGGTCAATGTTTGAAACGTCTAAATATTAACATCTATTTCACGTGTGCCCACACATGCACAAATGCATACACACTCATGTGTATACACTGTTTGGACAGGACCATGTCGAAGAAGGCAGAGCCAGCCTCTATAAGTCTGTGGTTTCCAACAGCTGCAAGGAGATGTCTTGTTACTCAGACTTTCCATTCCCAGAAGATTATCCAAACTATGTGCCAAATTCTCAATTCCTGGAATATCTCAAAATGTATGCAAACCGGTTCAACCTCCTGGAATGCATTCAGTTCAAGGTAAGACACAAAACATCAGTCAGCAGTCAGAAAGTGTTGCCTACCTGTTTCCTGTTTCTCTCAATAGCCTAGCCCTTGGCTCTGTAGCTGAGATCGTGAACTGGCAAGATGGATGCCAACTGGCTGGATTCCTTTTCCCTTTGTACTCGCACCCCCCCTCAGTAAATCTGGAGGGGGAGGTGGATACTCTCTGTAAGGATTCACATGTATACATTTTTAATTTGTAATAATGTCATCCAAGTAGCCAAAGGGACCTGAAAATATCAAACCACATTCTCAGCTTGGGACAAAAGCACACAGGGACATTGATGACTTCTACCAGTCCTTAGGTCCTCTCTTCTTGAGTATCCCTTTGTACAAATGAACATGCGCAATGGCCCATAGACAAGAGAACCTCACTATTTGAAGGAAATCTTTTCTAGATATCCTTGGAAATACAAAAATCTTTGAATATTGTTATTTTCATAGGTCTTATCCACCTCCCTTTCCATTTCCAAGAACAGAGACAGGAAGAAGGTAGAACACAGAGGCAAATGAATATACTCTTTTTTTCCCGTTCTTTTCCTCTCCAAGAAACATGAAAATCCGTGTGTTTTTCTTCTCCTATATCCCCCTCTCCCTGCTACGGATGGGGATGGTAAGGAATTCCTAGGGAATTGAAAGCAACATGAATGACCAAAACTAGTGGTAAATAAAATTCATATTCACTACCTTCAAAGTACTGACCAAAATGTAACCACTATCTTGAAGAGATATCTGCACCCCCATGTTCCTTGCAGCATTATTTACAATAGTCAAGACATGGAAACAACCCTAGTGTCCGTCGGTGGGTACATGGATAAAGAAAACATAGCACACGCATACACACACTGGAATGTTGTTTAGCCATAATAAGGAAGGAAATCCTGTCATTTGCAACAACACGGATGGACCTGTAGAATATTACACTAAGTGAAATAAGTCAGACAAATACTGTATGATCTCACTTGTGTGTGAAATCCAAAAAACAAAACAAAAACACCAAATTCATAGAAACAGAACAGATTGGTGGTTGCCAGAGGAGAAGGGTGGGGGCTGGAGGACATGGGTTAAGATGGTCAAAAGGTACAGACTTCCAGTTAGAAGATAAATCAGTTCTGGGGATACAATGTGCAGCATGCTGAATATAGTTAATGGTATTGTATTGTGTATTTGAAAGTTGCTAAGAGAGTAGATCTTAAAAGTTCTTATCACAAGAAAAAGAATTACAACTATGTGAGGTGATGGACATGAACTAAATTTATTGTGTGTTGCAATTATTTTGCAGTATTACACATTTATCAGATCATTACATCATATACTTTAAACTCATACCATATTGTACACCAATTATGTTTCAATCCAACTGGAGTAAATGGAAGTATTGCAGTTTTCCAAAGTATATTTTACTCCACTTCCTTATTTTGCAAGGGACACAGTAAAAATGAAACACCACCATAATGAATGAATATGATCCACAGAAATATTTTTAATGCATCAGAGTTCCTGAATCTGAAGCTTTTCCTCTACTACATGCTGCCCCAAGTCTATTTTAAAATAATTGGAAAAAAAATGTTTAAAGCTAGATGTTCACCAAAGTTTCAAGAAAGTACACACATAAGAGATTTCTTTCCTCTCTGTACTTTCCAAATTTTTAATTACAAACAGTTCTTACTTTATTTTTAAATAAAAGTAAACTCTACTTTGAAATCAATTAATATTTAATTAACTGAAAACTTATAATTAAAGAAGTAAGAGTTCCTATTACCAATGTTGGAATCCAACAAGTGCTTTAAATATTATAAACCAAATAGTGACCCCATTAGGAAAGACTTGAGATACCTGTCTTCTCTGAAAACTGAAAAAAGAAAGGCAGCAAAGTCTCTTGGCCAGTGGAGTATTTATGCTTTTAAATTTGACTTGTGAATTTATTTCACATATTTTCTGAATCAGGACCTCACACCCATAAATTTATATGTACTTGATTAAAACAAAAAATAGACTGAAATTTGGACTCCTCCCAGAACATTCAGGCCATAAAAGCATTTCCCAAACATTCTCTGGATCTGGGAAAACTTCAGCAACATTTTTTATAGCACCTTTCATAAGGTCCAAATTTATATTTTCAATTTATATTACCCATGTCTCTATTAAAGCACAGCTCTAGGAGAGATACACATAACAGAAAGAATAATGAAAAAGACATCAGAAGACCATGGTTCTTGGTTCTATCACTTACTGTGAGAATTTGAGCAAATCACTCAAACTTTTTGGATCTCATCACTTCTCTTAAATACCCCACCATAACTCTAAGCTCAGAATACTTCCATCCAGAAAATTATGGTTAATCTGATAACTCGATTCAATTTCTAAGTTTACGCTTATTAACTATGTTTAGTCTGTGCTCCAGAACATTTGAAATGTCAACTAGTACATTGGCCAGCAAGCCCTTACTAGAAACTTGACAACAATTAATTGTGACTATGATTCTTTTTCAGACTAAAGTCTGCAAAGTAACAAAATGCCCAGATTTTACTGCCACCGGCCAATGGGAGGTGGTCACTCAGCGTGAAGGAAAGCAAGAGTCTGCCATCTTTGATGCTGTCATGGTCTGCACTGGTTTCCTTACTAATCAGTATTTGCCACTGGACTCTTTTCCAGGTACAGCATTTTCTGAAACTGACCTTAATTTGCCTCAAGGGAGCCATCCTGATACTGGCTTGATCCGGGAGTGAATGTCTATGGTTCCTCCATTAAATAGTTAAAGTTGTAAAGTAACAGGGATTTTTTATTTCTAACCAGCACTTTCTGGCCAGTTTTTGGCTTTCATTTGTTCCAAAAGACCTATAGGTGCCAAAAAGTAGAATAAATAACTAGCAAGCAGGGGCGCCTGGGTGGTGCAGTCGTTAAGCGTCTGCCTTCGGCTCAGGGCGTGATCCCGGAGTTATGGGATCGAGCCCCACATCAGGCTCCTCCGCTAGGAGCCTGCTTCTTCCTCTCCCACTCCCCCTGCTGTGTTCCCTCTCTCGCTGGCTGTCTCTAACTCTTCAAAAAAATAAAAATAAAATCTTAAAAAAAAAAAAAAACTAGCAAGCAGTTTTATGCTTCACTGAGATTCAGTGTCCCTTGGTAAGCAATGGGTAACAGTCAGAGAGTCTTCTGAGACACAGGATACTTACACAAGTGGTTAGCCTCAGGAGTAGCACACAGCCAAAGCTGAGTTTAAAGGCCACAAAGGCCTTTATTCAATCAATGGATAAAGAGAAAAGTAGCATGATTTTTGTTTGTTTTGTTCTGTAGAGGTTTAGCTAGATCAGAGAGGTATATACCACTAGGTCAGTAGTCAACAGGGAGAAGAATCTTGGGAGATAAGTTAAGTCATCCTTGGATCTCAGCTTCCTTATCTGGTTTTTGCAACCATGATTCATGTTAATCTATGTCAAATTTCCAGTGGACAACAGTGAAGAGGGACTAGAAGATGAAATGGTTTCATTTATTTTTAACCGTAGTAAGTTTTCAAAAAGTTAAAACTTTAGGAGATTTTTCTCTTCATCATCTAAATAAGATCTGGAGGGATCTCAAGGCTCATCTTAAAATAAACTCACATACTTCCAATGCCCCCAGAGCTCACTCACGTCATGTCAAGTCAAGATAAAGCACATCCTGAAAACTGCCATGGACTAGAGTCATTGAATCAAAAAGGATCAAGCCCAATATAAGGAACTATTCTCCAACAGTTCAAGCCTCTGCTTGAACAGTTCAACAGTGGACTTTCCCCACCCCACAAGACAGCCCAATCCTTTCTCAGCTCTTGTCCACAGAGCAAATCCCTGAGCAGGAAAACTACTCCAAACTCCCAGGAAGGAGTGCCCAGTAAAGGATCATTCCAAGAATCCAGAAGGTTCCATGACATAGGGAGTACACTGAATTTATTTGGCACTCAGTGTATTACACAAAGTACTAAAAAATACAGAGATGGGTAAGACAATATGTAGCCTGTATGGGAGGAAGGAAATGAGATTTATAGGAATCCAGTGGAGGAATCACAGTCTACATATGACCTGCAAGTGAAACCAATACTCATTTTACAACAAACTCATGTACACCCAATGGTGCTGGCTCTGTCCTGCACCTGTCATTCAAGTCAGGTCGGATTAGGATAAAGTGTACTGGAAAGCAACTGAACCAATGTCCTCAGTTTGAATAGGATGGGCTTGAGACCAGGAAGTACAGATTCTAGGCTACCCGGTCAACAAGGTATACAATCTTGGGCCTTCCACTTAACATTTCTAAGTTTTTTGCCCATAATCTGAGGGGCTTGGACCACTGTACCCAACAGCATACATCACAAATCAAGCAAACGGAGCTCCACGGGACTCACAGATCTTCTCAATACCAGTCTTTTTTTTTTTTTTTTAAGAGAGTGTGTGCACATAAGCAGGGGGGTGGGGCAGAGGGTGAGGGAGAAGCAGATTCCCCACTCAGCAGGGAGCCCAATGCAGGGGGCTCATGACCTGAGCCGAAGGCAGACGCTCAACCGACTGAGCCACCCAGGTGCCCTCTCAATACCAGTCTAACCAGCCACTACCAACTGGCCATTTGAAATCCCAGGCTAGTTAATCACTAAGGAGCCTTTGAGCTCTAAAGTTTTGTGACTTTAGATTTGAAAAGGAGTCCTCCAAATTCCACAGACTTGCTTAGTACATAGTACATACACCCTGGGGTCATTGTTAACCGTTACAAAAATTCAAATTCATTGAAGACATTCAAAAACGTGTCTGGAGGCACATTGTTCTGGAGGTAATACCAGAGATGTTCCAAAAAGTCTTAGTAAAAATAACAGGTGTCATAGAATAAATGTTTAATTTCCCAAGATAACTACTTTTATTCATTAAGATATATACATTCTAGTGTGTTTACTAACACAACCACATTCACCTAATAAAAGTCCTGGCTCTGTCTTCCTGTGATGTAAGAGGGGAAAATACTAGTCTGATAGGAGACTCAGCCACAGAGACTCATTTTTGCTCATTTGTGATCCCAGAGAGCCTGTTCTAGAGTGAATCTAAGATAATTTAACATCCAGGGATAATAATTCTATGATTCTCCTTAAACTTGTCTAGCTCTCCCTCCTCAGCCATTCTCTGATCCATACTGGATCCTGTCTGAATTAATATTTGAACTTGGTTGCATCCTTGTTAAGTTCTAAAGGCTCTGGATTATGGTGAGTTTTAACAGAGATTCAGATCAGATTTCTAATGACTCAAGGTGAACTAAAGAGCTACCAGATCTTGATAAGGCTACTTGCCACAAACATCCATATTTATCCCCTGAGAATCTAGATGTCTTATCACTTTTTCTGGAAAAAATAGGTTCTTTGTATAGTATGTATTACTTTTGATTGTGTTAATGCAACCTTGAGAGTATTTTCCAACACTCTCCATTCACATGTAATGTTTCAGTGAGAAATTTGGTATCAACCGCCTGAGATACCCTTTCTAGTTAGAACAGTAGATCTAAACCCAGTATAACCAACATAATCCCTTTTTCTCAGAGCCAGCTCTTGCTGACTCAGCAAACCCAGCCTGCGTTATAGTCAGTCACCAAGGAGAACTCTCAGTGAACTTCCCCAACTCACATGGATCTTTTCAAATAAGAACCACATTTTATTTATCTTATTTCCCTAATATCAACTAGCACAGTGCCAAGCACATACATGCCAAAAAAAGTTGGCTGAGTAAAGTGGAGGCACAGACGCCAAGTTTCCTTTAACTTCTCTGCTCTTGCTCCTTGCTTGCAAAAAGCTCTAATACAGTCAAATATTAGTAAGTAGAATACTACTGTCCCACTGATTTCTATCACCTTTTAAATGGTAATGACTCCTTCCACTTTTGCTTGATAAATCTTTATGCCACAATATTTCAACTTAGTAGTAAATAAACCTAGAGGGCTACCTAGTGAAATAGAGTAAGTACCTCCATTAAATAAATAATCACTCACTGATTTCTGTGTCTTATAAAGCCATGTATTCGTATTTTGGATTTTCTTAAAGTATGCTATTTAAAAATAACCAAAATAATCCATCCAAAGGGTATTAATGGCACAATATTTATGTTTCATTCACTGATCCTGTAAAATTCTTTATTTGACTTTCTTTTTCTATAGGTATAAATACATTTAAAGGCCAGTACTTTCATAGCCGACAGTATAAACATCCAGATATGTTTAAGGACAAGAGAGTCCTTGTGATTGGAATGGGGAATTCGGGCACAGACATTGCTGTGGAGGCCAGCCACGTGGCAAAAAAGGTACCATGCTTCATGTTACTTAATGAAGAACTTTATCTTAAGATGCATGCCTCAGGCAAACAGTGATAAATGATGAAAGAAATAAATACGCCCAAAGCCACACACACATACAAAAAACAGATTTTTTTATTTTTTTTTTAAGATTTCATTTATTTATTTGTCAGAGAGAGAGAGAGTGAGCACAAGCAGGGAGAGCAGCAGGCAGAGAGAGAAGCTGGCTCCCTGCTGAGCAAGGAGCCTGATGCAGGACTTGATCCCAGGATCCTGGGATCATGACCTGATCTGAAGGCAGACTCTTAACTGACTGAGCCACCCAGGCATCCCAAAAAAACAGATTTTTAAAGTATTTTTTCTTATGTGTTTATAAATTTTACTCCAAATTCCAAGTGTCATTTTTTTTCCAAGACCAGCTTCTCTGACTTCCCATTTTTGTCATTTTCCCAGTCATCCAACAAGAGCTTAGGAGACATCTGTGTCTTACCTAGTCCCATCGGTGAGAAAATCCTGTCCTTGGTCCCTTGCGAAGATCTCCCATTTGCTCCCCCCTTTCCTGGTTAACCACCACTACACTCAGCAAGTCCGTACACAAAGGCTACCCCACTGTCCTCCTAATGATAATTATAGAAATAATTCATATTTATTGGGGCCTCCTTTGTGCCAAGCACTTCACTAAATGCTTTACTGCATGACCTCAGTCATCAAAGGAAGCTGCTGGAGTGGGTGCTGTCGGTACCCCTGACTGTAGATGAAGAAATTGAGGCTTATAGAAGCTAAGGGGCCTGCCTAAAGTTGTGCTGCTAGCAGATAGCAGAGCCAGCCTTCAAGTTCAAGTTCCTCTGACCCAAAGCACCTGTTCCTACTTCTGCCTGCCTCTCTGCATGCCCAGTCCTTCCTGCCACATGTGGCAATCTGCACAGACACCCTCACAGCAACAAACAAATCCTCTGAAAAGCCAGCTCTCATTATGACACTCATGTTTAAAAACTTCTAATAACCCCTTTTACCTAAAAAAATATGTGTCGACTATACTCAAGTGGAAAAAAAAAAAAAGAAAAGAAAAAAGTGAGAGAAGGAAGCAGAGGAGGCAGATCTGAGAAAGCACAGGCCTCTTTTGATCACTTTGCCAAACCACGGAAGCTAGGAAAGCAATGCTGGGTCCGTGCTCCTGCCAAAACGTACAGGGAAACTCTTTTTACTAAAATAATAAAATAAAATAAAATAAACACAAAAGAAATACTAATAATAAATTGCAGATGGATGAGCCCTCCATTATAGGGTTCTCCTTAATCTGGTTCAAATCTGCCTTTTCAACTTTATCCCCCACTACTCTGGGCCCGTTCTGATTCGGCGTGTTTTCCCCTTTGCTTGTACCCTACCCCTTCATTCTATAGTGCCCTTTCTCCTTTATTACAATCCACGTGTTCATCCCCAGCCATCTCACCCCAACACAGTGATCTCTCTCTAGTACGAATTTATGTAGTAATTGTAATGAACATTCCTCAGTTGGCACACGTTAACAACAGATAAAGATGAGTTGTTGGCTTCTGGTGTGCCAAATACTGTGCCAGGTACTGGGGATACAGAGAAGAACACAATAGAAACGAGATTGCTGCCATCGTGGAGCATAGAGTCGTGGGGGACACAGATGACAATTACGTAAGTAATTTCAAGAGTGAAAATAGCCACAAAGAAAAAGGATTGGGAATGTGTGACTATAATATTCCTTTTGGAGGCTCTCAAACAAGGACCTGATGGATTGATTGATTTGGAGAGACTAGCGGTGTGGTGGAATTTTCCTGAAAGAAGGGGAAAGGAGGTCCTGAAAGGAAAAAGAGCACAGTCTCACCCACTATGCCCACCACATGTGGGTAGCATAGTATTATTTCTATTTCTCTAATGATAGGAAATTTCAAATTCAGTCAGCTGATAAACTCAAAGAGCCAATCTGTAAAGTAAAAAAAAAAAAAAAAGCATTCACCAAAACTAATTGTGTTACTGAACTTTATTGTCAATTCGAACAGTGGTTTCTACTGAATCTCTTTGTAGACCACGTTCATCTGCTGTCATGCCTACAAAATTGTAACCACCTGCTTGCTTTCTTTTCACATGAGAGTCGCACGCCCCCTTAGTGGTCATGGTATCTCACTCACTGTGGTGCTAACGCCGTGTCTGGCAGATAATAAGTTCTCCGTTACATGCGCTACGGTGTTTTAATACTCTAGGCAGTCAAACCATGATCTCAAAAGAATAACTTTAGGATGGGAGCTGGAGGAGCCAGAACTATGTGGTTGAGGATGTATTTTGAGGGTGGCAGATTTCTGGTGCCATTCTAATCATGAAACTTCCTGAATTTCTGGCAAAGCCAGCCCTGTTCTCTGGGTCAAACTGAGTGGCTTCTTTGATTGCTTCCAGGTGTTCCTCAGCACCACTGGAGGGGCCTGGGTGATAAGCCGAGTCTTCGACTCCGGATACCCATGGGACATGGTGTTCACGACTCGATTTCAGAACATGTTCAGAAATTCTCTCCCAACTCCAATTGTGACTTGGTTGATTGCAAGAAAGATGAACAGCTGGTTCAATCATGCAAATTACGGCTTAGTACCAGAAGACAGGTAAATATAGTGTATCTCCTGAGGGCTGCTGGGAAGAAGGAACCTTGATCCTTCCCTGGCATATCCAAACCAGGTGATAACACAATCACATGATTGAATATGAAGGAAAACCTCATACAAATGTACTTCATAAGAGCTAACTGTTTTTGAGTTCTTGGTAAATGAAACTATATATTTCATCTTGTCAATAACCCTTTCAAGTATTATTATAATCTCCTGTTTATCATGGGTAAACTGAGGCTTTGCCAAGTTCAGTTACTTGCCCAAGCTCATTCAGGAGTAGGCGAGCTCTGTGAGTTAGGCAAGTTACACAAGCTTCAGCTACAGTGATCAAAGACAGCGTCTTGTCTATGACTCCTTTGACGTAAGCAACACACTTGCCTTGTTTCACTGTGTGGGAAAAATCAAATGCTGTAGTTGCCCCTCGCCACCCCTCAATAGCAACGCCTTCTTGCCCTTGTCAAGATGACCTTGATCTCAGTCTGTCCTTAATTCAGTCTGTAACTGAGTTATCACCTACGACTTATCTCATTAGCAAGAACTGCTAATGAGGCTCTACTTTCTCATTCATTAAGTTTGTACAATGATATTCCATTACCAGGGTGGCACCACAGCCTGGAGATCCTGTCTGATCTTCCTCCAGATTTCACTCTGGACGAGCATGGCTCACGTGGCACCCAAGCCACCACAGATGGCACACAAGGGGGCTGCTCTCTTCATCCTTCGCTCACATATCTTCCTCTCACCCTGCTCTCCTCTTGTCTCTACTGTCACCATCTTTTCCTTCCGTATTTCTTACCTGCCCTCTTCCACCCCCCACTTCCAAGCCCCTCAGGGGTTTTGACTCTTGCCACCACAGCTTTGTCTACCATAAGTCTAACCTGGATGGCAACTGGAGGACTATAAAGTATTTTATTTAATCCCCAAAACCTTAGAAGAGGTGAAATGAGCCTAAGGAACTATCATCCCTTCACTCTTGGATTTAATCATTTATCATTTCCAAAGTTCTTGCATATATACTATTTCATGTTTGCAATGTTATTTGGTTTGCCGTGTTATTTGGGATATTGGAAATTTTGAGACCGTCCCTAGCTCCTATCTATTTCATATGCTCTTCATCCTACCCAATGAACTAAGGATAGCAAGTGTCAGCATCCCTAGTTTACAGATGAATAAAAGCCAATAGGGACCAAATGACTTCCTCAAGCCCTGTTAAGTATAAACATTAGGACAAGAAGCCACCTTTCCTCCCTCCTATTCCAGTGCTCTTTCCATTTTATCACACTGTCTCTTTCTGTGCCTTCATCACAACCTCAAAATGGCTCAGCTTATTTAAAATCATCTCACCAAGTATTTGCTTAGTGATCCCAAAGGCATAGGCAGAAAAAGATAATTCTGCCCTTGTTCCTTTTAAGCACATGCCTGCTTGCCTTGTACAATTGCTCCCTAGGAGGAGAGAGTTCCCAACAGTTCTCAGCAGATGTAGAAGTCCCCGCCTTCCCCTGTAGTCCTTCCACACGGGGTTATCTCTAATGACAGTGATAACTGAGAGCTGAAATTCAGCAAGGGAAACAGGAGCCAGAGAAAGCTCCGATCCCCTTCTCCACAGGCTTCCAAACTCTAGTAAATGGCAAACACATTTCATCACTCTTGGACATTCATGAGTCCCTCCTACAGAGGTAACTTCTCCCACGGCTGGCACCTCCTGCCTGGCCAAGGGGAGAGTCCCAGGATGAAGAAAGGAAGGGAAGGAGGAGGGAGGGCTGGCCACAGCCGTCACTGGCAGATCTCTTCCCTGCCCATGTTTCTGTCTAGGACGCAGCTGAGGGAGCCTGTGCTAAATGACGAGCTTCCAGGCTGTATCATCACTGGGAAAGTGCTCATCAAGCCAAGCATAAAGGAGGTGAAGGAAAACTCTGTTGTATTTAACAACACCCCAAAGGAAGAGCCCATTGATATCATCGTCTTTGCCACTGGCTACACCTTTGCTTTCCCCTTCCTTGATGAGACTGTAGTCAAAGTTGAAAGTGGCCAGGCATCGCTGTACAAGTACATCTTCCCTGCGCATCTGCCACACCCAACCCTGGCTGTTATTGGCGTCATCAAACCCTTAGGCTCCATGATACCCACAGGAGAAACACAAGCACGATGGGTTGTTCGAGTCCTGAAAGGTATGTGCACGAGAAACCGCACGGCATACGTTTTTGGTTTGCCATGTTATTTGGGATATTGGAAATTCTGAGACCATCCCCAGCTCCAATCTAAAACAACACAGTCTTTAAAAGCAGGATCTATTCTAGTCTGCATGGAATTCCACTATTATAATGAATTGGAGCCCGTACCAGCACAAAAGATAAATCAGGGCTCAAAAAATACAAGTTGTGTCTGCCTGTTATTTTCACCAAATCAACAGCTTCGATTAAAATTAAAATTCCGGTCAATGGAGTGACAGGATTCAATTGTGAGGTTTTGTCGTTTCCGTTAACAAGTGAGCTGATCAGATGCTTACAACTTCTCAGCTGGTAGCATTATTACCAGGAGCATACCACCAATCCAAGTAGGCTGCTAACATTTTTTTGCCAGAACAGGCAAGTCAGTGGGTACTAAGAATAAAAGAGGAGCAATAGCAAAGCATCTTCAACCACTAAGCAAGCAGGCTTAAAGTTAAATTCCCTTTTTTTTTCTTATGTTTCATAGGTATAAATAAGTTACCACCACAAAGTGTCATGATAGAGGAAGTTAATGCAAG
Source organism: Ursus maritimus (assembly GCF_017311325.1). NCBI lineage: Eukaryota > Metazoa > Chordata > Mammalia > Carnivora > Ursidae > Ursus > Ursus maritimus. The sequence continues at coordinate 75,537,972 of NW_024424452.1, forward strand.
AAAAGAAAATAAACCCAGTGGGTAAGTTAACTAAATGAACCACTTATGCATCTTTTTTGAATCATCACTCAAATTAGTAAAACAATAGCAGGCCGAGGTGAGCTACACTGGAGGAAAAAGAAGCATCTGAGACTGAAAGGGAAAAAAAATCTAGGCTAGCCTGTGTAAGGAGAGAGGGCAGAAAGGAAAATGAGTTTAAGTGTCCCCAAACTGTCACTTCAAACCATGATTATTTAACGCCAAATGGTGCCTGGATTCTAAACCAAATGTAATTAAGTCTCATCTCCCAGATCCCTTATTCCACGCCTTATTCATAATCAGGCAAAGAGCTGTGTTCATCACTCTGACGCCAGAAGGGTCTGCTTACTCATTCATTCAACAAATCTTTATCTAGCTCTATTGCTGTACTCAGCTGGCTTCTCTAGAGCAGGATTCTGCAAACTACGGCCTGTGGGCCAAATCTGCCGATCGCTCGAATTTTTCTTTTACGTTTTTATTTTTATATATATATATATATTTTAACATTTTATTTATTTATTTGAGAGAGAGAGAGAATGAGCAGGGAGAGCAGCAGAGGAGGAGAGAGAAGCAGGCTCCCCACTGAGCAGGAAGCCTGATGCGGGGCTCAGTCCCAGGACCCTGGGATCATGACCTGAGCCGGAGGCAGACGCTTCATTGACCGAGCCACCCAGGCGCCCCTCTTTTATGTTTTTAGATGGGTGGAGAAAAAGAAGATTATTTTCTGATATGTGAAAATTAGAGGAAATCTAAATCACAGTGGCCATACATAAAGTTTATGAGAACATAGCCACACTCGTTCATTTACAGACTGTGTATAGCTGCTTTTGAGTTACAACAGCAGAGTTGAGTAGCTGAGACAGAGACGGTAATATGGCCCTCAAAGCCTAATGTACTTCCCATTTGGCCTTTTGCCAGAATAAGTTTGTTGACCCTGTTTCCTGGAGAAAGGTTTCCACTTATGCTCTGCTCTTTGGCTGGCACTCAGGGACCAGGGACAACAGAAGGGAAGTGGCCAGCAAAGAAGGAAGTCTTGGCCTCCCCCGCACCCCCCATTCTCACTCCTAATCCAGCTAAAACATCTCTGGTTTTATCTGTTTCACTGTGAATCTGTTTTGGGCTTTCATATAAATTTTCCCTTAAATAATATTTCTCAGACCAAAAGAAAGTTTTTAAAATCACTGCATTTAAGAATTTTCATCACTTCTCTAATTTATATATGTTTGCAAACATCATGTTGATCTATCCTTGTCAAAGTACTAAATCCCAAAATAATAAAAACATTTTAGATGTCTCTTTTCCACCCTCAACCCAGAATATGATTCAATCGCCATTATGGAATTCTGCTATAACATAGATAATTAATTAGAACTGCACAGTGCAAGGCTTCTTGTCACATAGGTCAGTCAGTGGTTTTAGGGACTAAGACCAGCATTACAGGGAACTCCACCCTATTGATTTTTGTGGACTTTCACATTATACAAATCTAACAATCATTGAGTTTTAGAAAAATTTTAGAATAACAAAATTATATAAAAACTTTTTTCTAGAAATTGCTAATTATTTGCCAAAAAAACTAAAGAAATACCAGCTGCATTACAAGCATTTGGAGCACCATGCATATAGAGTATCTTGTCAAGGAGTTCAGCTTGTATTAAAAAAAAAAAAAATACAATGAGACCATTAGCTATGGACTTGGAAGGAGGAACACACAAACCATTTCAAATTTTCTAACACTGCTGTTTACTTTTGGTACTTTTACTTGTTCTGATTTATCATTCTTTTATCTTTTTTTCTTCTTCTTTATCCCCGATTTTCCTTTTATAAAGGTTTGGCTTGTGCTACTGCAAAGCTTTACAAACAGATTATATCACATACATAGATGAACTCCTGACCAGTATCAATGCAAAACCCAACCTATTCTCTCTGCTCCTGACGGACCCACGCCTGGCTTTGACCATCTTCTTTGGCCCATGCACACCGTACCAGTTCCGCCTGACTGGCCCAGGGAAATGGAAAGGAGCCAGAAATGCCATCTTGACCCAGTGGGATCGAACATTCAAAGTCACCAAAACTCGAATTGTACAAGAATCCCCATCTCCCTTTGCAAGCTTGCTTAAACTCTTAAGCCTTCTGGCTTTGCTTATGGCCATTTTCCTAATATTCCTATAAATAAAAGATTACCCAGGTGGCTTGTCAGATCCACATAGATTTACAGTGCTCTCTTCCCTCCATTGCCAAATTATCTTCATAGCCATGAACCATAGTTGAGTGGTGACGGCCACCTCCCGTCCTTCCCTGGCTGTCCCCAGGGCTACCACTGGTATTGCTGAGCCTCTCCTAGCTCCACCTGCTTCCATTCCAGTGCTAGAGGAAAATAATCACTATTTCTGTGCATTCGAAGGCTGCTAGGAAGTTCCAGGTTCACTTTACAAGAGAGAGCTATTTAAGACAGCACTCTGAGCATTCATATCTTCCTTTCATATGAACTACTTTCATAGGCCTCAACTAAAACCCCCCACTCCACAAGAGATTTGGTTGTACTAAAATGATCCTGTCATGGTATCAGCTGATTAGAAATAAAAAGAAAGAGAAAACCTAGAAATTTAATGTTTCCTGTGGTCTTTTATGCTTTTTACAAGTTGGGGAAAAGATGAGGGGAAAGGGATAAGGGGATGAGGTGTCTACTCATAAAGGCCATAAAAGAATTGGGGTTCAATAAATTCACTGGAATGTGTCTGAAGGAATGTAGGGACTGTAGAGACAGACAAACACCACGAGATTTCACTTATATGTAGAATCTAAAAAACAAAATAACAAATAACCAAAACAAAACAACAACAACAACGAAACAAAATCGAGAAACAGACTCATAAATACAGGGAACTGGTAGTTGCCAGAGGGGGGAGGGGTGGGAGAATGGGCAAAATAGGAGAAAGAGACTAGGAGGTACAAACTTCCAGTTATAAAATAAGTAGGTCATGGGGATAAAAAATACAGGATGGGGAATATGGTCAATAATTTTATAATAACTTTGTACGCTGAAAGATGTAACCGCTTATGGGGAGCATTTTACAATGTGTATCATCATCAAATCACTATATTGAAAAAAATTATTTTAATAAAAATAAAGGGATGTTCCTGCCTGGGAGTGCTTATTCCCCTAGAATGCACTCTACAACAAAATAGGGCGCTCCAGCTGGCATAGTAAGAACCCAAATCAGATCTACCTCACCGAAAATTAACCACCTCCGCTAGTTCATGGAGCCCAGCTCCACGAAATGCAACTTCCATAAAAACCCAAAAGCAAGGGGTTCAGAGAGCTTCCAGAATGGTGAACACGAGAAGTTTGGGGAGAGTGATGTCCTTAGAGAAGACATGGAGGCTCTTCACCCCTTCCCACATATCTTGCCCTATGTGTGTCTTCCATCTTGTTTTTCCTGGGTTATATCCTTTTATAATAACCTGGTTCTCTAGCAAGTGAAACGTTTCCCTGAGTTCTGTGAGCCACTCTAGCAAATTAGTGCAAACCCAAGTCACTGGAATCTCCAATCTATAGCCGGTCCTCGGAAGCACAGATGACGATCTGGGCTGAAGTGAGAGGGGAGGCCATCTTGTAGGACTGGGCTCTTCACTTGTGGAATCTGATGCAGTCTCTGGGCAGATAATGTCAAAATTGAGTTCAATTGTAGGACACCCAGCTAATGTCCAAAAATTGCTTTGCAGTATAGGGGAAAAGCCCCCACACACATTGGAATTGGGTGCAGAACCCTTAACATAGAAATTCATAATGAAAAACTACTCCATTGAATACTCTCCCTCGAAGCAGATCATTCCTCATGAAGTCGGCTGGAGAGGTTCAGTACTCAAGGTGAAACGTGGCCCCAGGTCACAGTGACATCCCACGAGGACACAAGCTGGGACCTGAACCTAATCTCTGTTGCATTGAATATATTGATCTGAGGGACTGAATGTACAAACAGACAATGAACAGACCGTCTACAACAGTAGAACTCTGACCCACAACCTCTGCATCGGTCCAGAACAGTCAGGACTTGATCAGTGAGTGCCAGCTTCTCACTTACGTCCCTGCTTCCAACTCAGGACCAACAAAAGAAAGTCAGATACACTCCCCAGAACCAGTCATGTATGATGTCTTGCTTGTAGCTAGCCCATTTCCACCTTCTCCGTGCCAACAACCTCCAGTGAGAGCTGCCCCTTTCTCCACTATAAAAAAAGTCCCTATTTTAAAACTCTGTAGATTATAGACAATAATAGCAATGCAAAACTATCTTGTCTGTAGACATGTAAATTACATCTAATAGAGGTTTAATTGGCTTCCGCTCCCCACTGTGGAAAAGACCAGTTTTGCCTCCACTTTGCGATATTCACTTCAATATCCCTGAATCTATAAATATGTGTCACCTTCTAACTGGTGGTAACGTCTTACCAATCCCCCGCCCTCTTTAATAATAAGTTAATTTAAGTCTTTCAGCAGTATTCCTTTTATATTTGTATGAGAGTCATGGTTTTGCCTCCTTTGAGAATTCTCTTTTAGCACCTCTCTCAGGGAATAACAATTCCATTCATCCATAGTTTTCCACTGAAACACAAAAGTCACCCTGATCCTTTGACCTCTCCCCCTCCCCCAACAGTCATCAATCCTATCTGCTCCTACAGAGCAGGGTTCAGCTGGAACTGTGTGTGAAAGTACAGACCTCAGAGTCCGCCTGCCAGGTTTGAATCCCACTTCGTGGTTTTTAGTTCGATGAAGGCCCATTTGTCTATCTTTGTTTTTGTTGTCTGTGCCTTTGGTGTTCTATCCAAGAGATCATTGGTAAGACCAAAAACATCCAAAAGTCTCCAGTGAATCTATCCTCATGTCTCAAGTCCTCATGACCTGAATTGCATCAGAGGCAATCATTGCCTCGGGGGGATGGGATTCCCTTTGACAGAAAGAGAGACCCACACCTGGAGCGGGGAGGTGAGGGGGTGGGGGGAGCCAGCATTCCCAGGCTTAAGAGCTGCATGGAGGAGTGAATGGATCGTTGACTCAACGTCTCTCTCTTTACCATTACTTTTCTCATAATTCTCAGTGATTTCACAATCAAGTATACAATCCTTCCCCACCATGTCCTCTCAGTTCCTTAACCCAGTTAACTCTAACCATCTCACCCTCCACCTGTCTCAACCGCTCACCACTATGCTCACCCTCTAGACCAGTGATGCCCAAGAGAACTTCCCACCATCACAGAAATGTTTCATCTTTATTCTCCGATGTGATAGCCACCAGCCTCATGTGGCTGCTAAGCACTTAAAATGTGGCTAGCGCCAATAAAAAATGCATTTTTAATTTTATTTAATGTTAATTAATTAAAATCTCAAATACCTATATATGGCTAGTGGCTGTTGTATCAGCCACTGCAAGTCTTGGCCTTGTCATTCTCAGCAAGAGCAGCTCTCCATGGTCTGATTTATGTTCTCCACCAATCACACCATCGTCTTCCAGCTAAGTCTTCCTCATACAACCTTCTCTTCTAACTGCTGGGACTTCCAATCCAAACACTCGGCCATCTCTCACTTCCCGCCTCCCCTCAGCTTCTCATTTCCCTCATTACCCAGCTTAGACTTCGTGATTTGGTAATATCACACTTGCATGTGCATTCAACTCATTACCCCCTCTCATTCATTCATAGTTGCATGTCAGAACTCCAACTCTGGTCAAAAGCCAACTCTCCACCTACTTCAAACCTCCCCCTGAGCACTTGACTTTAGGCAAAGGAAGAACACTCAGCCCCCTAACTAATCACTCTCCAGTTCATGCCAACGCTACTGCCCCCAAATCCTGCTAGATTGCTCTAATTCCTTCCCTCCCCAGTCTGATCTCCTAGATGACTATTTTATATCATCACCTCTTGCCACATCCTCCACCACTTCCTTCTCAGCTCACTCTCAGATGAGAAAATAGTGACAATTAGCAGAGAGCACCACCAGGTTCCCACCACCACACTTTCCAATCCACCTGCAGCTGTATCCATATACTTTTTCCGGTTACTAGGGGTGACTATCTATGCTCCGAAGGGCAATTCCTGCCAGTGTTCTGGATTCCATCCTTTCACACTTAACCCAAGGACATCTCTCCTATAATTTGACCAGTTACTCTCCCAAGTTGTTGATCTTTCCCTTTCCCCCGGACCATTCTCCACAATCTATAAAGATGGCATAATATTCCTCTTTTTTGAAAACCCTCCCTGACCACACATTCCCTTCAGCAAATGCTTTCATATATCAGAGCGTTATGATCTAATTCATGATTTTAAAAGATCATTCTGGAGAATAGATTATAGGGGAACAAATGAAAGTAAAGAAACTAATTAAAAGTTTATTTCAGGAGAACAGTTAAAGCAGTAGCAAACTAGATAATACTGACCCATCTTAAATTGGACCCTTGGAGGCTGGAAGACTGGGACAGAATAGGGCTAACAAAAGAGACCTCACAGCTAAATGCAATTTGTAAACTTTGATTGGCTGCTTAATCAGGAAAAATATAACTCTAAAGAGTGGTGTGTGGTTCAAAATATGCAAATCCATTAATGTGATACACCACATTAACGAAATGAAGGATAAAATCATGTAATCATCTCAATAGATGCAGGAAAGGCATTTGACAAATTCAATACATTTTCCTGATTAAAATTCTCAACAAACTAGGTACAGAAGGTATTTATCTTAACATAATGAAGGTCATATATGACAAGCCCATAGGTGACATCATACTCAATGGCGAAAAACTGAAAACTTTTCCTTTAAGATCAGGAACAAGGCAAGGATATTCACTCTTGCCACTTATATTCAACATAGTACTGGAAGTCTTAGAGCAATCAGGCAATGAAAAGAAATAAAAAGCATCCAAACTGGAAAGTAAGAAGTAAAATTATGTGTTTGCAAATGACACAATCTTACATATAGAAAACCCTAAGGACTCCAAAAAACAAAAACGAAAACTCTGCTAGAACTAATAAACAAAACTACAGTGATTAAAACAAGATAGTACTGGACCAAGACAGACGTAGACCAATGGAACAGAACTATGAGCCCAGAAATTAATCTTTAACAAGGCTGCCAAGAACACACAATGGGGAAAGGATAGTCTCTTCGACAAATGATGCTAGGAAAATTAGATATCCACTTGCAAAGGAATGAAATCAGAACATTATCTCACACCACACACCCAAAATCAACTTAAAATGGGTTAAAAGACTTAAACATCACACCAAAAATATAAAACTCCTAAAAGATGACATGGAAAAAAAGCCTCCTCACAGTGGTCTTGGCAATGATCTCTTGGGTATAACACCAAAGGCACAGACAACAAAAACAAAAACAGACAAGCAGAACTTCATCAAACTAAAAACCTCCTTCACACCAAAGAAAACAATTAACAGAATGAAAAGAGAATCTACAGAATGGGAAAAATATTTGCAAACCATACACCAGATAAGGGGTTAATATCCAAAACATGTTAGAGACTTCCACAACTTAATAGCAAAACAACAAAACAAAACAAACAAAACAAAAACAAATAACCTGATTTAAAAATGGGAAAAGGACAAAGTTCTTGAATGGACATTTCTCTTAAAAGACGTACAAGGATGCCTGGGTGGCTCAGTCAGTTAAGCGGCTGCCTTTGGCTCAGGTCATGATTCCAGGGTCCTGGGATCGAGTCCCGCATGGAGCTCCTTGTTCAGCAGGAAGCCTGCTTCTCCCTCTGCCTGCAGCTCCCCTGCTTGTGTGCTCTCTCTCTCTCTGACAAATAAATTAAATCTTTAAAAAATAAAAATAAAGACATAGAAATAGCCAAAAGATCTATAAAAAGGTGCTCAACATCACTAAACATCAGGGAAATGCAAATCAAGACCACAATGAAATATCACCTGTTAGGATGGCTATTATCAAAAACACAATAAAAGTAACAAGAATTGGTGAGGATGTGAAGAAATTAGAATCCTTGTACACTGTTGATGGGAATGTAAAATGGGGCAGCTGCTGTAGAAAGTGGTATGGAGGTTCCTCAAAAAATTAAAAGTAGAATTATTATATGATCTAGCAATCTAACTTCTGGCTATTTATCCAAAAGAATTGAAATCCAGATCTTGACAGATAAACAGATGAAGAAAATATGCTATACACATGCAATGGAATATTATTCAGCATGAAAAAGAGAGAGAGAGAGAGAACAAAAAGAGAAAAGAAAATCCTGCCATATGTGACAACATTGACGATGAACTTGGAGACATTATGCTAAGTGAAATAAGCCAGTCACAAAAAGACAAATCTGGGGGGGCCTCGGTGGCTCAGTGGGTTAAGCATCCAACTCTTGATCTCAGCTCAGGTATTGATCTCAGGGTCATGAGTTTAAGCCCCACTTTGGGCTCCAGGCTGGGCATGGAAACTACTTAAAAAAAAAAAAAAAAGACAAATTTGTACCATACTTCTCTAAAACAGTTCAACTCAAAGAAGCAGAGAGTAGAAAGGTGGTAGGAGGCAGGAGAAAATGGGGAGTTGTTCAACATATATAAAGTTTCAGTTAGGGGCGCCTGGGTGGCACAGTTGGTTAAGTGTCTGCCTTTGGCTCAGGTCATGATCCCAGGGTCCTGGGATCGAGCCTGGGATCGGGCTCCCTGCTTAGCAGGGAATCTGCTTCTCTCCCTCCCTCTGCCGCTCACTTCCCCCCTTGTGCTTTCTCTCTCTCTCCTTCTCTCCTCAATAAATAAATAAATCATCTTTTTAAATAAATAAATAAATAAATAAATAAATAAATAAATAAATAAATAAGATTTCAGTTATACAAGATGAATAAGTTCTGGCACTCTGCTGTCCAACACAGTGCATGTAATTAAAATACATATTGTGTACATAAAAATTTGTTAAAGGGATAGATCTCATGTCAAGTATTCTTACCAAAAACAAACAAAAGGGCACAAGGAAACTTATTGAAGGTGATGGGTATGTTTATTATCTTGATTGTGGTGATGGTTTCACAAGTGTCTGGAATGCATCCAAACTCAGCAAATTACATTCATTAAATATATGCAGGGTTTTTCTGTGTATCAGTTATACCTCAATAAAGCTGTTAAACAAAAAAAGAGTGGTATGCCAATAAACTAGCCATGGGGTAGGGAGGATCCCAGACTTATCATAATTGCCAATTTCCATAGTATAAATATTCCCACCCTGACCAATGTCAAGCTACTGTGATATCACTGAACTTGGAGATGGAAGAGATGTACCCATTCTCATTGTACCGGCCAGCTCTGGTATGTCACTAGATAAGAATGCTTTAGAGACAACTGGAGACATTTGAAAGTAAACTAGGTCTGTTGGATGATATTGTTGAATTTATATCAATTTTCTTAGATGTGGTAACGGTAATGATTGTGTGGAAGAATGCCCCTATTCTTGTGAGATATATGCTGGAATACCCTGATGGCATCCTGGTGTTTAAAGACTACACTCAGGGCACCTGGGTGGCTCAGTCGGTGAAGCATCTGCCTTCAGCTCAGGTCATGAGCCCAGGGTCCTGGGATGGAGCCCTGCATCAGGCTCCCTGCTCAGCGGGGAGCCTGCTTCTCCCCTGTCTGCTGCTCCCCCTGCTTGTGCTTGCTTTCTGCCTCTCTCTCTCTCTCCCTTTCTCTCCCCCCCATCAAATAAATAAAATCTTTTTTAAAAAATAAAGACTATGTGTGTATGTGCGTGCATGCGTGTGTGTGTATAAGGAGAGGAAGAAAATGTACCAAGAGGTTGATGGCTGAAAATATGGGTGAGGGATACATTGGTGTTCATTAACAAAACTGTTGTTTCAGCTTTTCTGTGAGCTTAATATTTTTCAAAAGAAAAAATTAATTTGTTACCAACAGAGGATTTCATATAAAAATCTGGATTTTCACTTTCTATTGAAAAGAGTTTAAAATTGCAATTTGGGGCTCATGCTCTTAAAAAGCACCATTTACCTGGAGCTAACAGACTGGAGATGTGCTTTCCAGTCAGTCTTAACCTGGCCTTCTCCTCCTTTGAGTTGCCTTCCTGACCCCTGTGGGCATTTGCCTTTGTGCTCCTGGTCCAGAAGACATTCAATGAACTTAAGATGGCTAGCTTCCAAGCTTTCGATGGAGAAAGAAAAAAATGAAAAAAGAAAAAAAGATGGTGTCTATTTAGTATAGTTGCTGTAGTTGCTTCTGTAGTCATTCTTTTTTATGGTGCCCTAGGCTAATATTTAAAACTAATTTTATGCTTTCCAAACTCATTTTACCAGCTCCCTCTGCTGACCTTTTCTAAAAGGATGGCACTGCTTAAATCCCTTATAAGTTCTGGATTTTATAATCATATTTCTGGAGTTAGAGAGCTCTAGACATGAAAGAGCTTGATGAGGTGACAGTCACTTAAATTACTTTCTCCTTTGGACCGCTCCTATGATGGCTCAAGGGACTAACGATCCAAAGGGGTTTGGCAAGCAGAACGCCTGTTTCAGGAAGGGCCGTGAGGCGGGCGGTGACTTTGGCGCCCTCTAAAGGCTACCGTGAGAAGAGCGGCCGCTTAACGTGCTTTCCTTGAAGTTTCGCGTTTTGCCGGAACTGTGACGTTTGGGAGGGTGGGGAAAAGGGGCAGAAGTAGTTTATGTTCCTCGAATCCAAAGCCAGTGTTCTAACTCGTCATTTAGCCCCCCCTGACATCACGGAAGTATCCAGCTCTTGTCCTACAACTTGTTATCCTCAGTGAGTGGGACGCTTTCTGCTGTCACCAGGAAGACTGAAATGGCGAATGGTTTTGTTTCACTCTGAGACCAACTGATCAAAGTCAGCTTTCTTTGTTTTCCTTTTAAAACAAAGAGTTTGACTTTCAAAAAAAATTTTAAGGCAAACATTTTCTTTGTCTCTTTGCTTTGAGAAATAATTTGTCAGAGTATCTGCTCTGTGCCAACAAGGTAAGTGTCCCGGATTATTCTTCTTTGCTGTTGTCCCTCTCTTTTTTTTATTTTTATGGGGAGATGTTTCCAGAAACTGCTTTTGCAGAGGATGAATATTCTCCTTGGTGAGTGCATTCCTTAGGAATGAATGTGATTCTCTTCTTCAGGAACCTCTTCATTAGGATTAAAGTAACAGAATTAAGGAGAAAGAAAGCAAAGGAGTGGTGTAAGGAAACAAAGTTAGGTTGTAGGGAGAAACCATCTGAAAGAAAGGTGTCGGCGGGAATAATAGAATCATGGGACTTTCTATAATTCTCTTCTCACCTCTGATCTCATCTGATGGATGCCAGGCATTTGGGAAACATAAGAATCCTCCACAGTTTGGTATTAGGAAATACGGTAACAAAGTAAGGGCATTGTGGGTGATGATAAGAAATAGAAACAGATGAGATTCCAAAGTCAAGTCATAATCCATCGCATGATTTGCAAATCACCCAAGTCTCTCCATGTCTCAAAAACGATTACTGCATTTTCTGGCCTGCCAGGTATGAGATGGGGTTTTCACGTTCTTCAAAAGTCCAGTTCAATAGTTTAGGGCTCTTCTCTACCAAGTAACTCATTATAAGCAACCTTTGAGCTACAGAGGACCCTCCATTCATAGAACCTTTTCTAGTTTACAAAGAGCTGACACACACCTTCTGTCCCCCCGCCCTTCCCGCCTGCAGTATCTCTCCTACCTTTTAATTCACACCTATTTTGGTACCAAATACTTGGCATTCAGACATAAAAACAATTCTCTTGGGCTGGAAGGGGAAAGGGGCAAACTACTAGAAACCTCTGTTTTACATATGTGGGAACAATCGCACAGGGAAATAAAGAATTTTGTTTAAATGTATACAGCTGGTTAGAGGCAGAGGGAGAACTAGAACCCACATCTGCCCATTTCCAATTCACTCACCAACTTCCCTCAGTGATTCGAAGCCTGTTTTTTAAATGGGTGCCCTCGCTCAGAAATTCATAATCTGCAAGTGTTCTGTAATTTTAAGAGGCATAAATTCCCAGTTTGTTTTTGCTGCCTGTACAGTCTCTTAAGTTGGTCTGTAAAGGACGAGGTATTTTCACCCCAGAAAAACGCAGCCCACTCTGCGTCTCTAACTAGACCTCCAGGCAGAGCTGAACAGCCCGACAGTGCCGTAAACGTCCGTACGCAGAGCACGCTGCTATTACAGGAGCGTACCACGTGACACCATGTGCGTCCGCATCTCTCCATATGGCCGCGTCTCCTTGTGGACGGTCTTTATTTTTATCGCTATTATTTAGTTGCTGGGTCTTCATCTGTGGGTCCCCCACACGTGGCTCAGTAACTGCACTTAGAGGTACCCAGGGTGCATCTGTTGAATGAATTAATTTGCTGCCGGTCTATTCACTGTAGCCCATTTTGCACTTTACCAGTTCAATTAAGCGACCATTTCTTTTGTGTTATTATTGCAACGACAGAACACAGCTGAGATCTACCAACTTCAGGCTTCTACCTAGTGGCCTGAAAATCCAGTGTTCTTATTGGTGGAGGCCATTTATTTCTGATTAAAAGCTGTCTAGAAGTCTGACTCCTTAACCCAAAGGAAACCACAGGTATGTATGCCTGCTTATTTCCAAACTTGCTTGTTCATTTTTTTTTTTTTTGTGAGCTATGTTTCCTAAGGGAAGGAGAGGAAAAGAGGAAGACAGGGAGGTAGGGAATGAACACTGATAAATACTTGGTTCTAGGCACTTTTGTATAAGTAATATCACTTCATTTAAAACTCAGACAATTCTTCAGCATAGCCATTTGCTGGAATTAACTGAGAGGTTAGCCCATCCGTCAGTACAAAAGCTATGTTGATGTTTACAGAAGTTCAAATATGATACCAAGAAAAACTGGTTATAAATCCCTGTGACACTTACTTCCTCCAGTATCTGCTGACAAACGTGGGCATCCCCATTTCCATTAGACTTCATCTAGAATGTCCCATATAACTTTCCTTGGGGACTTTGTTCTGTATTATAGTCAGTCTGTCTTGCTTCTGTGCGAGATTAAGACCCACCCTTAATTCATGGAATATCTTTATTGTATGGCAGGAGATGACCCATAACCAGCTATTCTTCAGGACACTAGATGCTTTGAATAAAAACTAACATTTTTGCTCGCTGTAGTTCCTAGGGCCCAGAGGGAGTAGGTGATAGCAAAGGGCTCTTTTAATACTGAGGGCATCTAGAGTCCCAAGGGACACCTGGCTGGCTCAGTCATGAGTTCAAGCCCCACGCTGGGCATGGAGCCTACTTAAAAATAAAAATAATAACAATAATAATAATAATAAAATATGTTTAAAAATTAAACATAAATAAAGTCTCAAGGGGATCAAGGTCCTACTGTACTAGTTAATAATAAGAACTAAATTTAAGTGAGCCCTGTCTATGCAGAAGACGCACTTCTACAATCCTTCCAACATATCAATCATTTAATTTCATAACAAACATTTAAGATATTATTATTATTATTTCCATTCCCATTGTACTAAATAGAAAATCGAGGCCCAGAGAAGAGAACCAGCTAGCCTGAGGTCCCACTATTAGTAAGTGACACTAAGATTTAAACCAAACACTCTGATTTCCAGAGTCTGATTTCATTTTTAACCAAAATGTGAATCTGCCTTAGCTCAAAGAGGGTGTGTGCACCACTATAAGAGTTTATAGTTCTAGGACAGGAGGTTCCTTCTGGTCTTGTCATATAAAGCAGCTCAGCCCAGCCTTCCCCCAACAGAGTACCATGGCCAGGCGAGTTGCAGTGATTGGAGCTGGTGTGAGTGGCCTGTCCTCCATCAAGTGCTGCTTGGATGAGGGTCTGGAGCCCATCTGCTTTGAGAGAAGTAACAACTTCGGGGGACTATGGAAGTTTACTGTGCGTAACTTGTACCCTCCCACGTCCATCAGTTGTAATCTGACAGTCTGCTTTGTCCCTGCTCAGGCATGGTGGCTTCAGCCTACCTTGGTGATCACGTATAAAAGCAGCTCACTGCGACATCACAGGCTTGTGTGAGGCATAGTGCTGACAGCGTGCAGGATGCAGTCTGACAGGTGATGAACCTGGAGACTCCGCAGGGCAGGGGCAGGGGCAGTTGGAAGAGGGAAGAAGGAAGAGTTCAGTCTGATACACAAACATTGTATTAGAAGTTACAGTGATTTCTTTAGACCATGGACTTTCTGAGACAAAGTAACAGTGTCGCATAGGTTAGGCTGAATAGCATTGGTGAATAGGAAGCAGATGACGCTTTTGGAAGGATGGAAGTTGGCATCAGGGAAGGGAGTTCCAGCCCACAGGATTATTCAGGTCTTTGGGAAGCGAATTGGCAGGAGTGATGCAAGAATCCAGACCCTGAAAGGTTGGGGTGGGTGGTTGGGTAGCTTTCACATTATCACAATAAAAAGAGCCGAGGCACTGATCAATCCTTCTAAGGAGTGGAGTGTGCATCCTGGGGGTTATACCTAGGGCTAGGCCAGCTGTTAGGTGACTTGAGCAACAGAAGTAGGGGCTGGAAGTGGCTAGATACCAGTGGCGTCTGGCCAGGTTTGGTCCTGGTAACTGGGAGTAGCAGCGGCTTCAGCAGGGACCTAGGGATCTGTCCCATTGGTGGGGTATAAAGTGTCAGAAGATAGGAGGTCTAAGTACTGGATGCTTCGGGGGTAAGAGAAAAGCAACGTTCAGCGGGAGCTCATGGTGGAGGAGAGTACTTCAAACTGGTGTGAATGAGGGAAGCCTTCATGGAGAAGGTGGCATATGCCAGTCTTTGATAGATGGCGAAGAAAACAGAATAAGCAAATGCGTGTAAGCAGGTATGGTCACAACCCTAGGATTATAGTGTGCTGGGGGAAAAGTTTCTTCTGTTGTACTGTGACCCTGATCGAGTCAAATGTCGATGTGGAAAGAAAACACAGTGTCTGGTTTGTGTACCTTCTGCTACTGGACCCCACAGTTGATTTGGTTTTCTTCCCTCACTCTAAAGTAATACAGATGAATTTTAGAAAATAATACTGAGTTTAAAAAAAGAAAGAAAGAAAGAAAGAAAGAAAATAGGAGCACTGGGGTGGCTCAGTCAGTTAAGCATTTGAGTCTCAATTTCAGCTCAGGTCATGATCCCAAGGGTCCTGGGATTGAACCCCATATTGGGTTCCACCCACCCTACAGTGTCTACTTGAGATTCTCTCTCTCCCTCTGCCCCTCCCCCCACTTGCACATGTGCTCTTTCTCTCTAAAATTAATGAATCTAAAAACAAGAGAAAGAAAAAGAAAATATACTTAGACAATAAATACAAAAATCAGTGAGGAGTTCTGTGAGCAAAGGCAGAAGAAGAAGGAGGGATTGAGGATGGCAAAAAAAGAAGGAAAAAAGAAGCAAGTCAGACCATTAGCCCCATGTTCATGGAATCACTGAATGGCAATGTTAGTCTTGTTAACTTCCGTGTAGTGTGAGAAAGATACTGTGTTTAGTCATTCCAATCCCACCAATGGCTTCTGACAGCTACAGCATGGGGATCCAATGCTAAGTTTTCCTGAAACTCTTTGGAATTACAAGTGGAATCTCTTTTCTTCCTGACTCCCCCACCCCACCAAGGTAACTACGTTTCACCACAGGAAAGTTCTGAAGATGGGATGAACAGGATCTACAGATCATTAGTGACAAATACCTGCAAAGAAATGTCATGTTATAGCGACTTCCCCTTCCAGGAAGATTATCCCAATTTCATGAATCAAGAAAAATTCTGGAACTATCTCCAAGAATTTGCTGAGCACTTTGACCTTCTGAAATACATTCGGTTTAGGGTAAGGCAACTTGGGTTATGGGAGGTTAATGCGTGGGAGCTGCCCATTCAGCAATCTAATGGAAAGGGGATCCTAAGTAAATTTATTCCTGATTTTATCTCTGTATGAAAAAGGCAGATGATAAAGACTCCTCATTTCTCCTATTTCTCATGTTTTACTCAAATAAGTCATTAAGATACTGACTTCCCTGATTCCTCTTCTAAATCCAAATTCTTATTCGGGATGAAATTTAGAATTTTTTTTTTTTTTGAGAGGAAAGGAAAAATGAATTTTATTCATGAAAGCTGCTGGGAAGAAATGACTAGGACTCTGAACCACAGAAATTATAATGAGCCAAAGCTTTTCCTACATTTTCCCAATGCACTTGGTATTGTCACTCATCTCCTTCTCACTGGGAATAAGAACTAAATGTTTCTTCCTTCCAATGAAGGCATGCAAATGTTTGGGGTCCTACTCTGTAGGACTGCTCTTGAGACTTTGTACAAGCTACGTAATTTTTTTTATCGGGGAAATAAACCAATATTGACAGACCTCTTGCCCTGAGACGGGCTTGGCCCACGTGAAATAACAGACGTGGTTACCATACCAGCCATTACATGAGGTCCCAAGGTGATTGATAGAAAGTGAGTGTTTGCCTGCCACTTTCAGACCACAGTGTGCAGTATAACGAAACGTCCAGATTTCTCCGAGACTGGTCAGTGGGATGTTGTCACAGAGACAGAGGGGAAGCAGGAACGAGCAGTCTTTGATGCTGTCATGGTCTGCACCGGACATTACCTGAATCCCCGTTTACCTTTGGAGTCCTTTCCTGGTGAGTCATTTCTACCTGAGACCATGTCTGGTTCTCCTAGAGGAAAGTCATTTATTTGTAATTGGAAATAATTCCTAATGATTACAGACAACTCTGTGTTCGCCCACAGAAATATGTACAAAATAACCGGGAAAGGTATAAAGCACAAGGTAGGTATCTTCTTATTTACTTATTAATATAAACATTGCTGTTATTGAAGCTTTATCATGCCTGTCTGATTCAAGTTCAATGATCACATAAGGCTTATGTTTCATAAAAAAAAAAAAATACAAGCTTTTGAATTTTGTCATTGAATTACAGGTCATTTGAATCAGGAGTGATCTGTAATTCAATAACTTAAAGGAAGTGAGAGTATAAAGAAATTTGACAGATTTGTTTTTAAGAAACAGAGCAGCAATTATACATCCAAAGAAATATTTTCATCCTTCAAAACAGTCACCACAATAATAATCCATACATCTCTTATACCAAGGTTATCACCACAAAGGAGTTTTAGAAATTCCTTTTGGAAATGCTTTTGACTCCAATAGCACATTTTTTGAAATGTGCAGTTGGCCTTTGAACATCTCAGGGGTTAGGGATGCTGACCCCTACATAGTCAAAAATCCCCGTATAACTTTTGACTTCCCCAAAAAAACTTAACTACTAAGTATGGCCCTGACTATTGACTGGAAGCCTTATTAATAATATAAACAGTCAATTAACACGTTTTGTATGTTATATGTATATATGTGTGTGTGTGTGTATCTGTATATACCATATTCTTACAATCAAGTAAGCTAGAGAAAAGAAAGTGTTATTAAGAAGACCATAGGAAGAGAAAATACATTTACAGTACTGCATGATATTTATTGAGAAAAATCCATGTATAAATGGACCCACATAGTTCAAACCCATTGTGTTCAAGGGGCAGCTATACTCATGATTGGCAGATCTCCATCTTTTGAGATCAAATGAGGATTATTAAAATGTAGTATAGCTACTCTTCTTCTGTCACTTCCAAGTGGCTTTAAAGGCAATTGAGTAAGTGAAGTTTTGAAACTTCATCAAGGAATTGAAAGAACATTTAAGGAAGAGTGTGAAGAATAAACCTTGCATACCTGGGCCAATTAAAAAAAAAATGTAAATCTTCTAAACTTAATCTCAAATTAACAAAATATCCTGCTTTAAACATGTGTTAGGGATCAAGCGAGATTTCAGTGCATAATTTTGCAAAGAAGCAATGGTGTAAATGGTGGTTGGGCTTCAGACTTGCAGCGAGCCTGGTGTCCCATACACAATGGCACAGTACTAAAGAAATACAGAACCGCCACTTACAACGAAGTTTCTACGGGGAAATGTGTTACAAGTGCCAAACAATTGGCCTTTTTGGAATGTAGTGTCTTGTGAGGTTTTGCTTGGCTTGCCCTTAATTCCAGTTAGACTCTGACTAAAAAATGCTATTGCGAAAGATCAGCCAGCAACTGAGAGGTGAGAGTCCGTGTGGCAGGTTAGTGTGTAATCCAGAGGAGTTGGTTCCAAGGGAAGAGGCTGGGTAAATATAAAATAGAATCGCAAGGTACTTTGGAATCATTTTGAGAGCAAACGTTTCTATATACCTTAATGACCTCCGGGGAAGAAATGATCGCATTAGAAATATTGGTGTGCCCTTCTCTTTTGCCCCAAAACCCAGATTATGGAAAAGGAAGAAATCCACACGTAATAGATTTCGAGACTCCTCCTGAGGAGGTCTAAGTTTATGACCAGACTCTAGAAGGATTTGTGACCGGAGGACACCAGGACAGATATCCCAATTTCCTCTGTGTTCCCTGAATGAGGAATCTTAGTGAGTGGACACAGTGGAAGGTTTCCAAGGAATCCTGATCTGCTACAGTTCCCTCGGGCTAATGGCCCTTGGTGATAAGTGACCATTAGCATACTAGTTATGAACAAAGTCCTAAAGTCAGCAGCCTGGACCATGTCCCCGCACTAGTTGCATAATCTTGGGTAAACTTCACCCAACGACTCCGCTTCATAGAGCAGTCATGACAATTCAGTGAGATCATCCCTGTAAAATACTCAGCAGAGAACAGAGCACATAGCGAGCACTCCATCAACGTTAGCTACTACCGCTGTGACTCATGACCTCCTGGGAACTAGTCGGAACCTCCTGAGAATTGTTCAGGACAAGCCGCTTCCTAAGACACACGTGATTCCCCCAGACTAAGAAATACTCATCCCTCTGTTATAACTCCCGCCTCGGCAGCCATTCCACCTCAGACTGCGAGCTCCTCCTGTATCCCAGGCGGGTAACACAGACACCAGTTCTGCATTCCTCTCCCACACACAGAAGTTGTGTAAGAGTGACTCTCCAACCGCATATCAGTTCTGGTCGTTAGTTATAGATGAGTGATGGGAATGCCTAGTTATGTTTGATCAATCATTAATAAATGTCTTTAAGCTTTGTGAGCATTGTAAATGGAATTCAAGTGCTTGGTCTTCCTTCCCCTAAGATAGTTGCTGTGCATTTCCTGACACATAACAGTAGGGCGGAAAGTGTACGATGAACAAACCACAGCAGCAAAGTGTTCCAGAGATATTTAGTGACAAGGCAAACTAAGTCCCATGCCCCTCGACAGACCCTGAGAGTGTCACTGTATAAGACAACAGTGCAATAACTGAAGGTTATAAGGATGACCTGGAATTACCAGTACGTTCTACTTTTAGGACATAAAATATATAATACCCTTCAGAAAGACTTCTGTAAAAAAAATAAATAAGATCTTGATGTTTCTGTGCTAAATTCCTCAGTTGTGTGAAAACTCTCCCCTGAATGTTGCATTTCCTTGGCGTCAAATGATGCATTTATTATATGGCATTAGACTTCCCCAAAGTGAGGGGATGGCGCTCCAGAAGTGCTCAGTAGTCCCCAGTTCTCCACTCCCTGCCCCCATCCCCACACACGGATGTGAGATAGAAAAAGCAACATACAGTAAAAACGAAAGCTGAACCTTGAAGTAATGTAACGTGACAATAGTATGTGTTTAATATATGCTTATTGAATGAAATCAGTTACCCAACAGTCTTTTATGAAAACAGCCTGAAAGAAAGGAACTAGTGTAATGATGGATGAAGGCTATGACCACAGCACAGTGTCTCCCAACCACCGCCGAGACCTGAAGGGCTTATTTTAAAAGCAAGTTAATGTGGCATTTACAGAGTAAGAACCTCCAAAAGTGGGACCCTGGAATCCTAATGTTTAACAGACTCCCCCACCAATGTGATTCTCTTAGGAAAGCCTAAGAGTCATTTCCATAATCTGAGTAGAGGCAGCCTAGGGTTACCGTTTCGAATTGTGCCTCTGACTTTTATTGGCACCTGGGCAAATCACGTGTCCTAAGCCCCTCTTTCTCCACCTGTAAATCGAAGTACTCATAGCACCTTCTTCGTAGGGTTACTTTCGGATGAAATCAGCTGCTAGCCATGGAGTGCCCAGCATGGGACCTAGAACAAAGTGCTCAGTGGAACTTAGCTATGGGGGTTGGTATGAAAGAATTCTGCCCGCCCTTTTGAGGAAAAAGAAATGGAAAAAAAATTACTGGTACCAAATTAAATATCATTACTTGCTATTTCCAGGGCAAACTCAATCACTTAAGTCATTTGAGGGAGAAAAATAACTTGAAAGGTAGCACAAATGGGAGTCATAAAACCAGAATTTAAATCCTGTCTCTAGCACTTACACAAATCTCTGGCACTAAACAAATCACTTACCCTTTCTAAGCACTAATGGATTCACCTGTAAGACAAGGATGAATAATAACTCCCACCTCCAGGAGGATTGCTACAAATCTGACTTGAGAGAATAACTGCGGAGGCACCTGGCTGAGCACAATCCATTAAGATTTTTTTGTAAAAGGTAACTTCCTGCTACACTGTAGCGTGAATTCATTTCTTTGAGTAACAACAATGCAATTTACCGTGCATGAATGACGACAGAATGATACCGGAAGAGAGACGGGAGGGTAATGGAGCATACCATGGACGTTAAAGTCCCAGATATTGCATCAGAGTACTTGCGTTTAAATTCCCAGCTCTCAGGGTGCCTGGCTGGCTCAGTCAGTGGAGTGTCAACTCTTGATCTCAGGGTCATGAGTTCAAGCCCCACATTGCGTGTGGGACCTACTTAAAAATAAATAAATAAAATAAATAAGTTCCCAGCTCTCTATTCATTGACAAGTCACAAAAATCACATAATCCCTACAAATCTCAGTTTCCACATATTAAAATATGAGTAAAAATAGTATAGACTTCAAAGGGTTATTGTGAGAAAAATCCATGCACTCTATAAACATTATTAGAACTGCAATACAAAATGTCCCTTGGAACTATTAAGGATTCCCTGCCCTCAATTTATTCTGAGGGAAAAGATTATCATCTCTTTCTTTCTAAAACAACCCCACTCCATTCAGATGAAGCATTAAATTAAAGTTCCATCTGCCGGAGTTTAGAAGTTATTAACAATGTTAAAGTTTGTTGTTGTGGTTTAGAAAAAGAAGGATGTACATACATGTGTCCTAGCTGCCGTTGCCTTTTTTTCTGGGGGGAAAAAAAAAACTATACCTGGGGCATCTGGGTGGCTCAGTCAGTTAAGCGTCTGCCTTCGGCTCAGGTCATGATCCCGGAGACCCAGGATCGAGTCCCACATTGGACTCCCTGCTCGGTGGGGAGTCTGTTTCTTCCTATGCCCCTCACCCCACTCTTATGCTGTGTCTCACTCTCTCACTCTCTCTCAAATAAATAAAATCTTAAAAAAAAAAAAAAAAAAAAACTATGGGTAAATTGTCAAAAAAAAAAAAAAAAAAAGACCCCCACTCTTCATATATGTATGCTGAAATGCACAGCTCTGTTCTGTAAGGGAGAAAAGACTTTCCCTCCACCCTCCTCAGTTTGATAGGCAGATTAACAGGGAGAAAGGTATACAGATTTATTCATTTTTAATACTAATGCGGGAGCATCATATGAAAATAATACCAAAAACTGTGAGATTTGAGAGTTTATATACCATCTTAATAGGGAAAGGGGAGAGGGTGTAGGCAATCCAGGAGAGCAGATATTTCTAGAAAGATGAATGGGCTCTTAGAAGAGTAGAGGGAGATATGATCATCCGTGGCAAAGTTCGTCTGGGTATAGACTTCTACTGTCCTCTCCTGTGATAGAAGAGCCAATCTTCCCTGGTTGATGAAACTGCCAGGAAGGAGATTTATGACCAAGAGTTCCTTTTGGAGGATCTGCCCTTAGGCGGATGAGGGGAGCTCAGAGAAGGCCTCGCCCTGCCTTTGCTGTTTTTCAAGAGCCTTCACCTGAGAAAATAATCAGTATATCAAAGCGGCACATTATGGGTGGCATGTCCTGAACACCTTCAGTGGTAAAGTAAATATTTCAAACATGACAGCAATCCAAAAAAATAACGTCAGGTAGCCATATAATTTCCTCGAGGAAATGGCAAGGCATTGGAAGACAAAGCCCTGGCCAAAATCTGAACAGTTGGGGAATAAATACAATAGTTTCTGTCAATCTTTACTTAGACCAGAGTGCAGGAGAGCAACAGCTGTTTGGGTAATGATTTCAAATGCTGCCAAAGCCCCTCTGACATCTGGCTAAGGTTTACTGTTTTTAAGATACCTTTGCTGGTGGGACGACTGGGTGGCTCTGTCGGTTAAGCATCTGCCTTCAACTCAGGTCATGATCTTGGGGTCCCGGGATCGAGTTCCACATCAGGCTCCTTGCTCAGCGGGGAGCCTACTTCTCCCTCTGCCTCTCCCCCCGACTTGTGCTCTCTCTCTGACAAATAAATAAAAATTTTTAAAAGTAAAGTATTTAAAAGATTCTCCAAAAAAAAAAAAATGCCTTTTCTGCTTTTCACTAATTACCATGTCTCTTTCACAAGTAGTTTTAAGACTAACGTTGAACAATGTTTTACTCAAAAAAAAAAAAAAAGCCTTTTCTGCTTTTCACTAATCACCATGGATCTTTCATAAATAGTTTTAAGACTAATGTTGAACTGGGGACGAAAAACTTGCTACCAGGGCAGCCAGCACCCCTTCCAGGCAGTTGCAGCCACAGCCTGTCAAGCTGGGGTCAAACACCAGGCCCCCTGCTTCATAGACTCCAAGGAGCAAGGTCTCACAGTGGTCCCCTTGCAGCCCCTCAAACCTGCCTCCGTGTCCAGGGGACAGAAAACGTCACAGCACTTTAAGTCCTTTCCTGAAGTTCTCCAGTTTCTAACTCCTGGCCACTTCCAACGCCAATCCCCCAAAAGTGAGTGAGGGGCAAGTGATCCCAAAACGGGTCTGCATACGTATTCTTTGCAAATTCTGCACAGGGTGTTTAACACGTCCCTTGGAACATGGCCAGCATTGTATTCAGTTTCCAGCTCTGGGAGCCTTAGGAGGCAAAGAATCCAATTAAAATATTGTGTTACACATATTACCTATGTAATAAATGTTACGTAAATGAATCAATCACTGTATGGTAGGGGAATGATATATCCTGGGAGACCGTTTCATCTTTTTATTGTTTAGATTTATTTCCATTTTAATTTTTTCTTAAGATTTTATGTATTTGTCAGAGAGAGAGAGAGCACAAGCAGGGGGAGCAGCAGGTAGAGGGAGAAGCAGACTCCCCACTGAGCAGGGAGCCCCATGCGGGGCTCGATCCCAGGACCCTGGGATCATGACCTGAGCCGAAGGCAGACGCTTCACCTACTGAGCCACCCAGGTGACCCTATTTCTATTTATTTTAGAGGGAGAGTGTGGGTAGGGGCAGAGGGCTGGGGAGAGAGAGTCTTAGACTCCCCACCGAATAAAGCCCGATGCGGGCCTCAATCTCACGACCCTGAGACCACGACCTGCACCGAAACCAAGAGTTGGACGCTTAACCACCTGCACCACCCAGGCGCCCCTAGTTTCATCTTTTTATTTTAAAATCTCAGAATACTTGAAGTACTGGGGTGAAAGGCTGAAAAACGCCCTGAACTGCTGAGCTTCCCTTTCAGATTCATCGTCAGAGCTTCATCTCACCCACCTGTGGGTCTGGCGGTCACTGTCCCTACCACCCTTGTTCCCTCTGCCGCCTCATAATTTGCATGGCTGCAGCCACCACTGGAAACACCTCGACTTCCTCTGTTATTACCCATCTTCATTTATATGAATCCATGGTTTATGTGTTTTATAGATGCCAAGGAGATAGTCACCAAAAATAAATCAAGAGTAGAAATGTTTGAGAGCCCTTCTTATATACATAAGTAGTACCATTATACTGATACTTCTTTTTTTTTTTTTTTAAGATTTTATTTATTTATTCGACAGAGATAGAGACAGCCAGCGAGAGAGGGAACACAAGCAGGGGGAGTGGGAGAGGAAGAAGCAGGCTCATAGCAGAAGAGCCCAATGTGGGGCTCGATCCCAGAACTCCGGGATCACGCCCTGAGCCAAAGGCAGACGCTTAACCGCTGTGCCACCCAGGCGCCCCTATACTGATACTTCTATTAACAGAGTGTTAGGAACTTGAAAGATCAGTCAGTAACACAAATATAAATATAAATAATTTAAGAATAGAGTATAAATAAGCATACAGTATAATAAAGCATTAACATATAATAAAGAATAAAGTAAAATAAGCAAGCCTAAGCCACAAAAATAATTGCTTTATGTACAAGAGGACTTGCCACAAAATTTCTTTATGGAAAATTGTAGTTGAACTAAAATTCAATTTGTAAATATGTTATATACACAAAGCATATTCTTATAGGCTATATCTGTTAGGTAAAATAGTCTACTTCTTGCTTGTGATGTTCAGGGTCATGCATGAGATGTTGCTTATTGTCTGCAGTGAGCTTGATTCCCCCAAGGAATTGCTTTCGAGGGGAGCACTCATAGGAATACAAATTCTCCTGGACTTGTCAGTCTCCTGCAGGCTGTACTAAACCTATCTGGGCTCACAGAATCCAGTGGAGAGGGAGATGGTATGCATTTCTACTTCCTGCATTTAGCAGCAGGAGCCAAAGGCTGACGCATTTCTGGAACTTTCCTTTTCCTACAGACCCAATGCCTGCGTCCTGGGGAATTATAACTTTAGATACTTCTGATTTTCTGATCCCTCCTTCCCCTCAGGTATTCATAAGTTTAAAGGCCAGATCCTGCACAGTCAGGAGTATAGGGGCCCAGAAGGCTTTCAAGGCAAACGCGTGTTAGTGATCGGTCTTGGGAACACGGCAGGGGACGTGGCAGTGGAGCTGAGTCGAACGGCAGCTCAGGTACAGCTGGGTGAACCCACACCCTCACCCCCTCATCATTTCTGGTGGCTGGAGAGAGGTATACACGATTATAAAACACAGCGGCCAGTTGCTAAATCATGTGGACACAGCATGAGTGAAAACAGCCCACACGTGATAGGATTGAACCATCTCCAGGATGGGTCTAGGCAATTGTATGGATGTCAGACCACTAGGCATTTTTCAGAGGTACTGTTCCAGAAACAAGACCAAATGGACACATGATTCCACCCGGCCAGTTATCTTTCTTCTACACTATCCCTTTGCAGCTCTGGTGAAACCCCCATGTAAAGATAGAAAAGGGAAGTTGTTTTCTGAACATATCTGTTTTAAAATAAAAGCAACCTTTACTTTGTCCATGAAGTATACATAATGATTTTAGAAAGTCCAAGCATAGATTCACAAATTAGAAATCTGTTCCACTTTAACATAAGTTATAGGACAATGATTCGATTTGGAAAGAATAGATTTTTATTTAACTCAGTTAAAATTGCTTTCTCAAAACATCACATTACGTTCTATATTATTTAGATTTAAAAAACTGCCAGATGAATGTGCCTATCTACTAGTCCTATAATTTTTATAGTGAATGTGATAAAAACACTTAACAGATATATAGATCACACAGAAGTGGTTTACAAATACAATGGCAGCAACAGAAACAGTCATTTATGGATCTACGTACAAATTTACCAGTTAAGAACAGATGTCATGAATGAAATCTTGCTATTTGCAACAACATGGATGGAGCTAGAGAGTATTATGCTAAGCAAAATGAGTCAGTCAGGAAAAGACAAATACCATATGATTTCACTCATATGTGGAATTTAAGAAACAAAACAAACAAGCAAAGGGGGAAAAATAAGAGAGAGAAAGAGAGACAAATCAAGAAACAGACTCTTAACTATAAAGAACAAATTGATGGTTCCCAGAGGGGAGGGGAGTTTGGTGGGGGATGGGTGAAATAGCTGATAGGGATCAAGGAGTGCACCTGTTGTGATGAGCACCAGGTGTTGCATGGAAGTGTTGAATCACCATATTGTACACCTGACACTAACATAACACTGTATGTTAACTAACTGGAATTAAAATACGAAACTTAAAAAAAAAGGACAGATGTTATAAGAACATTTGAAACATACCAAGGAAAAATACTACAAAATGATGTACATACATTTATCCTCCCTTACTTTTTAGGTACTTCTCAGTACCAGAACTGGTGCCTGGGTTCTCTGCCGCTCTTCAGATGGGGGCTACCCGTTTAATATGGTGATTACAAGAAGATGCATTAATTTTATTGCGCAAGTTCTGCCCTCGTGTGTGCTAAACCGGATTCAAGAGAGGCAATTGAATAAAAGATTTAACCATGAGAATTATGGATTAAGTATTACAAAGGGGTACTTAAATTTTTTTATTTAATGGGAAAATTATTTTTTCATTCTACTTTATTCAGAACTCAAAATCTTCCATAATTATTATGCTGCCTTTGTTTATTCTGTTCTGAGCTTCACTCTTTAATTAAGACAATCTCCATCAGGTACCACAGCAGTTCTTGAAATGGGAATATTCTCTCTTTGGTAACAAAAGTAGTAATTCATTAAGCTAGAAGAAAATGAAGGATAAAAACTTTTCATTTCGAGCTTGAAAATCAGGAAATTAAAATTGGTTCTGAGGAATCTTGGAATGGCTGCCATCTACAAATGGAGTATTTGCAGCATCATGAGTACAGATGGCCAGTTAATTTTTAATAAATGTCGTCTCTGGCTGAATGATTTGCAGATGCATTTCCAACAGGAATTCCTAGAATTACATATTTTAATATACATCTGTATAAAGTTGAACATGGCAAGAGAAAGAAAACCTTTGGGGGAGCCTGGGTGGCTCAGTCGTTAAGGGTCTGCCTTCGGCTCGGGGCGTGATCCTGGCGTTATGGGATCGAGCCCCACATCAGGCTCTTCCACTGGGAGCCTGCTTCTTCCTCTCCCACTCCCCCTGCTTGTGTTCCCTCTCTCTCTGGCTGTCTCTCTCTCTGTCAAATAAATAAATAAAATCTTTTTAAAAAATAAATAAAAATTAAAAAAAAAAAAGAAAACCTTTGAAATGAATGTAAGGTCATTAAATGTGACTTTTATTTTTAGCTTGACCCAAATATTTTTCTTTGGTAAGACAGCTCTCAACTTATAAAGAAAATTAATGGCAGTGCATGAGTTGATATGTCAATTTTTTTTTTTAGAGAGAGAGTGAGAAAGAGTGTGCGTGCACATGCATGAGCGGGGGAGGGGGGCGCCGAGGGAGAGGGAGAGAATCTCCAGCAGGCTCAACCCCCAGCACAGAGCTCCGTGTGGGGTTGATCACATGACCCTGAGATCATGACCTGAGCCAGAATCAAGAGTGGGTCGCTTAACCAACTGAGCCACCCAGGTGCCCTGATATGTCAATTTTACAAAGACATTAGGTCTGCTGTGATTAGATAGAATGATGTTCATAATGAAAATATTTATCAGCATAAATCGATTCAGATTTTTTTTATTTTTATCCAAAAAGTTTCTTGGTAACTTCTTTGCCTAATGTCAATCCTTTGAGGCCTGGGTGAGGTGAGACCCAAAACTGATTATTAAATGGATTGTTGCCACTTGATTCTGACACTTCAAGAAAAGCATTGCTCCAGAAATTGATTTCAAGAGAGAGAACTTTAAACCCCAAGCAGGAAAGAATAGGTTTAAATGTCCACATGCCTTCTACTGGAAGTAGGAGAACAAAACGTGTTATTGCAACAGTAAGTTGGATGGGCAATTTTGAACTAAACATTGGTCAATTCACTCCCTTGCCTTGGCAGATAGTTTCCTTGAATTGACCAAATAAAGAGTTCACTCACGTGTCTCACAGATATAACTACGATGAATAATTTTCTCTTCTGTGTCAAAGGAAAAAATCAAAATTCGTTGTGAATGACGAACTGCCAACCTGTATCCTCTGTGGGACAATCACCATGAAAACCAGCGTGAAGGAGTTTACAGAAACCTCTGCTCTCTTTGAAGATGGAACAGTGGGAGAAAACATCGATATTGTGATCTTCGCTACAGGATACACATTTTCTTTTCCCTTTTTCGAAGAACCTTTTAAAAGCCTTTGTACAAAGAAGATATTCCTGTACAAGCGGGTCTTTCCTTCAAACCTAGAGAGAGCAACACTAGCTGTCATTGGCTTCATCGGCCTTAAAGGGTCCATCCTAGCGGCCACGGAGCTCCAAGCACGCTGGGCCACAAGAGTATTCAAAGGTACTTGACTCTGTTTAAAGCCCTACCTGATCAACTGAGTCTTCAAATGAGTGCCTTGCGATTTAGCCCAAATGGAACAGATATGAGCTAAAGTAACATAAAATATCAAAAGAGTGTAATGGATACTTAACTTCATATATGGGTAATATTATCATGGGTGTGCTTACATCACTAACGTGACAGAGTGGGGAAAAGATTTTGATTCTGTGAATGGAATAAATTTGGACAAGGTATAATCACATTTCTCAGATTAACTGAAATTATTGAAGCTTCAGGATCCTCTGCTGTTCTACTCTAGTCTAGTTTAGTTTACTTCTAAATCTTATCATTTATTTCTAGAAGTAGAATTTTGTACCGCTTCCAAAGAAAGTTATTGGATTAATGCCCACTGTGGACAAAGTTGAGTTCTGGGGAGATGGTAACCTTTGAGAAATGCCTATAAAAAGTTTTTTAGGCACTGGACACCAAACTGTCCGTTTTCACTATGAGAGCCCAAGTGATGGAGTCGGGGTCCCGTCCCAACTCTAAAACTCATTAGCTTTGTGAGGACCTCTCTGAATCTCACCCCTTCATCTGTAGAAAGGGGGAAATAAAACCTCTTTCACAAGGATTTTGTAAGATGAATGTCTGCCACACAGCACGGTGCTTGGCACACCGTGAAGGCTATTAATTGACAGCTGTCATTCTTCTCTTGCTGTTATTATCATATCTCGTTAAAGTAGGGCAAGTTCTAGATTAGTAAGCATTTTAAAGAATTGCACTGGCATGATTTTTTAAATATAAACAGCAATCACAGTTGAGCCAACCAGCTGTCCTTTAGCGGAAGTGTGTCCTTAATGGATAAAAACAATCACCAATAATTTATAAATAAGATATAATGCGGATAGGAGTGGCGACTGCTATCACACTGTACAAATGTAATAGACATCGAATTCCACACACTTCCATTAAGTGATCACAAATGTTTACTTCTTTAAAGCCTATTAAAGTGCTTTCACAGCATTATCTGATTATATTAAAACCACAAAAGACTCTTAAGTACCCGGTGGGTTTTTTTAAGTGTTTTATAATGAGCTCAGAAATGCTTATCAGAATGATAGAGCTGACAACATGAAACCCGATTAGATCACAGCCCAGGAGTCATTACATGCTTCTCCAGAGAGCCTCCGGGGGCAATCCGGGAACTACCAAGTACCGTCTAGCCCGCTTTTTACAGGATGAAGTGACGCTGGTGACAAGTACCCTACAGAACTAAGTCAGCCCTAGCTCAGGTACATAGTAACCGCACCCCCTGGGGTCAGCACGTGGCTCCTAGCCAGAAGAGCGGAGCCCACGCTCTGAGACTGTGTAGGTGAGAGGCTGAGACTGAGGCCACCCTCAGCACCACTCAAGCAGTCAGAGCCTCTGTGAGGCCGAGACCCCCAGGCACTTCATGCTTGAGGCTCCTGGTGTGACGAAAGCGAAGACATGTCGAAACAGGGTTAGAAAAATGAGGTCATTGTTAGTATTTCCATTTAACTGACGAATGTCTTTCACACACACATACAAACGGGTATACAAACCATATAATACAAATAATATTATATATGAATATATGCGATGCGGGGCCAGAAATGAGGCGGAGGAGAGCGCAAAGGAAAAGGCACATGCGATGTTAATGTGTTTCCAATTCTTCTCACAGGACTCTGTCAGATACCTCCATCCCAAAAACTGATGGCCGAGGCTACTAAAAAGGAGCAACTTATCAAAAGGTATGACGTGCATGACCTACAGCTTGTTCTGGGAAAACCTACCAATAAGTTTCCTTACAGACACACGCACGCACGCACACGCCCACAGACACACATGCGCACGCCCACACACGTGCGCGCCCACACACTCTCACTCACACACACACACACACACGCACACATTCTCAATAAGAGCCATTCCTAGGGAAGCGCTGTGGCAGGTTGGCTATAACTGCACTGAAGTCAGAAGAATATGTTTTTAATCTTAACTCTTCCACCAGCTAGATAGATTTGTGGCCTTAGATGTGTCAGTGGGGGCACCAACCCCAACACCCCAGCAGAACACAAAGCCTGCCAGCAGATGGCAGTCGTGGGTTCCCTTGGCCCCCCGGAACTCCACTATGTCTGTGTTCTCCTCCTACGGCTCAGGCTGCTCTTTCCCTGCATTGGCTGGTGCACCTCTTCCTCGCTCCTAAAAATTGGTGAACCCGGACGTTAATCACTCAGACCTCTTCACACGTCTGTTAAACACTCACTCCTAGGTGGCCTCATTCAGGCCTGTGGCATTAAATGCCATCATGGAGTCATGGTTCCCATATCTCTCCCCAGAATTGCAACTCCTAATCCAAGTCCCTCCAGGTATCTCCACTTAGGTACCACTTGGGTATCTCAAATTGAATATGTCTAAAAACGAACTCTCGACCTCCATCACCAGCACACCCATCTTGCACATGGGCTGCTGTGCGACTTCTCCCCTTCCTCGTCACTGGCTATTCATTCCAATTGGTCCATCAAAAACCCTAGAATGATCCTTTTCTCCTCTTTTTCTCTCAGACCCCATGTCAGCAAATACTGTCAGCGCCCATCTTCAAACAAATCCAGAATCCAGACCCTTCCAGCTACTCCCCCAGCCACCCCAGACCAGGCCACTGTCATCTCTCACCAGGACACTTGCTGGCACCCCCTGCTCTGGTCTCCCTGCTTCCAGTCAGATCTTGACACCGCAGCAGGACTGAGCAACAGCACATTGCTCTTCTGTTCAAAACCCTCTGATTGCTTCCCATTTCACTCCCAGAAACTTCCCTGCAGCTCTGCATCCCTCCAGAGCAATCAGCTAGCTCTGTGCCCTCACTGCCTCCTGTCCTCCCACTTCACCCACACTGCTCCAGTCACTCCAGCCTCCTCCCCGGTCCACAAACATGCCAACCACAGCCCCTCAGAACCTCTGCACTTACTATTCCTTCTGCCTGGAATGTTCTCCCCACCAGATATCTACAGGCTCAGTCTGTCAAATATCACCTCATGAGAAAGAAACCTTCTCTGACAACACTATATAAATATGGCCGCCCAGCCAGTCCCTTCATTGCATCTTCCCCCTACCTGCCTTAATATTTTTTAATAATACCTATTACCACCTGGTTTATTACATATCTATTTGCCTGGGGGAGTTAATATTTTTTAAGATTTTATTTATTTATTTGAGGGAGAGTGAGTGAGCAAGTGAGAGAGAGAACAAGCACGGTGAGGAGCAGAGGGAGAGGGAGAAGCAGACTCCCTGCTGAGCAGGGAGCCCTACTCGGGACTCGATCCCAAGACCCTGGGATGATAACCTGAGTCAAAGGCAGACACTTAACCGAGTGAGTCACCAGGAGCCCCCGACTGGGGTTTTTTAATAGCCTGTTAATTTCCTCACTAGAATGGAAGTTTCTTGACAACAGGCCTTTGTTTTATTCACTGCTAGACCCCTAGCACCTAGGATGATGCCTGTCACGTGATGGACACTTAATATTTATTTATTGAAAGAATGAATGAATAAATGAGTGAATGAATGACATAGGGACATTACAAAAGTTTTCTAACAGCAGAAATATGTAGGAATAAAGCTTTCATATACACTATACTCATATCTGTGTCATGTTCAGTGCTGGTACACCACGAATGGCCCTCTCAACTCACAATTACCATCAATAAAAATAATTTAGGTGGCCATATATGTGATGCTTTCTGATCATGTTCATTCATTCAACTGTTGTATTTGGACTCACCAGATTTTTACCCTCATATCAAAATCAATAACCTAAACCATTATCTAGAGCTCCTCTTCCAATTGCCTCCTTTTACCATTCCCTTTAACAAAATTAATTACCCTCACGAATACCCTTTGTAGATAAACTCCTCTCATTTCTTTCTTTGCAATGTAGAAAAACATTCCCAAACATGGTTTGACCCAGATGAAAAGAAACAAAATGGTGGGAGGAGGGATGACTTATAACTTGAAAATGAAAAACAATCCATCCTTCTTCCTCTCAGGGGTGTGATGAAAGACACCAGTGAAGACAAACTTGAGTTCATTCTGTACCTGGATGACATTGCTGCTTGCATAGGCGCAAAGCCCAGTGTCCCCTCTCTGTTCCTCAAGGATCCCAGACTAGCTTGGGAAGTTTTCTTTGGACCATGTACTCCTTACCAGTATCGCCTCGTGGGCCCTGGAAAATGGGATGGAGCCAGGAACGCCATCCTGACCCAGTGGGACAGGACACTGAAACCCTTAAAAACTCGAACCGTTCCTAATTCCACCAAGCCTGCCTCCATGTCACATTATTTAAAAGTTTGGGGGGCACCTATCCTCCTTGCCTCTCTTCTACTGATCTGTAAATCTTCACTTTTTTTGAAATCAGTGCGAGATAATCTGCAGAATAGAATTTCCCCTTATCTAATAAGTATTTGGTGAGGACGAATCTGATTAATTACAAGAGTTGTCCCTAACCACATTAATTCTATCTCCAAATATTTTGTGCATCCCTCCTCTCCTCTCCGTCTTAACTGCTCTCATCCAAGCTCAGGTCCAGTGATCTCTTATCTGAATTACTCTATTGTCTTCCTCTCTGGTCTCAGTGCCTCCTTTCTTGACTCCTTTTCCAATCCATATTCTACTCTGCTACCTAAGCAACTATTCTAAAATGAAAATATTGTCACTGTTTCCATCAAGATCTTGGTAGGAATAAGATGACACTCAAAGTAGGTAATTTGTGGACATTTTAATATGGAGATTATTACAAAAGTTTGGGGCAGAGTGTAGGGAAATCATAGGGATAATAAAATACTCCCAGACTAGTAGCAGTGAGGTATTTTTACCATCCTCAGCCTAATGAGGCAAGAGGAGAAAACAATTATGAATGAGAAAGAGAGGCTTCTTTGTGGAGAGGGCCTCCTCTCAAGAGTTATGACCTTCACCTGACAGATGAAGGCAGTCTGTGGTGACCCCAAAGGTACAGAGCTTGGGAATAAATTCTCTAACTTTATTTTCTTCCCTCCCTCTCATCCCCTGCCCATGCTCCCCAGTGGCCTAACCCAACCATAAACTCAAAGGGCAAGGTTGCCGACTGATAGATTGAATCATGTCTCTGAAAGAGATATATTCAAGTTCTAACCCCAGGTACCTATACCTTATTTGGAAATAGGATCTTTGCAAAGGTAATCAACTTAAGATGAGCTCATACTGGAGCAGGGGGAGCTAGATCCCATATAACTGGTGTCCTTATAAAAGGAGAAGATACATAGAGACGCGGTAGAAAATGCCCTGTGAAGACAGGCAGAGGTTGGAGTGAGGCACCTACGAGGATCGCCCAGCAAACACTGGCCGCTAGGAGAGAGGCATGGACATATTCTCCCTCAGCAACTCCGGAGGGAACCAACCCTGCTGACACCTGGATTCCAGACTTCCAGCCTCCAAAACTGTGAACAAATAACCCACTTGGTTTGTGACACTTCGTTATGGCAATCCTAGGAAGCGAACACACGGACTGATGTCATCCATGGAGGTCAGCCTCCGAAAGTACAGACAGAGCAAAGACGATGGAGAGCATATATGGAAAGGCAGGCAAAAAGGATCCAGGGCAGACATGTTGCTTTCCAGTTTAAAATCTTTGAAAATGTCTCCTTTGATCAGAGATAATGGTCCAAATTCCTTAGCCTGGAAAAGGAGATCCTTCGTTGTCTGAGCCCATTTGCCCGATTACCAGAATCCCGTCCTGCAGCTTCCCCCAACCCCACTTCAAACCTACCAGCCAACACTACCAACCTCTGAACTGCGCCATGTTTCCTTCACTTTGGGGCAAGCCCAGCTCCAACTGTCTTTCAAGAGAGAGCTCAATTATCTCCCTCTGTGAAGTGTTCCCTGAATCCTCAAAGCAGAGCTGACCCCCACTTTGTAATGACTGAGCCTCGTGCACTGCTTTGTCGTTGCCCTTTTCTCACTGTAGCGCACAGTTGACCCTCGAACGTCACGGTTTGAACGCAATGGGTCTACTTACGTGTGGATTTTTTTCTCAATAACTACAGTAGAGTCCCATAAATGTATTTTCTCTTCCAAACGATTTCCCTAATAACATTTTCTTTTCTCTAGCTGACTTTATTGTAAGAATACAGTCTATCGTACAAATAACACACAAAATATGTGTTAATTGACTATGTTATCAGTAAGGCTCCCGGTCAACAGGTTATCAGTATAACAATACTGTTACGTTTGAGGGGAGTCAGAAGTTATTCAGATTTTTGACTATACGGGGTGCGTTGTTTAAGGATCAACTGTAATATTCTTTTTGAATCTGCCTCCTAACAAATGGTGAATTACCGAGAGGAGCCATATCTTGTTCAGCTAAAACACTGCCTGATGCAAAGTACTGCTAAATAAACGATTGCTGATTTAACAGTGGCCTCCCCAGCTGACATTTGTTGTCTGTGCTCTTCTACCCACATTCTTTCTCCTGCCAACATGATAAATTTCCTCAGATCACCTCAGCCATGCAAATGAACAAGGACAGTCCACCAACGGCAAGAAACCCGTATGGCAATTGGTGTAAATATAACTGCTGTAACTGGGAGCCATGTGTACTGGTTGAAAGCACTAACTCTAGAATTTGACCTGGATTATAATCCCGGGTCTGCACTAGCTATGAGGGCTTGGCCAAGTGACTCTCTGAGCCTCAGTGTCTTCATCCGGAAAATGAGGAGAAAGTGCACAGTGAGACAATATAGGGTGTTAGATACACAGTAATTTGACTATTAATAGCTGAAGAGTCTGAGGACATTTTCAGTTTCTGAATTAAAGGATTTGAAACCTGTTGCCTAGCTGTTTTCCCTCTTGCCTCATGGGAAAGCATGGCCTTGGGGAGAATTTGGGGAGAATAACAAGTTCTGCTGGCTTTCTGGTGAGAGCACACCTGCCTACAGAAAGTGCGGGTTCTGCCCTGCCCCAGGCACTGGGTGAGAAGTCTCCTGAGCCTGAGGTTCGGTTAGCAGACCTGTATGTCCTAGCTTAACCTCCATCCGTAATGAAATGAGTATTTTCGACTCCATCTTCACTCTCTGTTTTATTTTATAAGTTGTCCAGAACCCAGGGGGAGAAATTAGCTGCTACTCAGGGGTGGGGACTCTGAGACCCCAACGCTGTCCCCTAGCAAACTCTATGTCCCACTTCTGGCTTTTCTTTTGGAGTTACATACTCTGCTGGTACACCATCAACATGCCAAATAAAAACCCCTCTACTATCACATTCCTCCCCTTTTATTCCTTGGCTTGCTGTCTTACCAGCTTCCCACCTCAAAGGATTGTCAACATACTTTAGCCCATGTGTTGACTCTGCCTCGGAAACAGAAAGCAGCTGTAGGTAAAGGCCAACAGGAGAGGCCTAGATGGGTCCACCCTAATCCAAGCTGCCATCACCTCTTAATCCTCTCAGCAACCTAGGAGGTAAGTACGGTTATTACTACCCTCATTATACAGATGAGGGAACTGAGGAAGAGAGGTTACTTAATTCGCCCAAAGCCACACAGCAACGAAGGGACTGACCCAGAGCAGATCTTTGTTCTAGAGTCCCCACATTTACCTACATATCCCTAAAGAAAAGGAAAAATTTTCCTCGACCCCTTCAAGGTCCTGGCAGAGTCTGAAAATTAAACTGACAAAGATTAATAGGAGAAAAGTGTATGAATTTTGTTGCATTTTTACACATACACAGGAGACTTTACAAGAGAATGAAAGCCTGCAGAAGTGACCGGAGCAAGAAGCTCTATACATTTTGGACAAAGAAACAATATATATGTAAAGAATTGACAAGACAGAGAGGTTTGGACTAGGGGTAGTAAATGGTGAAGAAGTAGCTAGGAAAATAAGGGTTAGTTTAACATGGTTTGTTTGTACAGACTTCCAAACCTCAAATTCCCTGTCTCTGGTGATAATGATGTCTTCCTTCCTCCTGGTGCAGAGAGGGTACCTTTCACATGGGAGAGTCATCACCTGTTTCAGGGAAGGGGAAGGGGATTGGGGGGAGGTCAGGGTGACCTTCCTATATCTGCCATTTTCTCAGATTCTTCCAGTTGAAGATATTCAATGTGCCAGGGTGCCATGTTTTGGGATAGTGTATCCTGTGTCATCCCAAAGTTAGACATACAGGTCAGAATGAGAATTACCTGCTCACACCTGAGAAAAATCATACAAAACATAGAAATAAAGCCAAGATAATACCTGCATGCCCTTTCAATGTCACACGGAAGCATTGTCTAACAATCCCCTCAAGGATTATTTCATTTTCTGGGGGAATTTACTATTTTCTGACTTTTCTATTTACTATTAATTAGGGGCTCATATTCTGTGAAGTTATGTTAACTTGTAGATTTATGTCCAATAAAGATGCAAATGATTTCTCTCTAGTAGAAGAGATAATCCCACAGGTTATGGTTTATTGCCCTGTAAAATATTAATCAGTTTTGTTTCTAACCTAGATCATTTATTCAAAGATTTCTTTATTCAACTGCCTATGAATACCCGGTTCCGTAAATGCTCATTGAACTGGCCTGATTGTTGTACTGGTTCCCTCACTAATTAATGAGATAATTAAATATTTGACAAGTATCCGTTCTATGTTTGCAAAAAAAAAAAAAAAAGTTGTTTTTTAACTTCTGAAAATTACACAATCCAGAAGTGGGTGAACAATTTACAAGGGCTCTTCTAAATAAGTCTTTTTTGCTTATTTAAAGCCTAAAAGACTTGGGTTCGAATATGACCTTGTCCACTCTCTAGCTCAACAATTTGGGGAAATTCACTGTCTTAAAGTCCCACTCTACGTCCAGGAAAATGTGGGTAAAAATTTCTACTACACAGAGTTCGTGTGAGCATTAAGTGAAGTAATATATCAGGTATCCAACATATCACCTGAGTCCTAGTGAGTGATTAGTCCACACATCGGTTGCATCCCCCCTTTTCCCAAAGGGATGCCAGCAAATGTCTCACAACTGGCTTTCCAAAAGAAAGTCCTGTTTGTGGTGCTTGCAAATTTCCATGGTGCAAATATTCCCACCATGGCTGGTCTTACCCCACGCACCAACCTGAATGCAGATTTTGGAAGAAATACCTACAATTGGTCCTTGCACAAGCTAACTCGCTGTCCTCCCACTCTTCACCAGGTAATACCTTCTCTCTTTCAGATCTCGGCTCAAACACCCCTTCATCAGGGGAGCTGCCCTGATCCCCAGACTAGGTCAAGTGTCCTCTTGTTTTTTTCATAGTACTGGTGTCTTTGCTTCAGACCCTTCTCACAATTTGTAATCATGCATTTATGATTATTAATTACCTCTATCACTCCCAGTAGACCGTAAGTGCCAGGAAGACAGAGACCATATCTGTTTTGCTCTCTCTTATATCCCCAGCACCTAATTCAATGTGTGGTACAAAGAAGGGGCTCAATAACTACGTGTTGAATTAATCAAGCAAGTAAGCAGTTAAAGATGAATAGGTGGGTGGACGGATAAATGGATGGATGGATGGAACTGAATTTTGTCCCTCTTCCAAATTTTACAGTTTTTGCCCTTCTAACTGGTGCTTGACCCTCCTCAAAGTTGTTCAACTCAGTCTTCTTTAGAAGCAAAACATTTTCTGATGGCTGGAGAACCACACTACAGTGGCATACTTCCTGAATGGCAGTCATCTGACTACTTGACATGCAAGGACTGAATGTCACTCGATTTCTTCAGGGTTGAGTTCTATCAGTGAAATGGACATTCCAGTGCCAGCCACTGCCTCTGTTGACTGTGAGCTTGCCGCCCACCCACTGTGCCTCCAAAGTCAGCCTCTGTCATTGGGGCAGTTCTCCAGAGTCCAGCTTGGAAATTCGGTCCATATCCAATTTCCTTCCCTTCTACATATGTTTCTTACCACGATTCATACATCATCCCATCTATCCAAGTTACAGATTAAGATCAACATTTGCTCGGCTTGACTTTTCCAGAGAAATAATCTTCATTTGTAGTCAGAAATATTTTCCCATAGTCATATATTACCATCTCCACTATCTACAGATATATTTTTTTTCTGAAAATGGATTTTGGTTTTTTTTGAGAGAGAGAGAGCAGAGGGGAGGGGCAGAGGGAGAGGGAGAGAAAGAATCTCAAGCAGGCTCCGTGTCCAGCGTGGAGGCTGACATGGGGCTGGATCTCACGACCCCGAGATCACCACCTGAGCCAAAATCAAGAGTCCCATGCCTAACTGACTGAGCCACCCAGGCATCCCTGAAAATAGATTTTTAAAAATGAAATTGATTCAAATATATGAAAAATAATTAATTAAAAATAATTTAGGGGATACAAACTTTAATACATGAAGCAGACATTCTCCATTGGGAAAAGTGCAAAGCAAGGCAGAAGGCAGGAATCTTCC
Source organism: Ursus maritimus (assembly GCF_017311325.1). Classification (NCBI taxonomy): domain Eukaryota; kingdom Metazoa; phylum Chordata; class Mammalia; order Carnivora; family Ursidae; genus Ursus; species Ursus maritimus. The sequence continues at coordinate 75,576,653 of NW_024424452.1, forward strand.
ATAGGATAAAGAATAAAGAGCAAGAGGAGAAAAATAGAAAACATCTGGTTGGCTGGGCAATATAGTCAACCCTCTTCAGGATGAGAAGGAACAAGAAAATAAGTATAGAGCCCAGAGCTGGCTTAGCATTGGGGACTGGCCAACTGGATGCATTATGTTCCCAGTCAAGGAACATTTACAAAAACATGAAATTTTTCTAAGTTTCAGTTTGCTAACATGGCATCCCAGGCAGGAGTGGCCTAGAAATTTATTTCAACGAATGTAAGGAGTTATTACTATTAATTAAGAACCTAAGAGCTCTATCTATTTAGATCTTCTTACACAGGCTTTAACATATACAAATTTAAGAGAAAAAAACCCGAAGTTGAGATTAAAATAATTTGTACGAGGGGTCAATTAGGTATGTGTGATATTATATTATGATTTACAATAAGAAACATCTTTTTGGCCTTGTCCTCATTTCTGGCACACTTTCTAAAACCCTTGGAATTTCCTGAGTGATAGACTGAAAAAGATGTCTTTTGGATTCATAACAAGCCCATTCAACCACATCTGAGTTTATGTTAGCGCAGTGACTTTGGAAAGCCTTTAAGTATGGGGGCTGGTTGCCAGGGGAACCAACCAAATAATTAGTGGGTTGGAACTTTCAGCTGGAGGTTGAGTTAGTAACCACTAATGGCCAATGATCTACCCAATTCGCCTATGTAGTAGAGCCTCAAAAACAGAAAGAAAAAAAAAAAAAGAACAAGGTTCAGGGGGCCTCTGTGTTGGTGAATACATGGAGACGCTGGGAGAGGGGCATTCCCACAGAGGGCATGAGAGCTTTGCACCCTTTCCCCTTTAGGGGAGGAAAAACATCTCCTTCTACCCTCAAGATCTTCCAGGTGGCTTAAAAATTAAACTGACATTGGGGCGCCCTGGGTGGTCCGGTCAGTTAAGCATCTGTCTTTGGCTCAGGTCATGATCCCAGGGTCCGGGGATAGAGCCCCACATCGGGCTCCCTGCTCAGCAGAGAGTCTGCTTCTCCCTCTCCCTCTCCCCTCCCCACTGCTCATGTGCAAGCACTCTCTCTCTCTCTCTTTCAAATAGGTAAATAAAATCTTAAAAAAATTTAAATTCACAGCAGACATATTAGCGAGAGACAAAATGGAAGTTCTATTACATGCGCACAGAGGCCCAATAATGAAGTTGAGACCCAAAGAAATGAAAAAGGCAGGCAGTTTTTATACATCTTAGACAAAGAGAAATCTGTGAGGAATTGACAGGACAGAGAAAACTTAACTTTCGGAGCTCCATTTACTGAGGAATTCTAAACAGAATTTGGGCAAGAGTAGTAAATTAGTAAAAAGTAACCAGGTTTGTCTACCCAGTCTTTTTGGCTCTAAATTGCCTATCTTTGGTGATAAGGATGTCTCTTTACCTCCTGGTAGAAGGAGGGTACCTTTCACATGGGAAATTTATTTCTTGCTTTCCGGTGACAAAGGGGAGTGGGGAGGTCAGAGTGTTCTTTTTGCGTTGGTTATTTCTTAAGTAACTTTTATTTAAAATAATCAATATACCAAAGCGGCACGTTGTGGGGTGGTCTGTCGTCGGCCAATGCAAGCCCCACCTTGCCCTATGCACTTCTTATATCTGGTTGTTCCTGAGTTATATCTTTTTACAATAAATCAGTAACCTAGCAAGCAAATTTTCTGTGAGCCATTCTAGTAAATTAAGAGAACCTGAGGAGGGGGTGTGAGAGCCTCCAATCTATAGATGGTGGGTCAGAAGCACAGTTGACAACCTAGACTAGAGATTGGCCTCCTATGTTGGGGGGGTGAGTAGAGGGAGTCTTATGTTCCAGAATTGCTTGATATGTGAGGAACCCAGACACCTGGTGTCAGAAGTGAGGAAGTGTTTGTAGCAGAGCATTAAGAACAAAGGAGACTCACGGGGCGCCTGGGCGGCTCAGTCAGTTAAGCATCTGCCTTCAGCTAGGGTCATGATCTTAGGGTCCTGGGATCGAGCCCCGCATAGAGCTCTTTGCTCAGCCAGGAGTCTGCTTTCCGCTCTGTGCTCTCCCTCTCTCTCTCTCTCTCTCAAATAAATAAATAAAATTTTTTAAAAAAGAAAAAAGAAGAACAAAGGAGACCCAGAAGAGTACACATGCAAGTCACCTAAGTAAGCAGATTGGGGTGAATCATTAGCTTCAAGAGATTTTGTAAATATTTCATCTGGCATTGCAAAATTCTTTCTGGCAGATTTTTGCAATTTTGACCATTCAACACCCTTATGTACAAAGTGTGACCTGCAGGCCAAATGCTGCCAACTGAAGCTTACAGTGCAGCTTGAAATCTAATTTGAGGAACCCTTGAATCCTAGTAATGGAGAAATAGATCTACTTAAAGAAACTCAACCCAGGGGCACCTGGGTGGCTCAGTTGGATAAGCGTCTGACTCTTGATCTCAGCTCAGGTCTTGATCTCAGGGTCATGAGTTCAAGCTGAGCATTGGGCACCCCAAGGGAGCCTACGAAAGAAAGAAAGAAAGAAAGAAAGAAAGAAAGAAAGAAAGAAAGAAAGAAAGAAAGAAAGAAAGAAAGAAAGACGGGGCGCCTGGGTGGCACAACGGTTAAGCGTCTGCCTTCGGCTCAGGGCGTGATCCCGGCGTTATGGGATCGAGCCCCACATCAGGCTCCTCTGCTATGAGCCTGCTTCTTCCTCTCCCACTCCCCCTGCTTGTGTTCCCTCTCTTGCTGGCTGTCTCTATCTCTGTCAAATAAATAAAATCTTTAAAAAAAGAAAGAAAGAA
>NW_024424452.1:75579451-75866731 GCF_017311325.1 Ursus maritimus
AAAGAAAGAAAGAAAGAAAGAAAGAAAGAAAGAAAGAAAGAAAGAAAGAAAGAAGGAAAGAAAGAGAGCCTAGCCCTCCTCTGACCCTTGCTGATCAGGTATTTCTGATCAGATTTCATCGACAGGGAAGGACCAATAAAGTGTCCAACCTGCTGAGTGTGACCTGCTGTGTGTGCAGTTCCCTGGAGAGGCAAGTGAAAAGTCCAGGCTGGTCCTGGACTTGAGCCTTTCTAAGGGCTCATGGTTCAAGCTGACACTGAAGCAGTTTCCTTCAGAGCAGCAGGCTGTGTGGCTTTTCACTTCCTCGGTTGAGAATAAAACAGGGTTCCAGGGATAATCCATAATTCCACAACATTTTTAAAATACGTCTAAAGTCACTTTAACCTCTATCACTTATCACATAATTCATATTTTTGAAAGTATAATTTAAATGAAAGAAAGCAATATTAAGAAGCACTACGAGGTAAACCACATTTTACAAGGTCGATCAAGGAAATTAAAACTAAACCTGCTGTAAAAGTCTCTTGCTGAGTAATAAAATGTGTTTCAAAGCTCAGCATTACAATTAGATACTTCTGCCATGCAATTTCCAAAAATTTATCTCCCCAAAAGGAAATCCTTCAAGTGAAGGGGAAATCAATTAAAAAGAAAAAAAAAAGGACTAAACTTCAGAGTACATTTGCTAGTTTAAAAGCAGTACATGTAACAACTTTAAGAGGAAACAAGTAAGGCATTTATTTTCTTGGACTACCCTTCTGCACACAAGTCCTAGCATCCTGATCCTCTTCACGTTGAGCTCCCTACAGCTCTTCAAGCAGACTCTCGAGTCCCCGTGCGAACAGTAATCAGCGTGCCTGCCATTCATTCTGCAGAACAGAAACAGAGCTACAGGCACACCCATGTGTGCATAGGGCTCATTTGACCTCACTTTACTCACTAGGCAATCTGGTCTCCCTCTACCGTCCTCACTTAATTTCCAGGTACCTGGCAGGTGACCAGTCAACAAATCAGATGTCACGAACCACCGGCAACAGCCAAAACAATACTAGACAAAAGCACCAAAAAAAAAAAAAAAAAAAAAAGACAAAAGCAGAGAAGAGAAGCAACCCCAAGAAGGAAGGTAGAGAGAGGCAGGAACTCCAGCTCCAGCAGAAGAGTGCACAGGAATCATGTGGGAGAATTAAACCATTCTCCATAACTTTGGGAACACCACTGACTTGAAAGGCAGAAAATCAGTCAACCACAATAACACTTTCTGGGGTACCCAAGCCTCTCTAATGATCTGGGAGGGAGACACTAAGTGACAGCTGAGATTTATAATCAAGACACACTAGTTGGACTAAATCATCTTCCTCTGAGAGGAAATTTGGTTTCTGACAGCAGCTAAAAATCATTAAGAACCCATCGTGGACGTAAAAGCTATAAAAGCAAACTCAGAAATTACCTTTCAATTAAAAATAAAACATAATATAGGGGCACCTGGGGGGCTCAGTCGGTTGAGCGTCTGACTCTTGATTTCGGCTCCGGTCATGATCTCAGCGTTGTGAGATTAAGCCCCGCATCAGGCTCTGCACTGGGCGTGGGACACGCTTGGGATTCTCTCTCTCCTTCTCCCTCTACCCTTCCCCCCTGAACCACAATCTCTCTCTCCCTAAAAAAATTAAAAAATAAGAAAATATAAATAATGAAACTGATACTTGCTTTTGTGATTCCAAATAAGGTGTTCAAAAAATGGAGAAAGGTCAGCTTGGCTAACCTAAGACTACCCCCAAGAGAAGAAGTCAGGCATCTGACTCCATTTTAAATAAAGTTTTCTTTATTTTTACAACAAATATCACAAGAAGTCACAGAACCTTTGGAAACCTTGGAAAATCTCAGGACCTAGAGGCACCCAGCACAGCAATGAGCAAACATGGGGCAAGTAGATAAAACCAGGTATGTTAAAGTGTCCATTCTGCAGTAATCAAGAAACTCCCAACAAGCAGAAGTCCAGGACCAGACGGCTTCATAGGTAAATTCTACCAAACATTTAAAGAAGAGTTACTACCCATTCTTCTCAAACTATTCCAAGAGATAGAAGAGAAAGGAAACCTTCCAAATTTATTCTACAAGGCCAACATTACCCTGATACCAAAAGCAGATAGACACCACAAAAAAAGAGAACTACAGGCCAATATCTCTGATGAACATAAACATGAAAATCTTCAACAAAATAGGGCATCTGGCTGGCTCAGTCCATTGAGTGTCCGACTCTTGGCTGTGGTTCAGGTCATGATCTTAGGGTTATGAGATTAAGCCCCGCGTTGGGCTCTATGCTGGGCATGGAGCATGTCCTAAGATTCTCCCTCTCCCTCTGCCCCTCCCCCACCCCAGTCCATGCACATACATTCCTTCACTTTCTGTCTCTCTCCCTCCCTCCCTCCCTAAAAAAAAAAAAAGAAAGAAAAAGAAAGGATAAGAACTATATGATCCTCTCAATAAATGCAGAGAAGCATTTGACAAAGTACAACATCCATTCATGATGAAAACCCTCAGCAAAGTAGGTTTCGAGGGAATATACCTCAACATAATAAAGCCATATATGAAAACCCATAGCTAACATCATCCTGAATGAGGCAAAACTGAGAATTTGTCCTCTAAGTTCAGGAACAAGATAAGGATGTCCACTCTCACCCTTTTATTCAACATAGAATCGGAAGTCCTAGCCCCAGCAATCAGACAACAGAAAGAAATGAAAGGTGGGGCACCTGGGTGGCTCAGTTGATTAAGCGCCTACCTTCAGCTCAGGTCATGATCCCAGGGTCCTGGGTTCAAGCCCCATGTCAGGCTCTCTGCTCAGCAGGGCATCTGCTTCTCGCTCACTCTCTCTCAATCTCTCTGTCTCTCAAATAAATAATATTGAAAGAAAGAAAGAAAGAAAGAAAGAAAGAAAGAAAGAAAGAAAGAAAGAAAAGAAAACGGCATCCAAAACAGTAAGGAAGAAGTAAAACTTTCACTATTTGTGGATGACATGATACTCCATAGAAAACCCTGAAGACTCACCAAAAAAACTATGAGAACTGATAAATGAATTCAGTAAAAGTCACAGGATATAAAATCCATGTGCAGAAATCTGTTGCATTTCTAAACACCAATAACAAAGCAGCAAAAAGGGAAATTCAGAAAGCAATCCCATTTACAATTACATCAAAAATATAAGATACCTAGGAATAAACCTAAACAAAAAGGTGAAAGACCTGTACTCTGAAAACCATAAAACACCAATGAAAGAAACTGAAGATGACACAAAGGAATGGAAGGACATTTCATGCTCATGGATTGGGAAGAACAAATATTGTTAAAATGTCTATACTACCCAGAGCAATCTACAGATTTATTGCAATCCCCATCAAAATACCAACAGCATTTTTCACAGAACTAGGACAAAGAATCCTAAAATTTGTATGGAAACCCAAAGGACCCTGAATAGCCAAAGCAATCTTGAAAAAGAAAAGCAAAGCTGGAGGCATCACAACTCCAGACTTCAAGTTATATTACAAAGCTGCAGTGATCCAACCAGTATGGTACTGAAATAAAAATGGATACACAGATCAATGGAACAGAAGAGAAAACCCAGAAATGAACCCACAATTATATAGTCAATTAATCTCTGACAAAGCATGAAAGAATATCCAATGGGTAAAAGACAGTCTCTTCAGCAAATGGTGTTGGGAAAACTGGACAGCAACATGCAAAATAATGAAACTGGACCGCTTTCTTACACCATACACAAAAAAATATTCAAAATGGATTAAAGACCTAAATGTGAGACTTGAAACCATAAAAATCCTAGAGGAGAACACAGGCAGTAACCTCTTTGACATTAGCCATAGCAACTTCCTTCTAGATATATCTCCTGAGGTAAGGGAAACAAAGTGAAAATAAACCATTGGGACTTCATCAAAATAAAAAGCTTCTGCACAGCAAAGGAAACAATCAACAAAACTAAAAGACAACTGGGGCGCCTGGGTGGCTCAGTTGTTTAAGCATCCAACTTTTGGTTTCAGCTCAGGTCATGATCTCGTGGGTCGTGGGATCGAGTCTTGCATCAGACTCTGTGCTCAGTGGGGAATCTGCTTAAAGATTCTCTGCCCCTTCCCCAACTCACTCTCTCTCGCACACACTCTCGCTCTGTCTCTCTACAATAAATAAATAAATCTTAAAAAAAAAAAAAAGCTGAAGACCTATAGAATGGGAGAAGGTATTTGCAAATGACATATCTGATAAAGGGTTAGTATCCAAAATATATAAAGAACTTATAAAATTCAACATTCAAAACCAAATAATTCAATTAAAAAATGAGCAGGAGACATGAATTGACATTTTTCCAAAGAAGACATCCAGATGGCCAACAGACACATGAGAAGATGGTCAATGTCACTCATTATCAGGGAAATACAGATCAAAACTATAATGAGATATCACCTCACACCTGTCAGAATGGCCAAAATCAACAACACAAGAAACAAGAGGTGTTGTCAAGGATGTGGAGAAAGGGTCACAAAGTCTCACACTGTTGGTGAGAATGCAAACTGGTGCAGCCACACTGGAAAACAGCATGGAGTTTCCTCAAAAAGTTAAAAATAGGACTACCCTATTATCCAGCATTTGCACTACTAGGTATGTACCCAAAGGATACAAAAGGGACACATGCACCCCTATGTTTATAGCAGCCTTATCTACAAGAGCCAAAGTATGGAAGCAGCCCAAGTATCCATCAACTGATGAATGGATAAAGATATGATATATATACACAATGGAATGTTATTCAGCCATAAAAAAGAATGAAAGTTTGCCATTTACAATGACATGGATGGAGCTAGAGAGAATAATGCTAAGCAAAATAAGTCAGAGAAAGATGGATACTGTATGATTTCATTCATATGTAAAATTTAAGAAGCAAATGAGCAAAGGGAAAAAGAAAGAGAGAGAGAGACAAACCAAGAAAGGGATTCTTAATTATAGAGGACAAACTGATGGTTACCAAACAGGCCAGGGTCGGGGGCAGGGGGGGAAGGTGAAATAGGTGATGGGGATTAAGGAACGCAACTTGCTGTGACGAGCACCAGGTAACGGACGCAGTTGTTGAATCCCTATATTGTACCCGCAAAACTGATATACACTGTGGGTTGGCTAACTGGAATTAAAATAAAAACTTTAATAAAAAGGAAAAAAAGTCTCCATTTGGAAAAGAATGAGCCCCAGAGATCCCTTCTCCCTGCCTTAGGTCCGGAAGACCAGCAGCCAAGAAGAAAAGTGGCACTTTCCTCTGGAGAAAATCTGCATGGCTCCAGAGAAAAATTTCTGGATTCTAACTCTTACAGACTCCCCAGCAAAAAAAAAAAAAAAAAAAAAAAAAAAAAAAAAGTGGAAAGTCTAGAAATCGCAGCCAGATTACTGCATGACCCATCTCCCCAGTTGAAAAGTCCTACATGAGCCTACAGAGTCACACATCAACAGTTGGGTGCTCTGCTCTGAAACATGAACAGAAATCTAGGGTCAACACTTGTTTCAGAAAATCATCTAAGACAGAAGGCAGAGACCAACACGAAGAAGGAAAGTTGCTGGAGGAAATAAAATAATGCATGAGTTAACATCAGGAGAATTATAATCCATGTCCTCTGAGAGATAAAATATAGTCATGGGTCCATGAAACATAACAGAATATCATTGTAAAAGGAAAAATAGAGAGGTGCCTAGCTGTCTTGTTCCGTAGAGCATGCAACTCTTGATCTCAGGTTTACGAGTTCAAGTCCCACGTCAGGTGTGGAGGTTACTTACAAATAAAATCTTTTTTTTTTTTTGAAGGAAAAATAGAACAAGAATGGGCTTATAGAAATTAAAAAATAAGAAAGAAAGATAAAGTCCAGGAATTCTTACAGAAAGTGGAACAAAAAATAAAATTATGGATAATTAAAAATCTAAGAAAAATCGAGCACCTTGGGTGGCTCGGTCGGTTAAGTGTCTGCCTTCAGCTCAGGTCATGATCCCAGAGTCCTGGAATTGAGTTCCACATTGGGCTCCCTGCTCAGTGGGGACTCTGCTTCTCTCCCTCTGCCCCCCCGCCTCGTGTTCACACTCTCTCTCACACAAAAATAAATAAATAAAATCTTTAAAAAAAAAAAAAAAACTAAGAAAATGTGAGGACCCATCTAGGAAAACTAACATCTTAATAGACTTTCAGAACATCTTAATAACAATCCTTTCCAGGACTTATTTCAAAGAAATAATAAAAAATTTTCCCCCCAAACTGAAAACCCAGGCTGGAAGGGCCCAGTAAGCACCCAACGCAATGAATAAAAAATCTCAAAGCAAAGCATAACAGAAGTCTGTTTAGATGCATGAAGTCTGAGCAGGTATTACACCTCCCAGTGAAAACATCACAGAAATGGTTAGATACAAGCGTGCAGAGCTCAGGGGAGAAGTCAAGGCTGGAGATGTAAATAGGGATCCATAGCTTACAAAGTATTTGAAGTCCCAACATCGGATAGAAAAACCTATGGAGAGTTGCATAGAAAAGGGGAGAGGGAGAAGGAGGAACAAAACGAGGTAGAAGAGACTAGGGCTCAGAGCACAGTGCTGCAGGGGAGGGAGGGGATGTCGAGCTAAACGTGACATCTCAAGGAACCAGAGAAGAAAGTACTTTGAACGAGGTCAACCTGTATGTGCTCCTTCTCTCCCAACCCCCAGAAGTACCTTGCTGAGTGGCCAGGCCTTCGGGAACACTAATGCCTGAACAGTCGTGTCACAGAGTTTGAGAAACCCCTCCTGGAACACGCAAACATTAACAAAGAGCTCCCCCTGCTGACCCTGTTCTTAAAGAAGCTTCTAGAGTCCCCTCCTGGAGGCAGGATTGACGGGCATTTAGCGAACCTCGTCGTCGTGCAACACTGCCTGGTCCGGTTTACCTACTCTGTTCATCTCGGGCAGCCTCCTGTCACTGTAGGATGTATTCATATCTGCTAAGTATCTGAGAGATTTTCTCCTACATCTTCCTGAGGAACCACTTATGGAGTCTATGTTTTATTAAATGAACTCTGTGCCTCTGTGTTTCAGTGGGGGGCACAATCCCAAATGGATGGATGGGACTAGATCAGCGGATTTTCGTTCCCCTGTTGCCTACTTCCAGGGACAAAGAACCTTGAATGGGAGTCAGAAACTGAAGCATGACTCAGCCCCCCGCGAACACTCCTGCTTTTCTACGTTGCGTGCATTGGAGTACCCGGTAATATTTTATTAGGGAAATTGACACCCTGCTAAAAGTTTGGAAACCACTCATTCTTACTAACTAATGGAAAACAATTCTATGTACAAATGTGAAACTGAGTCATCTTGTTCACTCTCATTCATGGGTCTGCATGCAAGTAGTGATGCCTAGTGGATAGCTGGGTATTCCCATCTCCTGAAAGACAGTAGGTTCTCATAAAGAGAGTACTGGCAATAAAGAACACTGCATTTCTGCAATGAAGTCAGCAGGAGTATTTCTCATAATGTTGTTGTGTGTATTGACTGACGGTACAAGTCACTAAAGGCCATTCTAGGAGGGACCAAAATAGCCCAGTACAAGTAAGCAGGTACCGAAGTTCTGCAAAGACTACACATACTCTGGAGAAATCTCTCCTGAATGTGATTCCTCTCAAATGAGCTTTTGGCAAAAGTTCAGCTCCCTGTAGATACGTGGTCAATTAAGGGAGTGTCCGCACCTTGACGATCAATTCTGCCAATGTATATAGAAACAGTCGACAGCCATGAGGGCCCAAACGTCTCTCCCATAAAGCTTGCCTACAATAACTTTAGCCTGAAAAATTATGAGCTCATATTGCCAATTGCCCAAGTGGTAAAAAGAAAGAACCATAAGAACTATGAGACTTCAATGAAATGTTTTTATTTTCATTTTAGCAGTGGAGTTTGTGGTGGACCCTTCGAGAGAGTCCAATCGCAATATGTAAACCTGGTTAATTATATGAATTGACCTGCTTGTTTATTTTATATGAACCAATTAAATGTTGGAGGATACCTGATGAAAACGAGTAAATAACACAGGTGTGGCCCCTGCCCTCTTAGAGCTTACACTCAAGTGGGAAGATGGAAATCAGGCAAATCATCATCAAATATGTAATTACAGGTTGTGAAAAATGCTTTGAAGGAACAGTCCAGGTAGAGAGAATGACAGAGCGACCTACTTTAAGCTGCAAAGAGGAAGCTCTTTCTGAGGAAGTGACATTTAAACTGAGATGTAAAAAGTAGTAATACTTCTCTAGCTGAAGAGTGGAGGATTAAGGGTATTTTAGGCAGAGAACAGCAAGTAGGAAGTCCCTGAGGCAAACAGCACATGGCTGGGAGTAAGTCCTGGTGGCTGGAAATCAGTGAGCAAGATTGGTAAAAGAGGATTCGGAAGCATCAAAGCCAATCAAGCCAAATAAATTAGGACCTTACAGGGCATGGGAAAGATGTCTGCTTTTACCTAAGTGTTGTAAACAAAAAGTACTAGAGGGGTTTTTTTAAACAGCTTTGTTGAGGTATAAGTGACCTACAGTTTGATGAGTTTTAATAAATGTATGCAGTCGTGCAACCATCATTACAATCACCCAAAACACTTCTTTGGGCCCATTTTGCACCTATTTATTCCCACCCCAGCCTGGGGCAGCCACTAATCCAATGCCTGTCTCCATGGTTTTGTTTTTTTCTAGAAATTTCACGTAAAAAGAATCATACACTCTGTAGACTTTTGTGTCTGGTTTGTTTCAACGAGCACAACAGTTCTGAGGTTTATCACGGTCACGGTGGGTATTGGTAGGTTGTCCTTTTTTAATACTGCTGAGCAGTATTCCAAGATGTGCGGAAAACACGTTTATCCATTCACCAGTTGATGGACATTTGGACTTTTACCAGCGGGTGTCTGTTCTGAATAAGGTCACTATGAACATTCATATACAAGTCTTCTTGTGGACATATGTTTTATTTCTTTTGGGCAGATTCCTAGAAGTGGAATTGTTAGGTTCTATGGTAAGTTCCCATGTAACTTTTCAAGAAGCTGCCAAACTGTTTTCCCAAGTGGCTGTATGATTCTACATTCTGACTGAAAATGCAGGAGGCTCCCAGTTTCTCTACATCCTTATCAACACTTGCTGTTGTCTGACTTTTTTATCTTAGTCATTCTTTTTTTATTATTATTATTAACTTGTAATGTATTATTTGTTTCAGGGGTACAGGTATCTTAGTCATTCTAGTGGGTGCGGAGTCGTATCTCTTTGTGGTTTTAATTTGCATTTCCCTGGCAAATAACAGTGTTGAACATCTTTTCTTTTCTGTGTTCATTTTTCCTGTGTATATATTGTTTAGTGAAGTATTTATGCAAATATTTTGCCCATTTTTTAAATGGGGCTGTTTGTCTTATTATTGAGTTGTAAGAGCTCTTTATATATTCTGAATATAAGTTTATCAGATATATGATTATAAGTATATCCTCCCAGTCTGTGGCTTTTCTTTTCATTCCCTTACTATATAGGAATTCAAATAAATGGCGATAACAGTATGCAAGTTATGAAGCTATTGTTCCAATACAGGCAAAAAATGTTAGTCTTAATGGGGACGGTGAAGGCAGAGGAGAATTGACAGATTTCAGATATATTTGGAAGATAGAATCCAGATAGATTAGACATTTGATATGAAGGAAACAATATCAAAGATACTTGTGATTTTTTGGTATAAAAATAGATTGGATAGGGGCGCCTGGGTGGCACAGCGGTTAAAGCATCTGCCTTTGGCTCAGGGTGTGATCCCGGCGTTCTGGGATCGAGCCCCACATCAGGCTCCTCTGCTATGAGCCTGCTTCTTCCTCTCCCACTCCCCCTGCTTGTGTTCCCTCTCTCGCTGGCTGTCTCTATCTCTGTCAAATAAATAAATAAAATCTTAAAAAAAAAAATAGATTGGATAGAAGCACTATTTTCTGATATGGGGGAGATGGGACCCAAGTCCAATTTGAGAATGGGAGCATCATGAGTTCAGTGTGATAAGATGGGGCGTGTGGTTTTGAGATGTCTGCGAGACATCCAAATGGAGCTCTCCAGTGACCGATTAGAAATGAAAATGGGGATTTAGAGCTCAGAGACAATGAAAAATATGAATAATAATTTTATAGAATAGATTCTTAGAAATAAGGCTGTTGGTCCAATAGGCAAAATGATAGATACTACTATTAAAAGAACAAAATTCAACTGAGAAAATGTTAAAGATCTTATTGGCTTTATTCAATGATTCACGAATCAGGCAGCATCCAATCTAGGAGAAAGGAGCTCTGAAGAGCTGTACCAAATGAAAGACTTTTATAGGCAGAAGGGAGCGAACAGGGAAGTTATACTAGACAAAAAAGCTTGTTGGTCATTGCAAGGTCACTTTCCTTTAAGGAATGGCAGGGGTCTATCAGACGGATTACCTAACTTATGCCCATCAGGTGATTCCTGACTGACTGGTTTAAGATTCCATTTCTGGGAGAGTAGAAACTGTAATTAAGTCTTGGTTTAGTGACGTGTGCTTAGCATTCCTGACTCCATTTTGACCTGTTGTCTTGTTTTTAACACTATCAAAAGCTGTTCTGTGTCCTTTCTCCTTCACACCCTTGCAAATCTAAATAGTATCAATCTCTCTCTCTTTTTTTTAATTATAAGGAAAATACATAGCAAAATGAAGCTGAAGGTGGTGGGGGTGAAGGATCTGGAAAAACTGAAATCACCAAACACACTGGCCAAACATGGCTTCCTGCTGTGGAGGAAAGTGATTTGTCGCTTATTCCACCTGCTTTTCCTGATTCAAAGAAATCTGCTCCTGGGCGCCTGGGTGGCTCAGTCAGTTAAGTGTCTGCCTTCAGCTCAGGTCATGATCCAGGGTCCTGGGATCGAGTCCCACATTGGCCTCCCTGCTCGGTAGGGAGCCTGCTTCTCCCTCTCCCCCTTCCACCCTTTCCCCCTACTCATGCTCTCTCTCTCAAACAAACAAAAATCTTTAAAAAAAAATTTTTTTTAAGTTAACTTTCAAAGACACCTGCTCCTAGCAGGGCTGGGCCCAGGGAGTGCCATTTTCCTGTCTGTTCTCTTCCTGGGAGTTTGGAACAGGTTGTATAGTTCTCAGGCTTCCAAGATCTAGAAGTCAGTATAGAGAAGGGAAGGATGTTGCAGCCCTTCTTCCAGCTTCATGTCAGTCCCAGCCCTTAGCCTTTGTTGATGCCAAAGAGCTGAGCCCCCCTGGGATTGGGGCAACGTAGGCAGTAGAACACTGAGCAATGAGGCTGCGTCGATGAGGACGTGAGCGGCATCGTACCTGGTAGACACCAGCCAGAAGGTAGCTGGCACTCGGGGCATCTCCCGTATCTCCCCCTGGACTCACAATACAGTTGGAGAGATGCAGAGGAGTTTGCAGGAAGAGGTCAGTTGGAGCCCGTCATTCACCTGTTCCCAGTGTGTCAGTACCCAAAACTTTTCTGCTTACGTAAGAAAACGTACACAGCCTGCCAGCTTCAGAAGACTATCCAGACCGCGGCATGGCCCTCACCTCTACCAGTACCAATCTTTTTTTCAAATGGCCCTTTATATAATTTCTCTCTCTTGTATTTCAATGTATAAATAAATGTGAAAAAACACATCTTATTTTGATTTCACATCTACCTGATTCTTGGTTGAGCAACTGGGATATTGTGATTTATGAGAAATATATATTTGGTCATTCAGATTACCAAAATATATTTCTCATATATATTTAGTCTTTGAACACAGTTCCTGGCTCACAGTCCCCAAAACCCTTGGAATTTCCTAAGCAATAAGAACAGTGGGAACATCTTTTGTCATCATATTTGGTCTCCTGTACCCAGTTGCTACAGAGCCATAAAAGTGAAAGGGGTGTCTTGTTATTCATAACTTTCCACCACAACTGGGTTTGTGTTAATGATGTTAAATGATAAAATTGGGATTTTCAGTTCTATTCCTTGACCTCCAGAGAGCGGGCGGGGGGAGATGTTGAATCAATGGTGCCTAGGTAATGAAGCCTTCATTAAAAACTCAAAAGGAAGGGGTTTGGAAAGCTTCCGGATTGGTGAACACATGGAGATTTGGGGGGAATGGTACGTTCTAAGAGGGTATAGAAGTTCCATGCCCGTATACCTCTTCCCTCAGGCTATTCCTGAGTTATACCCTTTTATAATAAAGGAGTAATCTAGCGAGTGAAATGTTTCTCTGAGTTCTGTGAGCCACTCTAGCAAGTTAATCAAACCCCAGGTAGGCATCACGGAAACCTCTCATTTATGACCAGCGGGTCAGAACCCCCGCAAGTAACAACCTAGGACTTGTCACTCACATCTGAGGTGGGAGCAGTCTGGTGGGACTGAGCCCTTAACCTGTGTGATCTGGTGCTGTCTCCGAGTAGATAGTGTCAGCATTGAGTTGAACTGTAGGACGCCTACCTGATGTTGGAGAATTGCTTGGCGGTGGTGTGGGAAACCCTCTCTCCACACACATTGGAACTGGTCCCACATTAGATGCAGAACTTTTAGCCATTTTTTAAGTAAAAGGGCCATTTGGATTTCTTCCTTTGTGATTCGACAATTGCTACTATGTGTTTGCTTGTTTTTAATTAATGACTGTAGGAGCTCTTTCTGTTATGGAAACATTAACCCACTGTCTATGATGCATGTTGCACATTTTCTCCCAGTCTGCCTCTTATGTTTTATTTTGCTTATGGCAACTTCCATCGTGAAAACACTTGCAATTTGATAAGGGCACTTCTGTTTATCTATTTCTCTGTGGCTTCTAAGTTGGGTGCCTTGCTTGTGTCTTCCCCTCCCCAAATTCCTAAGGCAATCTTTGTTTTATCTTAACACATTATAGCATATTTCCTTATGCTTAAGCCTCCAAACAATCGGAATTTATTTTATGGCATGCTATGAGATAAGAACAAACTTTTTTTTCTAAATAACAACGGATTTTCTCAATAGCATTTATTAAATATTCCAACCTTGCTCTTTGTTTTGAAATGCCACCTGACTACACTAAATTCCCATAAATACACACACAGTTGTAACTGGATTCTCTAAAGAAGATCTAGTTTACAGTAAGACATTATGGTAACTCCTGATAATAAAATCAAGGTATGAGCATAGACGAGTGCTTATCTCCTTAGCAAGGGGTCATCCGCCCAGCTCAGAGAGAGAGATGATGTCAAGCCGTTACAGAAAAGCTGCTTTAAAAGGAAGGTGTAGAATACATCACATTACATTTTACTTCCGACTGAATTAAATTTATCTATTGACCCAGATTTTCAGGATGCTATTAAAGTCCAGGTTCCACATTAGCTTCAGCAGCTCTGGGGATTCTATGAAGCTGAACAGCAAAGATCAGAATAGATTGCTGACCACAGAGGCAAAGGCCAAGGAAAGATCCATACACACTGCAAGAGACCGCGTGCTTGGAAAAGGTGACGAATAAGATGGCGGTCGGTAATGGAAGAGCAGTGCCTAATTCTCTCTGGCTTGTCCTGTAAACTATTTACCTGAGAGACCCCAACTTGGAATTCGTCCAGGAGAAGACTTACTGGCCAGCATTTTAGATTTAACAACTAGTGAGCTCAAGGTCTATCATCTGTGGGGAATGGAGAATTGGCCTTTAAAGAATGGAATAGACCAAACTTGAAGTCCAACCAGATGGGACCACTCTAATGGGGTTAAAATGCAAACAAGTGCTACGAATTAAAGCCACTACTCCACAAGTCTTGAGTATCCTGGAAGCAGGAGATTCCCACCAGACACTTTGTTTATTTGGGGCCATGCTCTCTTGATGTGGTTTTGGAATATAGCTGAGGTTAGGTGGGGAGAGGTCTGGAGCTGACGATCAAGAAAGAGCTCTTGAAGACGATTTTGGTGCAAAATGGTGGTTTTATTAAAGCATAGGGACAGGACTTGAGGGCAGAAAGAGCCGCTTGGGGGGGGGGAGCAGATCTTGAAGGGTGGCTGATTATATACCCGGGAGTTGGGGGAAGTAAGGAAAAGGGAGGTTTCAAAAGGATTTTCATATGTTAAAGAAGACCGGCAGGATACTGGAGGCCTGGCTATTATCAAGCTAAGGTGGTTTTTGCCTCTGGCAAGGCATTAACATGAAGATAGTTGGGAGCTTCCTGGAAGGAATGTCACACACGTCCCATCCAGGAGTGGGGGGTGAGGGAAGGTTGCGGGGTGTCAGCTTATGCTTTGTCTTCAGCCCGCCTTCTGCTCCCTCATCGCTGTGAGGGTGTTCTCGGTCAGAAAAGGTTTAGGGTTGGTTTCCTTATTTGGTGTTCTTCTATTATTCTGTTCCTAAGAAAATAAGAATGAAGATTTTGAGTCGAATCAGTTTTTCCAGTGTTTTTATTCAAAAGCAGAGCAATTTACTAAATCCTTTCCACTCAAAATCCATGATATCAAAATAGCTCCTGTAAGTATATTATCTCCCTTTTACAGATGAGGAAAAATGGGGCTCAGGGTGCCTGGCTGTCTCAGTCAGAAGAGACCACCACTCTTGATCTCCAGGCTGTGAGTTCAAGCCCCACACTGGGCAGAGAGCTTATATAAGAAAGAAAAAGAAAAAGAAGGGGAAGGGGAGGGGATGGGATGGGAGGGATAGGGAAGGAAGGAAGGAAGGAAGGAAGGAAGGAAGGAAGGAAGGAAGGAAGGAAGGAAACTGAGGCTCAAAGAAGTTAAATAACAAAATTAGCGTATGGCATGACCCTGATTGAAATCTAGGTTCCGCTGCTTCCACACCAACTACAGTAAGGAATGGACGGAAGGGCCAGGGTAACAGATGTTCACAAGGTGGGTTGTCGTCCTTGTGAGGCAAAGAAACTATTAAAACTGATTTTAGTGGTGCCTGGCTGGCTCGGTCAGTGCAGCGTACAAATCTTGATCTCGGGGTTGTGAGTTCAAGCCCCTGCACTGGGTGTAGAGATTACCTAAAAATAAAATCTTTTAAAAAAATGGATTTTATCTAACTTCCTCTACAGAGAAGTGAGAGGAAGAAGCAGTGCTTGTTTTCAATAAACCCGGGCACATGAATCCCCCTACAACTGCAGTGCTTAATGTACGAAGTTGATACTTAGTAATTTAGATGACTTTGATTTATTGTTGTCATTCTTGTTCTTGTGCAACAAAAGGCAGGCTCACTAAACCAGCCAAAGTTGCCAGTGATTTTGTCAAAATTAATGTTTACTGGGGCGCCTGGGTGGCGCAGTCGTTAAGCGTCTGTCTTCGGCTCAGGACATGATCCCGGCGTTCTGGGATTGAGCCCCACATCAGGCTTCTCTGCTAGGAGCCTGCTTCTTCCACTCCCACTCCCCCTGCTTGTGTTCCCTCTCTCGCTGGCTGTCTCTCTCTCTCTCTCTCTCAAATAAATAAATAAAATCTTTAAAAAAAAATTAATGTTTACTATATAATGTTGGCACAGACCACATTAAATTCATTTTAAGCATGTTTTCTTATTTAATGCTATTAAAGGTAGGTGACATCTATAGTACAGTCTGTAACTTGGTTTTGAGACCATACACGCAACAATTATGAGCAGTAGGCTTTAACCAAATTTGCAGAATAGACCAGGTCAGTCTATGTGGGTCAGAGCAGAAGCCAGGGCATATACTCAGGACATCGGACAAAAACTGAAAGTCATATTAGGTGGAAGAAGAAGTACTTTGCTGAATGGGACAATTTTTAAAAGACAGAATGAAATCCAGGACTGTCTAACTATTAACTTGCAAATAAAAATGCTAAGAGGGGGGAGGAAATAAAGCAAAATTCCAAGGCAGGTCGGCTTCCATAAAGTGGTGGGACCAGCAGCCCGGATTCCAGCACCTGAGTTCTCAAGGCTGCCAGTAAATCCCACTGTGCAAAGGTAAATCCCTCTACCATCAGGAAAATGTCCCTTTGCCCTGAAGAATAGCTCAAATTCACCCAAGAGGAAGAGGTTTAGATTCATGGTCCTAAACTGAGACAGTTGCAAGTGATTTCATTAACCCTCATTAATCCAAACCAGCCAAGTATTTGGTTCAGAATATCAAATCACATTCATCACCTACTCTAAGTAGAAGTCTGTTTCTCGTCTAGAAAATGTGTTCGTGGGACACCTGGGTGGCTCCGTTGGTTAAGTGTCTGCCTTCGGCTCAGTTCGTGATCCCGGGATCCTGGGATGGAGTGCCGTGTCCGGGGAGTCTGCTTCTCCCTTTCCCACTCCCTCTACCCCTCCCCCCTGCTCATGCTCACTCTCTCTCATCTCTCTCAAAAATAAATAGATGAAATCTTTTTTTAAAAAAGTGTTAGCTTGAATGATATCTTGAACCCATCTTGCTCAAGAACTTATATGACAGTCTAAGTGTAGGATTGTAGGAAGAAGTGACACAGTAGCTGTTTCTGAGCAGGTGGGTGTAGCCTTTCCCAGGGTGATTGTTCACCATGAACTAAGAAACAGGAACAGGTAGATGAATGTAAGAACAGCATCTAAAACAAAGGCGGTAACACATTAAGGGCACTTTGTACTTCCCCATCCACATCCAGAATCTATTCTGTTCTAGGAAACACATCCTCACAATGACACTGATAAAGTGGAATGTAATCAGGAGAGGGTGATCAGAATGGTGAGGCATGAGGATACCCTGTGCTGTGAAGAACATCAGAAGCCTGGGGGGTTAGGGAATATTTGGAGCTCCTGGTGGGATGGATCCTCCCACAGGCTTACCATCAGAAACGACCTAGGAGTCCAAACCAGAGAAAGAAGTTGTACATGGACGGATTGCCCAGCCCCTCCTAAGATCACCGGGACCAAGGTCAGTCTGCCTCACATCTCTATTTACCTTAGCGACTCATGAGAGTCCAAGTTTCCAGAGATCATCACCAGACTCTTCTCCCCATACAACACTGTACTACCTGACTGGCCCAATCTTCCTGAAGCACCCAAACTTTTCTACTACATCCAATGGAATTCACAGATGTCATTGGCAAAAATCCCCTTCTTTCCAATACTTCTCTGAGCGTTCCCTACTCTGTGTGCTTCTCAGTAGCTCCTGAGGGTACACTGCTAATCCTGGGTCCTTCTCAAGTGTGTGAGATTTTTTTCCACATTCAACATACCACGATGCCTGGGTTTGGTTCCCCTCCCTGCTTCCACAAAAATTCAACTCTTTAAAGAACATGCCATTAGAATCTAGACTCTACTACCTCTATGTTTCACAACCATCCGTCAACTTCCCATTGCTTACCCTCATTCTTGGAGGCTTTAAAAGTCCTAGTTTTCTATGTCCCTCATTAGCACAATTGCTGTCACCATTCTTGGTGACTTCATAGCCAAGTATGAACCACCCAAGAACTTGGCCTCTCAGGTCCTTGACCTCTTCATCTTCCTGTCTCTGAAACCTTGCTCTAGTCCTCCCATTCTCAGGTCACCACTTTCCCAGATCTCCAGATTTCCTGCTCCCAAGGAAGCCTTCAGCCTCCCCAGAAATCCACTGGAGTCAATACTCCAGCACTTTCACTATCCAGCTTCACCCTCCTTCTTACCCGTTTCTCTAGCCCGTACTCTTACAGTGCATCCCTGACCGCACCATCAACTGCCCTGCCCCTCTGTTTACTTTTGTTAGTTGGAAGCAAAACTTGGTTCTGGTGAAAATTCAGCCTCTACCTACCCAACACCTGCACCCAGACAGCTGAAAGTAGTTCGATTAACTAACACACAGTGGTGCTGACTGGTTCTAATTTTAAAATCATGGTCACAGGTCTCAACACGGTTCTTAGGACTGTGGAGCAATCTCACTTCGTACCCTAGTAAATTCACTTTCCCTCTCACCCAAATGTCTATTTCATACTTCTTTCTCTTCAGCTTTCTCCAAAGCCCATTTTTCCAGCCCCTCTTGGCTGTGTCTTTCCTCCCTTGAATGCGGTTCGGTTCTGAGCTCTCTTCTCTCTGTACCTACACTCTCCCCAAAACTTATCCAGGCCACGGATTTAATTACCAACTGTACAGTAAGCATCAAGATTTATTTTTCCTTGAGGCCCCAGATTGGGACATCCAACCAACGGCTCCCCTTGAATGTCCAATAGGCACCTCAAATTTACCATAGCCAAAATCTCTGTTTCCCACACCAAAACTCTGCCTCTCCTCCAATAATTTCCATCTCATTTTCTGAGTTGCTCGGGCCAAAAAAGTATGAGTTATCCTTGGTTCCTTCCTTTCACTCACTCCCTCCATCCAATCTGCAAACAGGATCTGGGTACTTCATAACTTAGGAATGGAAACTGACTCTTTAATACCGTCACAGCTGCCACGTAAATCCAAGCCCCCACCCTTCATTTCTCATCTGGACAAAAGCAATAGTCTCCCTGCTTCCACCCTGGCCCTCTGAATTCCATTCTCCCATTGGCTGCCATAAAACTTACAATTCCCTACTTGAAGAACTTCAATGGCTTCTGCACGCGCTTAGAATCTGAGTCTAGACTCCATGTAAGGTTTTTCATGCTCTAGTGACCAACGCAATGTGCTGACCTCATTTCCTGCCTCCCCCCTTGCTCTCTCACCTGGCTCCAGCCTCACCTCACCGCTCTTCTTCAGTAACCTAAACATGTGTATGGGAGGAGAGAAAATCACTTTTCCCTCTACTTTCTAGGGGTAGTGCCTGGGGTCCCACGAACTGACAAAGGACAGATTGACAAGAGAAAATATTTATTATGTATACATACGAAAGCCTTTATAGAAAGGGGGGAAATGGGTAGAACTAGGGGCTATATACTATTTTAATAAAGAACAATGAACTGAACCGTGGAGAAGTGACAAGACAAAGAAAATGGCTTAGGTTTCAAGGGCTGGCAAATTGCAGGAAGTTAAATATATGATAGAATCAAATGGAAGATAAGGGTTATTTTAGTAAGATTTCTTATGCAGACTCAATCTCACACAGCCTCTGGCAATAAGAGTGTTTCTAGTGATTGGAGTCTTCTTCTTTCTGGTTTGGAATGGGGAGGGGACACTTTCACAATGAGAAACATATACCCTGTCTTAGACACAAAGGGGGAGGATAGACAGCTTTTCTTGCATCTGCTGTTTCTCAATTGCCTTCAGCTCAAAATAATCCTTATGCCAAAGTAGTACATTTCAGGGCGGCGTAATCTCATTTCCTTCACATGCCAAGCTTTCCCTTCTCCTCACTATTGGACTTACTGTTCTCACCCATTGGAACGTTCCCCAAGTTTTGCTTGTCATGATTTTTTACATCATTAAATCTCCCCTGAAATGTCACCTCCGTCGAGGTCGTTTCTTTCTTTCTTTCTTTCTTTCTTTCTTTCTTTCTTTCTTTCTTTCTTTCTTTCTTTTTTTTAAAGATTTTATTTATTTATTCGACAGAGACAGAGACAGCCAGCGAGAGAGGGAACACAAGCAGGGGGAGTGGGAGAAGAAGAAGCAGGCTCATAGCAGAGGAGCCTGATGCGGGGCTCGATCCCATAACGCCGGGGTCACGCCCTGAGCCGAAGGCAGACGCCTAACCGCTGTGCCACCCAGGCGCCCCTGTCGAGGTCATTTCTGATCACTACATCTGAAATACCACCATTGCCCTTATCCTGATTTATTATCTGAAATTATCATGTGGATCTAGTTACTTTTTTGTTAAGTCACCCACTAGAATGTAGTCTCCATGATGGCAGTATTTGTGTCCTGTGAACCACTGTCACCATGCCTGAACCAGGCCTGATACATAGTTTTTCTGTTCAAAAAGTATATGTTGTTTAGACAAAATGGATCATTATCAGGCAGAGACCATGTAGGCACCTTTTTATTAGGAAAAAGTTACTTTCCCTTCTAGAAAAATTATCATCACCGAATCAAGCACATGCTGAGCATTTTGACTATCTGGAAAAATTTTGCTTAAGGGCACATGATTTCTGCAGGGACAATTGTTGAAAATTTTGGCTGCCCGGCATATTTTCCCTCTTCCTGGCAACTCAATTGTTTTAGGGAAAGGATGCTCCCCGTTGTGTATAACCTTGATGGGACTGTAAATTAAGTTTCCCTTGTCACTCTACCCTACCACACTGTCCTCTGTCCTTCTCTCCTGACCTCTCTCTCTCCCAATCTCTCTCTCTCTCACCAAGCTAAGAGGTGGATTTATGACACAAATCAGAATAATGAGATTTTTTTCCTCCAGGACGTTGTATATGGAGACTTGAAAGGGTTGCAAATGTGTTTGGAGGACGTTTATTGCAGCAACATGGAGACAACAGATGTTCCGAAGCCTGATTCTCTAGCTTTGCATCGTGTCTACAGACAATACAGAATCCCTCCCCCTCAGGGAATTGCCTTCTGTCTTACGTTAGTCAACTTTATTTCTGTTGCTTAGAACCAAAGAACAGCATCACAAAATTGCCTGAATTTCTCTATAGCAGGATATGGTTTAAAAAGACATTCTCCTTGGGGCACCTGGCTGGCTCAGTCGGTAGAGCACCTGACTCTTGATCTCAGGGTGGGCAGTTCAAGTTCCACATTGAGTGTAGAGATTGCTTTAAAAAAAAAAAAAAAAAAAAGACGTTCTCCTTGGGGTGCTTGGCTCAGTGGGTGAAGCATCTGACTCTTGATTTCAGGGTAGAGAGTTGAAGCCCCATGTTGAGCGTAGAGATCACTTAAAAAAAAAATTCTCCTCCCAGGTTCCAAGTATAACTTGTTCTTACATTAATACTTGGACTTCCGGATCTCTTTTTCAGAATCTCTATTTTTTTTTTAGTGTCCAGACTGTTCAGAATTTAAATACATTTAAGTGGGTCCTTAGCCATGCTGGTTTGTCCTTTATATTTAGTTTCATTTAATTATAATAAATGCCATCGAATTCTCATTAAAAATGAATTTTAAAATGTAAAGGCAATTTGCACAATATTTCTGGAAGTAAGTACCCCTAGAATAATACCATATATTTCCATAAATTTGTTTTTGTAAATATACATGTAAGTGCATAGATGAAGACCCAAAGCTACATGCAAACTAAGAATAGTAATTATGTAGAAGGAACCATCTTGGGAGTCAAAGATGACTCTAGTTTATCATGTAAACACAATTTTAAGGAGAAGAAGTTTTAAGCATGTTCAGGGGCACAAAGTTTGTTTTCAAACTCTTAAATATTTTTTTTTTTTTAATGATTTAGAGACAGCCAGCGAGAGAGGGAACACAAGCAGGGGGAGTGGGAGAGGAAGAAGCAGGCTCATAGCAGAAGAGCCTGATGTGGGGCTCGATCCCAGATCACTGGGATCACGCCCTGAGCCGAAGGCAGACGCTTAACCGCTGTGCCACCCAGGTGCCCCTCAAACTCTTAAATATATGCAAGTACAAATACAAAAGCTTCACAGGATGATGATAAAATGGAAAGATATGTGCTATATTATGATGATAGGATGACCAACCATAGTGGTTTATCCAGGAAGACAGTCACCCTACATGACAGTGCCCCTGGTAAATGACTGTGTTGTAGCCTAACTTTGACAGAATAACTGCTGATATATGCAGTAAATAAAGTTTTGGGGGCTCAGGTATTCATACAATGCTAGACATTGACACTACACTCCACCTATATGACATTCACTCATTTAACAAATATTCATTGATCACCTGCTGTGTACTAGTGATGATAGTTGGAAGAAAGGCAGGCAAGGACAAGGGTCCCTTGCCCTAAGAGGAAACCACCCTCAAGGATTTTACATCACCCTGGAAGGAGCCTTCCACCCTTTCCCATATGGTAGATAGATCACCTGATTGGGTACCAGGCACATGGAAGGCTAATCAGATTAAAACAGCCCCTGCCAATAAGTCCATAAAAACCACTAGACTTAGAAACTCCAGTGGCAACCCTCTCGGGCCTCCTCCCCGCTTGGGAGCTTTGTTCTATGGCTCAGTAAACTTTACTATTGCTCAATAAACCTTGCATAGCTGCCCACCACTCTTCATCTGGTCTGCCTCTTCATTCTTCCAAGTGGTGTGACCAAGAACCATGGGCCCTGGGGCACCTGGGTGGCTCAGTTATTAAGCGTCGGGCTTTGGCTCAGGGCGTGATCCCGGAGTCCTGGGATCGAGCCCCGCATCAGGCTCCTCCACTGAGAGCCTGCTTCTTCCTCTCCCACTCCCCCTGCTTGTGTTCCCTCTCTCGCTGGCTGTCTCTCTCTCTGTCAAATAAATAAATAAAATCTTAACAAAAAAAAAGAAAAAAAAAAGAACTATGGGCCCTAAAGGAGGAGAAATCCTGTAACACCAGCATTGTGGTGTTTCCTTAAGATCCCATGATAAGCGAGGCACAATTCTTGCCCTCAAGAACCTTGGCATACTAAAAGAAGACACACAAGTAAAGAGGTCATTAGAATACAGTATTAAGGGAAGGAGAAGTAGAAGTCGTCTGAGTCGATAGGTGGAGCACCTGACCCAGCCTTAAGCGGGCAGGGCAGTTTTTCTAGAGCGAGTACAAAGGATAAAGCAAAACTTCTAAGTGGTGGGGAGCATTACATCATTGTATGACTGGGAGTGTTTCTTTCTCAAAGGCATGTAAGATAATGATGCATCTTAACTCGGTGACATCTCAGATTCAATTAAGTGCAGTGTTTTTAAGAGGATCAATCTGGTTGCTCTCCTGAGCAAAGCCAGTAAAGGCAGGGCGCAGGTGGGATCAAGAAGAGACAGAAGCAGAGAGGTGAGTTGCGATGTTACTGCAGAGGATGAGGGCAACTAGGATCACAGTCACAGCACAGTCAAGGCAAAAGACGGTCTGATTCTGGATGATTTTGAAAGCAGTTGATGATGGACCATAAGATGTGCAGTATGAAAATAAGAGAAAAATAAAGGGTGATGACAGTAAGTTGGACCAGGATAACTGGAAAAATGGAATTTCCATTTCCTAAGCAGTCACGTGCGTGGCCACAACTTTGCCACTAACACAATGAATGACTTTAGACGTGCGGGGGCTCTTCCCTGAGCCTCAATCCTCTCATTTGTACGGTGAAAGATTGAAACCAGATCGGAGGTCCTCATCCTGTGTTGGTATGTGCGCCTTGGCAGACCACTCAGGAGCGACGGGGCAAGGCAGGCAAATTAAATTGTGAGCTGTGTATATTAGGAGTCTATTTAAAGTCTTATTGCAAAACAGGAATCCACTTTTCAAATTAAAAAAAAAAATCTACCCTCACTGACGTGGACTGAATGTTTTTGTCCTCTCCCCCCACTTCCAAAATTCATATGTTGACACTCTCATCTCCAAAGTGATGTTATTTGGAGATGGAGCCTTTGGGAGGCAGTTGGGTCATTAGGTCACAAAAAAGGGCCATCCGCAAACCAGGAAGAGGGTCCTCCCCAGATCACTGCCCAGCACTTTGGACTCGCCAGCCTCCAGAACTGTGAGAAATAAATGTTTATTGCCTACACCACCCCAAGGTCATCTGTTACAGCAGCCTGAGCTGACGGAAACGAACATTTTACCTGGATGACCTGTGAGATCGCTTCCACCCCAGCTCTGAAGTTCTAGCAACAAGTTCAACTGTTGATTTGTACCAGGAGCATCGGCCCAACTCTAACAGTGAGCAGCACGTTCAGGCGGGCTGTGTTGACACCTGTCGCACCCGTATCAGCGCTGTAACGGTCACCCTACCTAACAAAACTCTGGTGTGCGCTTGGTGGCAGAGAATCCGGATCCGGTGGGATTGCTGAGACGTTAGCTGAGACATTGCTGAGACAGGGTAGCACTGGATTCTTTTCAGAGGACTTCAATACTGACTTCTCCTTGGAACAGTTTGAAGTTTCAGCAGCGGGTTTCCTTTTGAAGTCTCGCTCAGAGTTCAGTCCCCCTCATTCCCGACGCGAGCCTCCTGGAAGTAATGGAAAATTTCTGAGTTATCAGGGTGACTCACCTTAGGTGAGCGAGAGCAAAGTGAAACAGGAAATAATTATGATAATAAAGGCCAGGGACACACCCATAGGTGATAAGACTATGTTTGGAAACCAGCCAGGGTCTTTCCGGAACATTAATTTCTCCTACAGCATCTACGTCACTTTCAGGTTCGTCCGGTATTTTAACCCAGTGTTTGACTTCCACGTGGTCGTACTTAGGATGTGACTCAAGAATTTGAGTCCTCTGCTGTGTTCATGCAGTTTTCCATGAAAGAAAGTGGGATGAGCAAAGCTGAAATAACGCAACTCAGGTGCTTAAAGCACTGCAGCGTCGGACAACGTGAAACTCACCTGAAAATACCTTGCTCGAACAAACACGCAGAAGCGGGATTGCCGGATCATAGGGTAGTCCTATTTTCAATTTTTGGAAGACCCTCCACACTTTTCCACATTGGCTGCACATTTTGTGTTCCCTCCAGTAGCGCACAGGCTTCCAGTGTCTCCACAGGCTTGCCAACGCTGGTCTTGGGAGGTTTTCTGATAATAGCCATCCTAACAGGTGTGAGATGATACTTCGCGGTCCTTTTTTTATTGTGGTTTTGTTTTGATTTGCATTTCTCTGATGAGAGGTGATGTTGAGCACTTTTTCATACACTTCCTCATATCTTGAAGAGCTACTCTCACCCTTGTGTTCACTGCAGCACTATTTACAATTGCCAAACTAAAACCAGCTTCAGTGGCCATCCGGGTAAGTAGGCTTTTTTTTTTAAGATTATTTATCGGGGAGCCTGAGTGGCTCAGTCAGTTAAGCATCCGCCTTTGGCTCAGGTCATGATCTCAGGTCCTGGGATCAAGCCCCAGGGTCGGCCTCCCTGCTCCGTGGGGAGCCTGCTTCTCCCTCTCCCTCTGCCCCTCCCCTCTGCTCATGCTCGCTCTCTCTCTCACTGTCTCTCTCTCTCTCTCTCAAATAACTAAATAAAATCTTTAAAAAAAAAGATTTATTTATTTTGAGAGAGGGGGAGGGGCAGCGGGAGAGAGGATCTTAAGCAGACTCAGTGCTGACTGCAAAGCCCGAAGCGGGGCCGATCTCACGACCCTAATCTCAGGACCCTCACTGAATTCGCGACCTGAGTTGAAACCAAGCGTCCTTGGTCACT
This sequence comes from Ursus maritimus, assembly GCF_017311325.1. Lineage (NCBI taxonomy): Eukaryota > Metazoa > Chordata > Mammalia > Carnivora > Ursidae > Ursus > Ursus maritimus. Next base: position 75,604,548 of record NW_024424452.1, read on the forward strand.
CGACCGACTGCACCACCGAGGCGCCCCAATCAGTGGATTTTAAAATGTGGTACATACATACAATGAAATCCTATTCAGCCTTAGAAAGGAAGGGAATCCTACAATATGCAGCAACATGAATGAACTTTGAGGACATTATGCTCAGTGAAATAAGCCAACCACAGGAGGACAAATACTGCATGATTTCACTTCTAAGAGGGAATTTCAAATAGTCAAACTCATGGAAGCAAATAATAGAATGGTGGTTGTCAGGACGAGGGGGAGGGGGAAATGACAAGTTGCTAGTCAACAGGTATAGAATCTCAATTATGCGGGATGAATAGGTTCTAAAGATCTGCTACACAAAGTTATGCCGTTAGCCAACAATACTGCATTGTACACTAAAAATCTGTGAAGAGGAGAGCATGTGTTATGCGGTTTTACCACTATATTTAAATATATATAACATAGTATTTTATATATTAAAATGTATTTACATTATATTAAGTAATATATTACATATATTATATGTAACATAATACATATTATTATATATATATAATAGAAATATATAAAACTTGCTTGACATTGGCACATTCTTTGCATGACATAGTGGTCAAAAGTATTTATTATCCAAAGATCTTGGGCGAGTTATTTAATTTAGATTCTGTGCCTCCATTTCTTTACCTGTAAAATGGGGCAGTAATAGCACCTACTTCAGAAGGATGCAATGAGGAATAAATACTCATGTGCTTGGAATAGTGAAAGGCATGAGATAAAGAGTACCCATGTGCATTAGCTTCTATTCTTGCTGTGCTCATCCTGAGGAGTCATCAATAAGATAAAGAAACATCTCAAAAAAAGAAAGAAAAAAAAAAACTTCTCCCAAGAGCCTATGGGTAAAATCCCCTTCTTGTTTCCTCTGAAGCACTAGGCACCAAGATGCTTCCACTGATTAGGATATTAAAACCACCGATTATTAAAACTTTATTAAAATAACTGATACAAGATATTTACCTAATGACACATCCATACAAATGCATGGCCTACTGTTGTGTTGAGCCTTCTGTTAAGTTCCTCAGGGCCATAGGGCAGGTGCACAGGTAAAGTAGGCTGAGATGCCAGAATGAGCCAGGTAAGGTGATGAAATGAGCAAGGAGAGAAGCATTCTGGGAAATCTTAGCACTCGAACAAAGGGACAGTAGAAGGGAGGAGGTACTGAACTTGTTCTCCCTCTCTCAGCTTACCCCTGGATCGCAGAGAATGGGAAAGGAGTTGGTTATAAGATATCTTGAGCTGCTTTTCTCTCAGCCTGAGAGAGTGATGCTGCTTTTCCGAGTGATTGTTTTTAAACATAAAAATTTAAACTCTCCTGCTTAAAACCTTCCATGCCTTCCCATTTCACACAAGGCCATCAATCAATATTTTGGAATGGGTGTGTGGAGAGGAGAGTTTGACATGATGAAGATAGGGGTTCCCTAGAGGTAGACGGGTTCATAGGAACACCACTTTCAAGGAGAAGTTACAACCTGGGATTTTCTCATTGTTTCCTCTCAAAACCCCTGCATTTTCTCTCCCTGCCCATTAACCATCCCCAGACCTACTGGGTCCCCTCAGGACAATGCGAGTCAGAACCTCTGCTGAGAGCATCCCAGGCCCCTTTTCCACCTCAAGAAGCCAGTGAAAACCTGTGTTCCAAGTCAGAGCACCTTGCACACAACAGAGCTCACCAGGACCAGGACAGGACAGAGACCACTCTTGACTGTGCGAGCACGAAGGACACAGCAGAGCCCAGCCTTAGAGGCCATGTTCACACACCCACAGGTCAGGGTTGCAGTCTTGACTTAACCACTTCCAAGCTGTTAATAAATCTTTCTGGACCTCAGTTTCTCATCTGTAAAAGTATGTTTCTACACCTGGCACATAGTAACAGCTCGATAAATGTTGGCTACTGTTAGTATTAAAACCTCTATTCTAGAAGCTAGAAGTAAACCTCAGCTCTCCCATACAGGAGAGTGAGCACAAGTTTCCTATGATGCTATCAGCCATGATGAAATTCTAGATACAAATTAGATACAAATATAACAATAACCATAATTCCCTTCTGTTCTAGTTTCTGACTGTGTCACAATGTATTTCCCCCTGAGCCCCAAGAACCCGAGGATAAAGTGAGGATGGGGTTTCGGCTGTTTCTACCAGCCCTATGCCTCACCCACCCCCCCCCCACCACCCTACATCCTTTCTCCCACACTCCGGGAACTTCCTACCTTGTCTAAGCCCTTCGCTCTCTCCTGAAATCTTCAGGGGAGGGTGATATCTCCCACCCTGTGCCCCACCCCCTGAGCCTGTCCTGCTGCTTCCCAGTCACTACAAATGGCCTCAATCCTTTTTTTTTTTTTTTTTAAGATTTTAATTCATTCAGTTTTGAGAGAGAGAGAGCACAATTAGGGGGAGCGGCAGTCAGAGGGAGAGGGAGAAGCAGGCTCACCACTGAGCAGAGCCCACCGGGGGCTCGATCCCAAGACCCTGGGATCATGACCTGAGCCGAAGGCAGACGCTTAACTGCCTGAGGCCACAAAGGGCCTCAATCTTTAGATTCCCATCCATACCCTGCACCCCTCACCGCCATCACCGCTTCACGGGAGCCTGGCAGCGAGCCAGCAGCCCTACCCAAGGAGATCCCTTTCCTTCCCTTCTGTCCCCGTCCTGTCATCAGTCGTCTTCATTGCTGCTGCTGCCTCCATTTGTCAGGCAGAAGCTAAGCCTTTCCTCAGAGTTATTCTCAGGAGTTTTAGCAGACCAGCTCCAGAGAAACCACTTTTTTCCCTCTTCCTGAGGTCCCAGGAAACCCACAAGCCACTGAGGCCCCTCAAGCAAAATGGATGACTTCATTCCATTCTCTCCAAGTGCCTGGTGGACAAAAGCAGAGACACCACCCGTCTTGGGCTTTCCAAGGCAGTCCCAATTTTATACAATTTCCTTTTGATGAAAGCAATAATATATAGCTAAATGTAACTTACTTTTTGCAGACTTTATATACATAAATTCAAAATTAAAGAAAAACGTCTCTGCCGAATTGTCTATCTTGATTTTGGGTCCCCTATCTAGAACAAACCATGTTGGTTTCTGAGTGTGGGACATGAGTGAGGACAGGGGAAGAAGGAAACAAAGATAAAATATGAAAGATAATTGTCTACAAGAGAGTATATCAATCTTCACATAAACACTGATTGAGAAACTACTTGATCCAAGAACATGCTAAGTGATGGGAGGGAACATTACGCCTTTGAGTAAAATAGGCTCCCTGGCACTGGGAAGCCCATAAAACAGTAGACAAGACAGGTTACACGAATATCTTAATGTAAAGCAGGCCACAGGAAGCACTACAATTACAGGGCCGATTATTGTGAGTGATTAGAAAGGAAAGTTCCAATTCATGCTCCACGCCACCACCAAATGAACTTTTTAGGATGGATTTCATCATGTCACGCCCTGACTTAAAAAAATCCTCGATGACACCAGAACCTTCACAGAAAAGACCAGACAGACTTGGCTTACAGGGCACTTGACTCATCCACAAATGCTTCCTCCAGCCGTCAGGCATTTCACCCCCAGGTTCTCAGCTCCTTACACACAGGCCCCTTCTTCTAAGCCTCTTGCCTGTGTGCTTTTGTTTTGCTTACTGTCCCCCTTTCTTCTCCTCACTCCACTCCCAGCACCTCCACTCTGCCCAGCTTGGCCTAAATCCAAATCATCTCTTGAGTCTCAGTGAAGACCTCAATCAGGAAGCTTTCCTTGGTCTTCTCAAACAGGGTATGTGCCCCACCCCCCCCGGTGCACTCCCATGCAACCCTCCACGATACTCCACTGTGTCCACTCATGACACTCTTACACTACCCTTTTCACAGACACGCAGTTAATGATGTATTCTTATTCATCTCTGTGCCCGAAGTATCTCACATTGCCTGGAACATATTTGTTCGGTTTGTCAAACGGAATGAGTGAGAAAATTCTTCCCTTTGAAATTCTTCATTTACCAAGCTTCAGCTCTCATCAGCCTAACATTTCTAAAAGATAAGCTGCACAACTTACCATCTAAGGCTTGAAATGTACCAGACTCAGCATCCAGACCTCATCTCTGTGCTTGAGACTCAGGGACCACGCAACACAGAGTTGCACGGAGCAACTCTATAGCTCTTCGATCATGCTAGGCATCACAGTGTTGACTAAATTGGCCATCAACCAAAATAGATTCCCCCCCAACACCCTCATCCCCATATTGCTCCCCTGTTTCTTCCCCTCCCATACCTGTAGCCTCTCTGCATCCCTTATTCGTAGAACATTATCTCAATTCCTTAGCCATAATGAAGGCCTGGTTCTGGTCTGAGACCGCAGCAGCCTAGTTGTTGGCGTTAGCCATTTCGGCAGCTGAGGTACCTAAATGTGGGTGGGCAAGGTTAAGCTCTTCCTCATTCCCCAGAGCGCTTCCAGGCCTTCCCTGTCCTTGAACTATGGCTCTGCTTTTGAGAGCTATTCTAACTCTGCTTACTTTGCATGCTCACAGTCTTGGACTACTTGGTAAATGGGCCTCATCTTGGAAGTCTTCAACATCCATGTGGATAACCTTGTAACACTGGAGTGTGCTAGTGTCTTGATAACTCAGTGGTGGTGATTTCCACTTCATTCAGCTACCCATTCTTGTGATCATACCTGGATATGGTTACCATCTGGAATTGTTCCGTTGATTTAAGGAACTAAAATAACTCATCCTCTGACTGTTGACGCCCATCTTTCAAGCACCATTATTTCTGATCCCAGAGGACAGTTGGCTACTTCTTCAACCTTTCATTTCTCTCAGTCAGCCTTTTCCTGACCTTTTCTTCCTTCTGAACCCAGGGTACTCATGTGGTTGATCACATGCACAGTTCTTTCATGAACGCCATCATTTCCAAGGCGCACCTATCTTCACGTTCTAGATCAAGACTATGATTATCCTCTCATCTCCTACATTGGCACAATAAGCAAAATTGGATAGAATGATACACGTTATCTATATGGAACCACTAAAATTTATTGATGTTCAGCCTCAGCTGGCCTTTTATGATAGCTCTTATTTCCCCTTAGATATTTCAAATTTAGCCAGTTTTATCAATTCTCCTCTCCTCTCACTTCTACTAATCGATCTTTATCAAATTCTAACCAATTGGCACATCTACTATCTTACCTAGATTTACCCTAATTCTCACCAACTTCCCTCCAGCTTCAGAGGATAAGATATCCTTCTCTCCTGTGTTCCCTCCTGCCTCATGAAGCACACTGTCCCTTCAATCAACTACCCTCCTCCCATATTACTAACCTCTCCATCGCAACTAGTTCCTTGCGAGGGGACGAGGGGTACACAGCAAGCTTCTTCTGTAAAGGACCAGGTAGTAAATATTGTAGGCTTTGCAGGCCGTACAGTCTCTGTCACAACTACTCCACTCTGCTGTCGTAGCGTTAAAGCAGCCTTAGTCAATACAAAATGAATAAGCATGGCCGTATCCCAATAAAACCATATTTATGGGCAATGAAATTCGAATTTCTTATTTCACATGCAATAAAGTACTACTCTTTTTGGATTTTTTTCAACCATTTAAAAATGTAAAAAACCATTCTGAGCTCATAAGTGATTAAAAAAACAAGCAAACAATACAGGCCTTAGCCTGTACCAGTTGTTCTCAGAGTATGGGCCCAACAGCATCAGCACCACTTGGGAACTTGTTAAAAATACAAGTTTTCCTGCCCCGCCCCAGACCTTCTAATTCAGAAACTGTGGGCGTGCAACCCGCAATCTGTGTTCTAACAAGCCTTCCAGGTAATTCGGATACCCAAGTTTGAGAACTACTGGCCTACGAACAAAGCTCCCCTTGTTTTAGAAACAAGTTCTCCTTTCAAAAAACAAAAGCGTACTGACCTTGCACCTCAAATTCTTTCCTTCTCTTTCCTCCAAAACTTCCAAGTGACCTGTCAGCCCCTTGCTGTCCCCATTTTCTCACCACATGTTTATAAAATGAGAGTAAGAATACCACTGAGGAGTTGTAAGAACTATACAAGATGATTGGTATGGGGACATTGCACGCTTCCATGGTGGGGAAGGAGGGGAGGATTTCAACTCTACATCCCACGAAAGAGACACGTGGAAGAAATATTGTCTTCGTTCCTACACTCACTCCTTCATGTAGAAGAAGAGAATGAACTGATGGGTGAGTCTGGGAGAAGGAACGGAGCCTGTCCTGCTTACGTGGCCAGCTGGACCTCTGTAGTTCCTTTCCTCAAAGTCAAGGGAGAAACTTCCACAGGGAAACCCAGCTGTAGAGAGCAAAGCTCAGTTTTTGGAAGGTGCCCTATGGGAATCAGAATTAGACACACCTTCTGCAAATGGATGGAGCCCGGGGCAGGGTCCACAGGAACACTGCTGAGCCCTGTTTCTTTAGCTCCTGATGACCACTGTTTTTTTGGTCTCTGAGTTATCAAGATCTGTTAATTCCCTAATAAATATCCCCTCAGATTCAGTGAAATCTTTTTTTTTTTAACTTTTTAAATTTTATTTTATTTATTTATTTGTCAGAGAGAGAGAGCACAAGCAGGGGGAGCAGCAGGCAGAGGGAGAAGCAGGCTCCCCACTGAGCAGGGAGCCTGATGTGGGACTCAATCCCAGCACCCTGGGATCATGACCTGAGTCAAAGGCAGATGCTTAACTGACTGAGCCACCCAGGCTTCCCAGATTCAGTGAAATCTATCAGACAATCTCATTGATTAAAACTTAAACACACACAGGGGCGCCTGGGTGGCACAGCAGTTAAGCGTCTGCCTTCGGCTCAGGGCGTGATCCTGGCGTTCTGGGATCGAGCCCCACATCAGGCTCCTCCGCTATGAGCCTGCTTCTTCCTCTCCCACTCCCCCTGCTTGTGTTCCCTCTCTCGCTGGCTGTCTCTATCTCTGTCGAATAAATAAATAAAATCTTTAAAAAAAAAAAAAAACTTAAACACACACACAAAAATAAATAAATAAACACTCTCTCTCTCAAATAAATAAATAAAATCTTTTTTAAAAGAATTTAAAAAATAGATTATAGAGAGAACTTCTATATATCAACGAGAGGCAGGAAATCCAATAGAAGACTGGGCAAAGAATTAGAATAGGCAAATTACAGAAAGAAGACTACGAATGCCTAACAAATCCATAAAAACATGCTTGAACTTTCTAGAAATCAAATAAATAAATAAAGCTTTTCAACAGTCACTAGTGAACTGTCACCCGTGGGGTCCTATACTCGCCCAAGGCCGCCAGGACAGCTCTCCTAACCCCCGTCCGCTAACAATATCACGAGGTCAAAGTGCCGTTGGGTGTGTTGTTCTAAAGTACACGTGCTGAATTTCCATTTCTCCTGTCCGCCGCAGCCGAAAACCGCAGTATTTAATGCAGATGACAACCATGCCTCCAACTTTGCTTTTGGGAAAAAGACTAAAAACACAAGAATGAGCAAAAAAAATATGCCAAGTGTGAGCCACATGAGAAGTGCTGGCGGAATGTCAGAGAAAGCGGGAGGGTCAGAGAAGTCCTCACAGATGGGTGAGGTCACATTGTTATAGGTGGACAAGGAAGGAAAGAAATTCCAAACGGGGGAACGGCCTGAGGAAAGCGAAGAAAGTCTTGAACACGTGGAGTAGAGAAGACTTGAGGGTTGGCCCAGAGGCAGGCCTGACAGCCGGGCACCCTTGGGATCTGAATAGGCCACTCTGAGCCCCTTCGGGACTGGGGTTTTTTAAATTGACCCTTTGTCTTCAACAATTCTAATAGAGTGCTTTGCACATAGCAGCAGATTGTTAAATATTTGTTACATGAAAAGCCAATGTGTGAAATTACATTTATTCATGCTTAGCTGAGTCAGGTAACCCCACAAGCTGTGAGGCGTGCCAGCAGATGGGGCAGGCAGGCAGTCAAACTGGGAAATTTTGGAATGAGCTATCGTTTCTTGCCTGATGAGCTCATCAGATGAGTCAGAAACCATTTTCCCAATGTTCCTGAACGGTCAGATGGCAAATGCAAACCTTATTTGCCTCCACCAATTTTTTAAAAGAAAAACACAGTTATCACAAAAATCAAGCATGTTCATTTTAGAGAACTTGGAACACATCCAAAAAGACATAATAAAGAGAACTGAACTCTGTAATCTCATTAACTAATGATGTAATATATAGGAAGAATATTTTCTCATGTCATTAAAGATTCTTTGAAAGTATTTTTTTTATTTTGGGGTCTTTTTTTAAGATTTTATTTATTTATTTGAGAAAGAGAGAGGGAGCACAAGCAGGGGAAGGGACAGAGGGAGAAGAAGAGGAAGAAGCAGACTCTCCGCTGAGCAGGGAGCCCGATGCGGAACTCAATCCCAGGACCCTCGATCCCAGCACCCCAGGATCATGACCTGAGCTGAAGTCAGTTGCTTAACCGACTGAGCCTCCCAGGTGCCCAGAAGTATGGGTTTTTTGATGCAATGTTCTATTAATGCATACACCAAACTATTTGCAAATTTTAACCATTCCTTTATTATTGAACACAGTTTCTGAATATTCACAGTACTCCTGTAAATGTATCTTTAAATATATCTGTCATGATTTCCACACTCAAGAGTCCTAAAAATTGTCTTACAAACCCTAACAAAGCATAAAAGAGATCCAGAAAACAGAATTCTATGTTCATAGAAATCTATAGGTTCTTCTTCTTTTTTTCTTTAAGATTTACTTATTATTTATCTTAGAGAGAGAGTGCAGCCCATGAGTGGGGGTGGGGACAGAGGGAGAAAATCTTCAAACAGACTCTCCACTGAGAGCAGAGCCCCATGAGGGGCTTGATCCCACAACTCATGAGATCATGATCTGACCTGAAACCAAGAGTCGGATGCCTAACTGACTGAGCCACCCAGGTGCCCCTATAGGTTCTTCTAAAAATAACACAAACCTATCATACATTTTCCGTCAAAATTCCAGCATGATTTTGAGAGGAATGTGACAAACTGATTGTAAAAAATGCAAAGAATAACTAAGACACAAGTAGCTAAGGCAGTTTTGAAAAAGAAGAGCAAAGACGGAAGACTTCTCTTACCAGATATTAAGACATATCACAAAGCCAGAGCAATGAAAATAATTTAATACTGGCCCAGGAACAGACAGATCAATGGAATAAAATAGGGATCCAGAAACACACCCACGTGTTCTTGAAAACTTCATATACAATAGAGGTGGCATCTCCAACAATGAAGAAAAGATAGATTATTCAGGAATTGATGCTGGGAGTGCTGTCTTGCTCCATGGAGAAAAAGCCAGTTGGAGTCCTACCTCATACCCCATAGAAATGTCAACTGTAATAGATTAGATACTTTAATCTGAAATGGAAACCAATAAAGAGATGGAAAGTGTAGAAGAATATCTCTGTGACCTTGAATTGGAGGAGTTAGTAAGGAAAGTCTCAAAATCACAAATCATCAGTGAAGAAATGTGTAGATTTCAGTATAGAAAAATTGGGTTTCTTTTCAAAGAAGGACACCATAGACAAAGTTAACAGACAAGTGACAGCCTAGAAGAATATATTTCCCACCTCCAAAAGGCAAGGAATTCATATGTAGAATATAGAGAGAGGGGCACCTGGGTGGTTCAGTCGGTTAAGCATCCAACTCTTGGTTTCGGCTCAAGTCATGATCTCGCAGTTGTGGTATCAAGCCCCACATTGGGTTCTGTGCTCAGTGCAGTCTGTTTCAGATACTCTCTCCTCCTCCCTCTCATTCACTCTCTCTCTCAAATAAATAAATAAAATCTTTTTTAAAAGAATTTAAAAAATAGATTATAGAGAGAACTTCTATATATCAACGAGAGGCAGGAAATCCAATAGAAAACTGGGCAAAGAATTAGAATAGGCAAATTACAGAAAGAAGACTACGAATGCCTAACAAATCCATAAAAACATGCTTGAACTTTCTAGAAATCAAATAATGCAATTAAAATAACAATGAGATCCCACATTATAAAAATTTTAAGGTTTGATATCAAGAATTAGTAAGAATATGGAGGCCCCTGGGTGGTGCAGTCAGTTAAGCATCTGACCCTTGGTTTTGGCTCAGGTCTTGATCTCAGGGTGGTGAGATCAAGCCCCGCTGTCGGGTTCCGTGCTCAGTGCGGAGTCTGCTAAAGCTTTTCTCTCTCTCTCTCCCTCTGCCCCTCCCTGTGCTTGCTCTCTCTCTTTCTCTAAAATAAATAAATCTTAAAAAAAAAAAAAAAGAGTCAGTAAGAATATGAAGGAAGGGTTCCCTCAAAGGCTATTGGTCAGCAATGGTAAACCGATGCAACCAGTCATTAGGCAACTCAATATGTCCCAGCCATCACACTCCTGGGAATATACTCCAGAGAAACTTGCACACAGGTGTCCTTACTGGAATCTGCTTGAGGGCGTGCATCTCAGCATTGTTTGCAGTGGCAGGGAGCTGCAAGCAACCTGAGGGCTGGTGGGCAAGGATACAACTCTATCAGGGGTAATCAATGCATTCAGTGGGAAACTAAGCAGCCCCCAGAATTAATGCAAGAGATATACATTCAGCTATGTGCTTAGCTCTTAAGACGTAGCGTCAAGTGGGAAAAGTGTGAGAAAACAGAATAAAATCGATAGCACGGAACCAGCGTAAATTTAAAACGCTCTAAATAATGGATGAATAGTGGATGCCTGCGAGGGATATAGAAGAAATGAAAATGGGGGTCAGGAAGAAAGCGAAAAAAGAGGGCCTTGTGCTGACCTAGGATGACAGAGCCTAATCAATGCTAGTTTTCAGTTGCTCAGGGAAAAAACAAACAAAAGAAACACGGAACTCTGAGAGTAATCAAACAAGAGGGTCACGAGACTGGTGGCTCTAATGCCTTGGTCGCCTACATAAGCAAACCGAAGCCTAAGCCAGAGTCAATCCTGCAAATGCCTCAAGGTCAAGAAGAACAACCAATCACAAACAGCCAACTAGGCTTTCCCAAATACTGCATCCCTTAAGTGACAGCCAATGAAATAACTTCCTTGCTTTGCTTCTCCATGAAAACCCCGCCCCTAGTTCCTGCCAGTAGAGTGCTCCTAACTGCTTCTAGTTTGGCACTGCCCGATTCAAATCAATGTTTGCTCAAATAAACAAACTCTTAAAATTTGAATACACTTCAGTTTATCTTTGTTATTGTTGACAGGAAGTAAGATTCATCAGTGGGCATGAATAAGGAGCGGGCAGCACCGAGGTTCTCATGAGGACAGGGCTGGCCATTTGTCCAGGGGGCCACAATTAGGGGTGTATTTGAACCCATTGACCTCTGGGATGAGCCACTTTTCAGCCACCATGTTTTCACACTTGTCCCCATTAAACTTGGTAAAGCCCCACTTCTTGAAGATGTGGATCTTCTGGAGGCCAGGGAATTTGAACTTGGCCCTATATATGACCTCAGGGACATGCTCCCTTTCCTGCAGCTTGGCACAGATGAACATGCTGACTTGCCCAATGTGGACACTGCCCACTGTGCCCTGGGGCTTTCCAAAGGCACCTTACATACCTGTCTGGAGCCTAGACTGGGGATAGCATGAGGTCAGACATGAATGTCCCCTGGAAAGGTCTGTCTCCAAGGTCCCTTAGGGCAACCCCTACAAGCAACAGGCTTCATATACTACCAAGGAAGCTACTGTTTGCAGCCATGGCACACCAGGGCCCATGGGGAAAGAGCACAGTGGGCTTCACTGGCTGCAGACTCTGTTTACCTTTCAACAGACTATGCTCAGTTTCTTTCTCTCACACCCCCACATCCAATCCATTAGTAAATTCCTTATCTTCCAAATATATGCAGAATTCAATCATTTCTCATCCTTTCTATCAATACCACTGTGGGCTTGGTCACCATCCCCTCTTCCCTGATTTTGACACCAGTCTCGTCACCAGTCTCTTTTGCTTTTATGTCTTCCTGCCTTTGGTCTGCTTTCAACACAGCAACCAGAAGGAGCCTATTAAACAGAAGTCAGATTACATCAATTTATGCTTTAGATCCTCTGGTTCCTGTTTCCACTCAGAATGAAAGCAAAGCCCTAATGACCCACAAGCTCCTTGAGCTTACCCCCTCGCTTCTCTGGTCTTACGGGCTCATCTCTCCCCTCGGCCACTCTCTCACGCCACACTGGCCTCTTGCTAACCTAGCAGATACCAAGTACACCCTTCATTCACGGCCTTTGCAGGTGTTTATTCTTCTTCCAAGAATGCTCTTTCCCTAGAGTTCCAAACAGCTTGTTCCCTCACTCTTTCAGATCTTCATTCAGAAGTCTCAGTGAGACCTCTGACCACACTGTTTAAAACTGCAACCCCTCGGACACAAGATCTGAACAAAGTGGGCAAAAGATTTCAGCAGACGACTTGCCAAAGAAGATACACGGTTGGCAAATAAGCACAAGAAAAGATGCTCAACATCATATGTCATTAAGAAAATGCAAATTACAACAACGAGATACCACTACACATGTAATAATAATAATAATAACCGACGACACCAAATGCTGATGAGGATGTGAAGCAAAAGGAACTCTCATTCACTGCTGGCGGGAATGCAAAATGGTCCAGCCAGGAGCACCGGGGCAGCGGCCCACGCCTGTAGCCCCAGCTACTTTGGAGGCTGAGGCAGAAGGATCACTTGAGCCCAGGAATTCTGGGCTGCAGTGCACTATGCCAGTTGGGGGCCTGCACGAAGCTGGGCAGCAACATAGTGACCTCCCTGGAGTGGGGGAACCGACAAGTTGCCTAAGGAAGGGTGAATCAGCCCAGGTCAGAAATACAGCAGGTCACGGGACACCTGGGTGCCTCAATCAGTTAAGTGTCTGCCTTTGGCTCAGATCATGATCTCAGGGTCCTGGCATCGAGTCCCGCATCGGGCTCCTTGCTCAGCAGGGATCTGCTTCTCCCTCCACCTCTGCCCCTCCCCCTGCTCATGTGATCTCTTTCTCTCTCTCTCTTTCTGACAGGTAAATAAATAAAATCTGTTTTTAAAAATGCAGCAGGTCAAAACACCTGTGCTTATTAAAATGGTACAGGCACTGTGGAAGGTAGTTTGACAGTTTCCTGCAAAACTAAACATAGGCTTACAATACCAGCAATTGCACTCAGTTATTTACTCAAATGTGCTGGAAACTTTTGTCTACACAAAAACCTGCACGCGGATATTTATAGCAGCTTTATTCACAATTGCCAAAAATTGGAAGCAGCCGAGATAGTCCGCAGTAAGTGAATGGGTAAGGAAACCTTACTAATGATATAGACTTGACCCCAAAAATAACTCATTTTAAGATGATCCTCATACTTAAAAGCTTTTTCAACTCTTTCAGAAGAAAATCTTCTAAATAGTATATTAGAGAAGCCTCAGAGGTCTGTTCCGTAGACTGTCAACTTTTATCACAGTACCCTTATGGCAAAGTATGTCTTAAGTAAATAAAATTTACTGTTTACCTCAAGACATCTCTAATTTGATTAATAGTACCTTGCAATTAAAAAATAAGCAATGTAGGGGCGCCTGGGTGGCACAGCGGTTAAGCGTCTGCTTTCGACTCAGGGCGTGATCCAGGCGTTATGGGATCAAGCCCCACATCAGGCTCCTCCGCTATGAGCCTGCTTCTTCCTCTCCCACTCCCCCTGCTTGTGTTCCCTCTCTCGCTGGCTGTCTCTATCTCTGTCGAATAAATAAATAAAATCTTTAAAAAAAATAAGCAATGTAAAAAGAAAAATGGTCACATATTCAAGCAAGGTGCTAAAGGAAGAAAAGAAGGACATGAAAATATTATCCCAAAGAAATTTAATTTTATCAACTAAACAAGCAAAAGTCAATTTTGATTGGTTCATTGTCCATCAGTACTTACAAGTAAGTGAAAAGGAAAATTATGTGAAGCATTTTGTTTTAAATCATATTTTACTCTTTTTTTTTTAGAGAGAGAGAACGGGTGTGAGCTCACACAAGCTGGGCAAGGGGCCGAGGGAGAGGGAGTGAGAGATTCCTAAGCAGGTTCCATGCCTAGCACAGAGCCTGACACGGGGCTTGAACTCACAACCCTGAGATCATGACCTGAGCCCAAATCAAGAGTCAGATCCTTAACCAATTGAACTACCCAGGCCCCCCTTATATCATATTTTAAAAGCAATGTTGAAAGTGAACATTTTAAGCTTGATTTTTAAGTATCAACATAATTAATAGTTAGATTTTACTGTAAAGAAGTCTTTTTCTCTTTTGATATTTAAAAATTTTACTGAGGGGCACCTGGCTGGCTTAGTCAGTGGAGCATGCTACTCTTGATCTCAGAGTTGTAAGTTTGAGCCCCATGTTGGGTGTAGAGGTTACTTAAAAATGAAATCTTGGGGCGCCTGGGTGGCACAGCGGTTAAGCGTCTGGCTTCGGCTCAGGGCGTGATCCCGGCGTTATGGGATCGAGCCCCACATCAGGCTCCTCCGCTATGAGCCTGCTTCTTCCTCTCCCACTCCCCCTGCTTGTGTTCCCTCTCTCGCTGGCTGTCTCTATCTCTGTCGAATAAATAAATAAAATCTTAAAAAAAAACAAAAAACAAAAAACGAAATCTTGAGGTGCCTGGGTGGCTCAGTCAGTTAAGTGTTGGACTCTTGCTTTCCACTCGGGTCATGATCTCAGGATTATGAAACTGAGCCCATCAGGCTCTGTGCTGGGCGTGGACTCTGCTTAAGAGTCTCTCTCTCTCTCCCTGTCCCTGTGCCTCTCCCCCATCGCTAACACACCTGTACACTCAGTCTCAAAAAAAAACATAAAAAGTTAAAAAATTAAAAATAAAAATTTTGCTGAGACTTAAATCATCTCTGCTGTTAACAGCTTTTCTCCCATCTCCCTACAATGGGGGGTGGGGGGAGACCCATATAAACAAGTCTGTGAGGCAATGATTATTCAGAAGCCAAACCTTCTTTTACAAAGTTTCCAGGCCCATTGCTTCAGCCCAGCAGGGATAGAAAACGTGTGTGTAGTTATTTCCCATATCCCTTTGGGAGTTCATTACATAAACAGATAATGACACATCCCCCAGACAATACTTGACTAAATGTTAGGTTTTTTTTTTCTTACTTGCAAATTCTTTCCTAAGGAAAACACAATTCTTTTTGTCTGACATAAATCAGAATGACATAAAATCAAGTCTGTTTGCTGATTGTGTAAAATCTGAATGTAGGTTCCTATTTTCTACATGTTTCCTCATGCCTCTTCAAGTTAATGTTTGGCAGACAAATTTATTTGCCCAGTGTGATTAGAAAGGGAGTAAGCTTGGGGCGCCTGGGTGGCTCAGTCATTGGGTGTCTGCCTTTGGCTCCGGTCATGATCCCAGGGTCCTGGGATCGAGCCCCGCATCGGGCTCCCTGCTCAGCGGAAAGCCTGCTTCTCCCTCTCCCACTCCCCCTGCTGTGTTCCCTCTCTCACTGTCTCTCTCTTTGTCAAATAAATAAATAAAATCTTTAAAAAAAAAAGGGAGTAAGCTTGCAAGTGACACAAATAGACACACAAAAAGTAAAATTTTTAAATGTATTCACAGACATGATGAAAGGAGGAATTCCGTTCATATCTGCATGTCATCTAGAGAAGAAAAAGCATCCGTATAAGAATAGTTTACACTCAATGGTGACAGGTCACCTCAAGAAATAATTTAGTCCCACCAAATACTCTGATCAGCACCTATGCTTCTAACTCTTTAGAGTTTCATTCTTTTCTGACAGTTAGACAGCATTCCTTTTTCTTTTTCTTTTTCTATAATTGGTCATTCTTTCTCTTTTTGGGGGAGGCGGGGGAACAGAGAGGGAGAGAGAGAATCCCAAGTAGGCTCCATGCCCAGCACAGAGCCCAAGGCAGGGCTTGATCTCACAACCCTGAGATCATGACCTGAGCTGAAATCACGAGTCAGACACTTCACCAACTGAGTCACCCAGGCGCCCCAATTCTTTCAACTTTAATATTTCAGGAAAGAGATCCATGTGATGTTATCAAAGGGAAGTGAACCACATTCGGGTCCTTAGCCTGCTCACATTGAACCACAGTGACCCATGTTCCATTCCTGACGAGATTTCTCATATCCAAGCGCAGCAGCACCATGTTCCACTAAATGCTATGGACAATCTATCAGGCATTCTACCATCTGGAATCTT
Source organism: Ursus maritimus (assembly GCF_017311325.1). Classification (NCBI taxonomy): domain Eukaryota; kingdom Metazoa; phylum Chordata; class Mammalia; order Carnivora; family Ursidae; genus Ursus; species Ursus maritimus. The sequence continues at coordinate 75,620,755 of NW_024424452.1, forward strand.
TTTTAAAGATTTATTTATTTATTTATTTATTTATTTATTTATTTATTTGAGGGAGAGCAGGGGAAGGGCAGAGGGAGGGAGAGAATCACAAGCAGACTCCCTGCTGAGCATAGAGCCATCTCGGGGCTCAATCCCAAAGTGGGACTCCATCCCAGGACCCTGAGATCATGAACCTGAGCCAAAATCAAGAGTCAGCCGCTTAACTGACTGAGGAACTCACACGCCCTTGGGATCTTTTCTATATTTTCCTTAACAACTACAACTACAACACCCCCAACCACTGACATCCCAGTTAGACACAACAAGCACCATTCTAACCATCTCGGGGTGCCATTTCTATATACAAGCAGCCCACGGGGAGCAGCACATAATAACCTCCTCCTCTTCTCACCTCCCACTCCCTCTGCTAAGGGATGGAACACCAAAGAAAGTGAACAAGTGGGTAAGCCAATTTAAGAAATTGTGGGTGAAGTTGGAAATCTGTTTGAAGATGCAAAAGCTTCCAAACTGTCAGACCCCAAAACCATGGAAACCCTCGGTTCTTACTTGAAATGCCATGGTGCCTAGAATCTGAACGAGCCAGCTGGCACCTAACCATATTGTTAACTGATACTGTTAGTTTTCTTTACACAAGAATCTTCACGCTGTCTCAGTCTTTAAAAAAGAGGAAGACCTTTGCAAACTAATTTCGTGTCATGAAGATTTGTTTGTAAATTATATTTTTATAGACAAATCATAATTGAAATACACCACTGGGTCTCAACATCTAAAGGAATCTTGCAACACATTTCATCAATGGCTATTATTTAATTAGGTCTACTTGGTTCTGTGTATTCTGCTGTCTGAAAAGATCTTGATTTTTGTTCACTTGTTTATCATCTATTTCCCACAACAGAATGAAAGCTCTGTAACTTCAGGGACATTTTTTATCTTTTTCTCTGCTTTATCTGCTGCACCTAGAACATACTGGAGCTCAGTAAATATTTGCTGAATGAATTAAAATGCGCCAAAAATGGCTTGTTTTTTTTAAGTTTATTTATTTAAGCAATCTCCACACCTAACATGGGGCTCAAACTCACAACCCCCAGATCGAGAGTTGTATACTCTTCCGAGCCAGCCAGGCGCCCCACAAAAGATTTTTCTCCTTCTAGAAAGCTACCTGAGTGTCTCTTGACTGGCTATCAAGTCCTAAACTGTTTCACCTGAGTCACTATATCCTTGCTTTATGAAGTCTGAACAACAGGTCACTAACAAACAGCCTCAAAGATATTCCCATGACTACAGCTTGCTTATGTCATCAAGGTTATCCCTCAGGGTACTCACATTATTCCCTTGATGGAAATCTAAGACATGCACAAGAGGTGAGTTTAGACCAGCCAATAGCTCTTGGAAACCTTTACAAGTTTCTTAATTATAATGTTAAAACCAGGAACCAACAATTACTCCAACATGGTTTAGGCTACCCCCACTCCAAACTATGAACATCAGCAGATGCACAGGGGAAGTGCTGAGCTAAGCTTGGCATTCTTGAAAGCAGAGCCAAACAGGGATTTTCCATAGGTACAGTCAGCCCAGAAGTGGAATTAGGCAATTTTAACCCATCCAGGTCACCCTATCTCTGTGCCTGCATAGAGACTCACAGAAGCAGGACCAGCTCCGGCAGACAGTGCTTAATAGAACAGTTGGTTCTTATGTATCTAACCTGTTCATATATGCCAATGCTCCCTCTTGCCATCAGTGCTTCTCCTGGTACCAACCTTACCCAGATTTCTGGGTGCTTCCTCTCCTCTCAGAGACTATCTGATGTTATTTTGACCTGATTTTACTCAAATGGAAATGGTAAAAAAAAAAAAAAAAAAAAGTGTTTTGCAAACTTGGCTGACCAAAAGAATACCTGCAATATTTATTTTAAAATGTAGCTTCTGGGGTGCCTGGATGGCTCAGTCAGTTAAGCGTCTGCCTTCAGCTGAGGTCATGACCCCGGAGTCCCAGGATCGAGCCTCACATCGGGCTCCCTGCTTAGCGGGGAATCTGCTTCTCCCTCTGCCTCTCACCCTGCTCACGTGCTCTCTCTCTCTCTCTGTCTCAAATAAATAAAATCTTTTTAAAAAATTAAAAAATAAAGATAAAAAAATTAAATTAAAAAATAAGATAAAATGCAGCTTCCAAGGATTGACCAGAATAATCACAGCTGTGTAAATCAGCGTCCTAAACCTCCTGGAAAGCACACAGCAACTAGGAAAGCAAAAGTGAAACAGAGAAACAAATACAGAATGAGTATACACCAAGGTTCACAGCAGCATTATTCACAATAGCCAAAGGTGGAAACAACCCAAACGCCCACTGAAAGAATGAATCGATGAACAGAATGTGTCATGTATGTAGAATGGAATATTATTCAGCCTTAAAAAGCAATGTAATTCTGGGTGGCACAGCGGTTAAGCATCTGCCTTCGGCTCAGGGCATGATCCCGGCGTTACGGATTCGAGCCCCACGTCAGGCTCCTCCACTATGAGCCTGCTTCTTCCTCTCCCACTCCCCCTGCTTGTGTTCCCTCTCTCGCTGGCTGTCTCTATCGCTGTCAAATAAATAAATAAATAAATAAATCTTTAAAAAAAAGAAAAAAGCAATGTAATTCTGATACATGCTACGACGCGGATGCTTGAAGACACTGTGCTAAGTGAAGCAAGCCAGACAGGAGAGGACAACCATTGTATGATTCTACTTACGTGATGTACCTCAAGTAGTCAAATTCATGAAGACGGAAAGCAGAACAGTGATTATCATGGGCTTGGGGGCAGAGTGGGACTGTTCAAAGAGTCGCAAAAATAATCCAAATCTTTGAGAGCATATGTTCCTATAGTGACAGAGAATGAGAGAGCCTTTGGGTTATAAGTCCTCAAATGCTACCCTGACCTGCCTCTCTTGCTGTGCAATAATCTGCAAAAAAGTGGTTTATGAAAATCTAACTCATTCATTGTTAGGCAGTAAAAACAGGATCTAGCAGGGGGTTGTTAAGATGGCAGAGGACTAGGGGACCCTAAGTCTGTCTGGTCCCTGGAATTCAGTGAGATAGTTATCAAATCATTCTGAACACCTGCAAAAGCGATCAGAGATCTGAAAAAAGAAATGCTGCAATTGTACAAAGAGAAAAGCAACCACTTTTTGGAAGGTAGGAGGTATGGAGACTTGAATCTGGGCAATATATCGGAGGATATGGCAAAGGGCGGGAGCCAACTTAAGGAGGCCACTGCAAAGTATTACAAGCAGCAGAGTGCAAAATCAGAACTTCTGGAAGTCAGCTACAGTAGGGAATGTCCCTGGCTTAACAGTGGTCAGGTGGTAAAGCAGGGCGGAATCCCAGGTGGGACAGCATGGTCTCAGGATCACCGGAGTCAGAGGAAGAACGGGGGTGCCTGAGTAGGTCAGAGTTCCCAGGCACTGGAGCGGGAAACCAGCTGAAAAGAGCGAGTCTAGGCCCTGGCTATCTGTGCGATGTTGCCATAAACTGCAAATCACCACTCGTTTTTGCAACTGCTTTCCTGGCGTAGGCCAGCCCTGCAAGAAATATTACAGGGGATCCTTTAAGCAAAAAGAGAGCCCAAAAGTAACAAAGACCAGAAAGGAACAGAGACGATCTACAGAAACAGTGACTTTACAGGGGTGCCTGGGTGGCTCAGTCAGCTAGGCGTCTGCCTTCAGCTCAGGACATGACCCCAAGGTGCTGGGCTCTGGCCCCATGTCGGGCTTTCCGCTCAGCAGGAGCCTTCTCCCTCTCCCTGCCACTCCCCCTGCTTTACTCTCTCTCCCTCTGTCAAATAAATAAATAAATAATCTTTTTTAAAAAATTGACTTTACAGGTAATACAATGGCACTAAATTCATCTTTTATAATAATTATTCTGAATGTACATTAAAAGTATTATTCACCATGATCAAGTGGGATTAATTCCTGGGCTGCAGGGGTGGTTCAATATCCACAAATTAATCAGTGTGATACATCACATTAATAAAAGAAAGAATAAGGACCTTATGATCTTGTCAATAGATGTAGAAAAAGCATTGACAAAATAGAGCATTCTTTCTTGATAAAAAAAAAAAATCTCTGCAGTGTAGGACAGAAGGAACATACCTCAATATCATAAAAGCCATATACAAAAACCCAGGGCAAATATCCTCAACAGGGAAAAACTGAGAGCTTTTTCCCTAAGGTCCAGAACATGACAGGGATGTCCACTCTCACTGCTGTTGTTCAAGATAGTACTGGAAGGGGCGCCTGGGTGGCACAGCAGTTAAGCGTCTGCCTTCAGGTCAGGGCGTGATCCCGGCGTCTGGGATCGAGCCCCACATCAGGCTCCTCTGCTAGGAGCCTGCTTCTTCCTCTCCCACTCCCCCTGCTTGTGTTCCCTCTCTCGCTGGCTGTCTCTATCTCTGTTGAATAAATAAATAAAATCTTTAAAAAAAAAAAGATAGTACTGGAAGTCCTAACTTTAGCAATCAGACAACAAAAAGAAATAAAAGGCATCCAAACTGGTAGAAAGAAGTCAAATTTTCATTCTTCACAGACAACATGATACTATATGTAGAAAACCCAAAAGACTCCAGCAAAAAATTGTTAAAACTGATACAGGAATTCAGAAAGGTTGCAGGGTATTCAATCAATGCACAGAAGTCAGTTGCATTTCTATACACTAACAATGAGGCAGAAGAAAGAGAAATCAAGGAAGCAATCCCATTTACAATTGCACCAAAATCCATAAGATACCTAGGAATAAACCCAGCCAAAGAGGTAAAGGATCTGTATTCAGAAGACGATAGAACGCTTATGAAAGAAATTGAGGAAGACACAATGAAATGGAAAAACGTTCCACGCTCGTGGATTGGAAGAACAAATACTGTTAAAATGTCTGTGGTACCCAGAGCAATCTACACATTCATTGCAATCCCTATCAAAATACCAGTAATATTTTTCACAGAGCTGGAACAAATAATCCTAAAATTTGTATGGAACCAGAAAAGACCCTGAATAGCCAAAGTAATGTTGAAAAAGAAAACCAAAGCTGGAGTCTTCACAGTTCCAGACTTCAAGCTGTCTTACAAAGCTGTAATCATCAAGACAGCATGGTATTGGTGCAAAAACAGACACAGAGATCAATGGAACAGACGAGAGAACCCAGAAATGGACCCTCAACTCTACGGTCAACTAATCTCAGCAAAGCAGGAAAGAATATCCAATGGAAGAAAGACAGTCTCTTCAACAAATGGTGTTGGGAAAATTGGACAGCCACGTGCAAAAGAATGAAACTGGACCACTTTCTTACACCATACACAAAAATAACTTCAAAAAGGATGAAAGACCTAAATGTGAGATAGGAATATCAAAATCCTAGAAGAGAACACAGGCAGCAACCTCTTTGACCTTGGTCGTAACAACTTCTTGTTAGACATGTCTCCAAAGGCAAGGGAAACAGAAGCAAAAATGAACTATTGGGACTTCGTCAAGATAAAAAGCTTCTGCACAGCAAAGGAAACAGTCAACAAAACTAAAAGGCAACCTATGGAATGGAAGAAGGTATTTGCAAATGTCTTATCAGATAAAGGACAGGTATCCAAAGTCTATAAAGACCTTATCAAACTCAACACCCCAAAAAACAAAAAAATCCAGTCAGGAAATGGGCAAAAAGGGGTGCCTGGGTGGTTCAGTCCATTAAGCTTCTGCCTTTGGCTCAGATCATGATCTCAGGGTCCTGGGATCGAGTCCTGAGTTGGGCTCCCTGCTCAGTTGGGAGTCTGCTTCTCTCTCTCCCTCTGCTCCCCCACCCCCTTATGCTCTTCCTCTCTCTCTCTCAAATAAATAAATAAAATCTTTAAAAAAAAGAAAGGAAGGAAGAAATGGACAGAAGACATGAACAGACATTTCTCCGAAGACGACACACAAATGACCAAGAGACCCATGAAAAAATGCTCAACATCACTCGGCATCAGGGAAATACAAATCAAAACCACAGAGAAATGCCACCTCACAGGGGTCAGAATGGCTAAAATTAACAACTCAAGAAACAACAGATGTTGGCAAGGATGGGAGAGAAAGGGGAATCCTCTTACACTGTTGGCGGAAATGCAAACTGGTGCAGCCGCTCTGGAAAATAATGTGGAGGTTCCTCAAAAAGTTGAAAATAGAGCTACCCTACAACCCAGCAAGTGCACTACTAGGTATTTATCCAAAGGATACAAACATAGTGATCCGAAGGGGCACCTGCCCCCCAATGTTTATAGCATCATTGTCCACAATAGCCAAACTATGGAAAGAGCCAAGATGTCCATCGACAGATGAATGGAAAAAGAAGATGTAGTTATGTACATACAATGGAATATTACTCAGCCATCAAAAAGAACGAAATCTTGCATTTACAATGACATGGATGGAACTAGAGGGTATTATGCTAAGTGAAACAAATCAGTCAAAGAAAGAAAAATGCCATATGATTTCGTTCATAAGTGTAATTTAAGAAACAAAACAGATGAACATAGGTGAAGGGAAGGAAAAATAAAATAAGATGAAAATTGTGAGGGAGGCAAACCATAAAAGACTCTTAACCATAGTAAAGAAATTGAGGGTTGCTGGGGGGGAGGTGGGGGGCAGGGATAACTGGCTGATGGGCATTAAGGAAGGCACTTGATGTAATGAGCACTGGGTGTTACATGCAACTGATGAATAGATAATAAATTTTTTTTAAAGGAGCTAGCACAGCACTGATACACATGTACTTTTTTTTAATGTGAAAACAATTATAAACTTAACAATGAACAAATCACCCTGACCAGTAAAAAAAAAAAAAAAAAAAAAAAAGTTATAAAGAAACAGGTGAAAGTGGTGGGCATAGTATAACATATAGAGATGTCAAATCACTATGTTCTTCACCTGAAACTAATGTAACATTGTGCATCAAGCATAAATTTAAAAACCAAAAATCAAAGGGGCTTACTCAGCTCAGTGTCCAACTTTTGGTTTTGGCTCAGGTCATAATCTCATGGGTCATAGGATAAAGCCCTGTGTCAGGCTCCACACTCAGCGGGAGTCTGCTTGAAGATTCTCTCCCTCTGCCCTTTCCCCCAACCCACTCTCTCTCAAATAAATAATGTTTAAAATTAAAATTTAAAGAAACAGATACAACTAAAATTTTCACCATGAATTTAAGAAATGTCAATGAAGTAATTGCAACTTGGAAGACACACTCCAAGCAGAAATACAAGACTTCTGGGAAGAGATGATGAGACAATCTTAGGAGATAACATTTAAAATGAAAGAAGTACGGGGGAAAAGTAAACCCAAGAGAGATGAGGATGAAAAAGAAGGAACACGGGGGGAACAGACCCAGAAGAAAAATACCATAAGAGTGCTAGAGTATAAAAATAAGAAGAGTAGGGGCGCCTGGGTGGCACAGCGGTTAAGCGTCTGCCTTCGGCTCAGGGCGTGATCCTGGCGTTATGGGATCAAGCCCCACATCGGGCTCCTCCGCTATGAGCCTGCTTCTTCCTCTCCCACTCCCCCTGCTTGTGTTCCCTCTCTCGTTGGCTGTCTCTATCTCTGTCAAATAAATAAATAAAATCTTTAAAAAAAAAATAAGAAGAGTGAAATAAAGATTTTAAAGGAAAGAGCATTCTTTATCTAGAAACAAGGAGTGTCAACATTTGCATAATTGAAATCCTTGAAGAAGAAAACCAAAATAATGCAATAATAAATAATGCAGGATTTTCAAAAAACTTTCCTGAGACAAATGAGGACGTGAGTGTACACGTTGGAATGACTTACTAAGTACCAGAAAAAACTCATCCAAAAAGGCATATCCTAATAAAGTTATCAGACTGAAAAGATTAAATCAATTATATGGGAGAAAAAAAATCAGGACGGGCTCAGATTTCCAGAAGACATTGGGAATTTGACTGGATCCAGATTTCGCTTCTTAGGGTTGCAGCTGGATTTGAAAATTCACTGAGTAATCACTTAATTCAACAAACATTTAGAAACTATTCAATAAATGCTTGTCAATGTGGATAATAGAAGTATCATCTGACAACCTATAATTTTCCTGAGGATTAAAACCACATGGTACTGGGGCACCTGGCTGGCTCAGTTGGTAGAGCATGCAACTCTTGATTTTGGAGTTGTAAGTTCAAGCCCCACACTGGGTGTAGAAATTACTTAAAAATGAAATCTTAAAAACAAAGAAACAAAAATAAAACCCATACGGTATTTAATTTATATGCTCTTAGGAACTTCAGAAGCTCACAAACTAATGAGAAAACAGGCATATAAATAAATTATCACAATACAATATAAGAGTCAGAACTCAAGATGGAAACAATAGGAAAGGTACATTCAGGAATGGCAAGAATTTCAGGGGCAGGGGGAGACAGACTACCTTAGGGACAGATCATTATGAGATTTGACCTTTAATTGTAGGTGACAAAGTCAATGCAGGAAAGTTAACTTTGGGAGTACTAAGGGGACAGTGTGTGTGTGTTGTGTGCTGGGGGGGGTATGAATTTTATTGGACCTCATATGCACAAGGATGAGTTAATCATATTTGACAGGTTATGCACGGCCTTTTATCATTTTTTTGTCTAGACAAAACTTTCTTATTTATTCTCTTTTTATCCTCATAGTCTTTCTCAATCTCCTTAACTCCTACTGTATGCAATCATTTAACATTTAATGACATTTCTTTTTTCTTTTTTTAAAGATTTTTATTTTATTTTATTTTATTTTATTTTATTTTATTTTATTTTATTTATTTGAGAGAGAGAGAGAGCATGAGGAGGGGGAAGAAGCAGACTCCCTACTGAACAGCGAGCCAGATGCCGGGCTCGATCCCAGGACCCTGAGATCATGACCAGAGCCGAAGGCAGATGCTTCACCAACTGAGCCATCCAAGCGCCCTAACATTTCATGATATTTTCATTTGTGTATTTGTGTTCTTGTTTGTGTGTGTTCTTACAAAATGTGCATGTCTTTTTTACTATTTTAATTATGGTATACTCAGCATACAGTGTTAGTTTCAGGTGTAAAATTTAGTGACTCAGCAAGTCTATACATTACTCACTGCTCATTGTGATGAGTGTGCTCTTAATCCCCTTCATCTATTTCACCCATCCCCCACCCACCTTCCCTCTGATAAACATTGGTTTGTTTTCTATAGTCAAGAATCTGTGTTTTGGTTTGTCTCTTTTTTCTTTATTTGTTTTGTTTCTTAAATTCTGACTTATTTCACTTAGCCTTATACTTTCTAGATCTATCCATGTTGTTACAAATGGCAAGATTTCGTTCTTTTTTATGGCTGAGTGATATTCCATTTTCTATATATACCACATCTTTACCCATTCATCTATCAATGGACGCTTGGGCTGCTTCCATAATTTGACTATTATAAATAATGCTGAAATGAACATAGGGGGGTGCATACATCTTTTCAAATTAACATTTTTGTTTTCTTTGGGTAAATACCCCAACAGCAGAATTCTTGAATCATACGGTGTTTCTATTTTTACACTCTGGGGAACTTCCATATTGTTTTCCACAGTGGCTGTACCAACTGACATTCTCATCAACAGTGTCTTGGGTTCCCTTTTCTCTACATCCTTGCCAACACTTGTTATATCTTGTGTTTTTTATTTTAGCCATTCTGACAGGTGTGAGGTGCTATGTAATTGTGGTTTTGCTTTGCATTTCCCTGATGATGAATGATGTTGAGCATCTTTTCAGGTGTCTTTTGCCATCTGTATGTCTTCTTTAGAGAAATGTCTGTTCATGTCTCCTACCCATATATTTTTTTTAATTAGAGAGAGAGAGAGGAGCAGAGGAAGAGGGAGAGATAATCTTCAGCAGGCTCCACACTCAGTGTAGAGCCTGACCCAGGGCTTGATCTCACCACCCTGAGATCACGACCTGAGCTGAAATCAAGAGTTGGAAGCTTAACTGACTGAGCCACCCAGACGCCCCTCTTCTGCCCATTTTTAATTAGATTACCTGTGGGGTTATTGGTGTTGAGTTGTATAAGTTCTTGATATATTTTGGATACAAACTTTATCAAATAGAAGTATGCCTGTATTTTTAATTAATGTAAATGGTAGTGTGTCACATAACTCATTCTTTTACTTCTTTTTTTACTAAACGTTATGATTTTAAAATGTATCCATATGGCAGTGTGCATATTTAATGTTTATTGTAATTGCTGTATTGTGCTTATGAGTATACATCCATCACATTTTACTACCCACTGTCCCACTGATGAACACACCCAGCTGACACAACGCCTACCATACGACCAAAAAAAAACCCAACTTCACTAAACATCTCTTATGTGTCTCATTACACGTCTGTATAATAATTCCTTTGGAATAATATACTCAGGAGCAGCATTACTGTTCACAGGGCATGCATATACTTAATTTGGTTAAATTGTACCAGGTTGCCCTCCAAAACAGCTGCACAAATTTACATTTTCACCAGTGATGCAGGAGGGTAACTGAATTTCCTCACTCCCACCTACACTTTCTAATATCCACTAGTCCCATCAGTATAAACTGACATTTCATTGCTGTTTTTATCTGCATTTCTTTGATCACCAATGAGGAGCTTCTCTTCATATGCTTATTAGGTCTTCAGGTTTCCTCTTCTAGAGACATCTTTGAGCCATATTTTTTTTTAAAGATTTTATTTATTTATTTGACAGAGATAGAGACAGCCAGCGAGAGAGGGAACACAAGCAGGGGGAGTGGGAGAGGAAGAAGCAGGCTCATAGTGGAGGAGCCTGATGTGGGGCTCGATCCCATAACGCCGGGATCACGCCCTGAGCTGAAGGCAGACGCTTAACCGCTATGCCACCCAGGTGCCCCTTGAGCCATATTTTTAATCCTTAGTCCATTTTTTCCTCACTGGGGTTGCTGCCTTTTGCAGAAATATCTTTAAGTACTCTATATATTAATCCTTAGGTTGGTTTAGATATTACAAATGCCTTTTCTTATTATTTCATGTGTTAACATCATTTACAGAAATACTCAGTTTTGATATAATCACATTTGTCATTTTTTTTCCTACAGTTGAGGCTTTTACTTTAAGAAGTCCTCTCTGAACCAAAATCACAAAGATATCCTCCTACGTGTTCTTCTATTAACTTTGTCATTTTACCTTTTACATTTAGCTCCTCAGCCCATCCAGAATCCACTCTCCCATGTGGTGTGAGGTGGGGATCCAGTTTTAATTTTCTCCATAGAGTGAGCCAATTTTCCCCAACTTATCTTCTTAACAGTCCTTTCTCTCCATTGATTTGGGGGCCAAAAAAAAAAAATTTTTTTTTAAATTTAACCAGCAGTTTTGCAGAGGAAAAAGCTTGGAAATAAGGATGCAAGGTAAGAGGTATTGTTACAGTGCAGACAGAAATAAGAACTTGACCAAAGACAGTAGCTGGAGGGAGGGTGGGCAGAAAGGAATATCAGATTTGAGAGGTATTTCTGGGGTTGGGAATGTGGAATGAAGGGGAGAAAGGAGAAACACCTTCAGTTTTGAACCCCACACATACTGTGGCTGGAGATGCCCCTACTGTGATAAGGGCAGGAATCTGAACAGGTTTGAAGGGAAAAGATGAATACAGTTAAGAGGTGTCAAGGTTGAGGTGCCTGTAGACATGCATTGTTTGGTCCTCACATTTTAAAAAAATGTGTGCATAATTAAATAACACCATTTAATAACTGGGAGCTTTCATTTAAAAATCTATATTTGGGGGTGACTGGGTGGCTCGGTCTGTTGGGCATCTTCCCTTGGCTCGGGTCATGATCCCAGGGTCCTGGGATAGAGCCCCTCATCAGGCTCCCTGCTCAGTGGGGAGTCTGCTTCTCCCTCTGCCTCTCCCCAACTCATGCGCTCATTCTCTCTCACTCTCTCTCTCTCTCTCTCTCTCTCAAATGAATAAATAAAATCTTTAAAAATAAATAAAAAGCAAAAACCTATATTCAGCTACTTTCTAAAATACCAATGGCCTGGCTTCAGCTGGTGGATATGATCACCAACTTCCAATACTTCATGTAGCACAAGCTTCTGAGGGCCCCCACAGTCTGCACCAGACCCTCAATTTTCCTATAGACATTTGGGATTCAGATCCTGGTACTACAGGATGAGGAGGTGGTAAAAAAACATAGATGTTTGCTATCAAACAGACTTGATTTGAATCCCGGCTCAGCAACTTACTTAACTGATCTAAATCTGTATCTCCGTATTGCAAAGTGGGCAGAGTATCCGTCTTATAAGGGTTTCTTAAGAGAGTTTAAAGAAAGAATGCATGTAAAGCTCAACGGTAATTGTTAGCAAATGATAGCTAGAAAAAAATCAAATTAAAAATTGGAAAGGCAGGGGCGCCTGGGTGGTTCAGTCGTTAAACGTCTGCCTTCGGCTCAGGGCGTGGATCGAGCCCCCCATCAGGCTTCCCCGCTGGGAGCCTGCTTCTTCCTCTCCCACTCCCCCTGCCTGTGTTCCCTCTCTTGCTGCCTGTCTCTCTCTCTGTCAAATAAAATCTTTCAAAAAAAAAAAAATTGGAAAGGCAATTCCAGAACTTAGGAGAGAATCAGAGCTCTGGGCCATGGCTTGGCAAGGCAGTGGTATATGGTTCTGTCCTGGAATTCATGACTTTCTTGATGACATTCTCCTCTCTTCCACAACCCCATCCCCACTTCCCTAAATCCCTAAAAGTTCACACATAGAAAAAGCTCAATACATGTCTATGAAAGTAAGGGAGGAAGAATGACTAATGGGGCTGGCGGTGAAAAACAAGCATTTTCTTTCATTTGTCAGACAGAAGAAAAGTGCAAGTTACCAACTTACTTATGTTTGTTCCTGTAAACCTAGCCCCACCTCCTTGCCAATAAAAAAGTTAACTAAGGCATATAGTTGCAGTGTATACTCCCAATTCCCAAGAAGAGATTGAGAAAAAGAAACACACTTACTCATGTTGGCTACAAAATATATCTCTAAGCCTCCTTCAGTAAAATACTATTTGGACAGTATTTAATAGAAGTATTTGTTACAGGGGTTCCTGGGTGTCTCAGTGCATTAAGCATCTGACTCTTGATCTCAGTTCAGGTTTTGATCTCAGGGTCATGAATTCAAGCACTGTGTTGGGTTCCATGCTGGGTGTGAAGCCTACTTTTTTTAAAAAAGTATTTGTTGTATATAATTAACAATGCCAACAAAAATTAACCAAAGAATACAAAGATATAACAATTCTAATTTAGTGCAAAAAGCTTCAAAGAAAAGATGGTTTTGTGGGAGGTCATTTATCTTTTTCTGTTGTATATATATATCTCTTCTGAATTCTCCACAGCAACATTCAACTCTGTAAACACATTTTTCTCATGCTTCTGCTAAACACATTTTTTAAATAGCTACATTTATTTTAAATTCATTTCTTCAGAACAACCTGGTATTTGCTCTTTTTGTGGTAAGTCAAAATCGAAGTTTTAAGTCTTCCCAATTTCCTAATAACTGAGTACCAAATCACACTTGGCTTGTCCTGTTACGTGTGTTTCTGATTTCACTTACTCTTTATAGCTAAGGAAAATGACCACATTAAATTTGAAAATGCATTAACTCTCCTTAAAAAAAAAAACACCTAGGCTGAGTTAAATTATCAAAAATTTGTATTAATATGTTATTGTAGAATACCATAAATTTTGGAAGGGTAGGTTCTTCCATACAACTATTTGCCTAAGAATCCCAGGTTGTTCTTGGATAGAAACCAACACCAGGAGAGAAAGTAAAGGCTAGTTGACAGGGAAGGGAATGCCATGAAGAATGTCCTATTATCACAAGAAGAACAGACATCTGGTTCGAAGTCACCTATTATTGAGTGCATATGTATTTAAAGTCTAATTGCTTTATGCTGTCTCGATCAAAAGATCATTACAGTTCTTATTCTCAAGAAGCCAGACTCAAAGACACATAGAACTGGAAGGGGATTACTAAAGTCATCCAGTTTTGCTTGCTCATTTTCCAATAAAGAAACTGAAGATCAGAAATGTGACTTGCTTCTGGTGACCAAATCATGTGCTCCTTTCAAATCCCTTTGCCTCAAGGAGCAACTGCACCAAGAATAGGCACTAAACTGTGTTTCTGAACAAAGGATGGGAAGGGCCATTCTCATTTTGTCTACATTCTGGATGCGGTAGGTTTGCCAAAAATAAAAAGATAGCTAAAAGAAAGCAAAACAAAAATATAATGTTGAATGTGTTATTGAGAAAAAACTTTTTAAGAATTTATTATTGTGGAATTTTTTTTTAATGCATGGAAAGAACATAATGAACCCCCATATATCTATCACCTACCTTAAACAACTATCAGCATTCTGCCATTTTTTTTAAGTTTTTAATTTTAATTCCAGTTAGTTAACATACAGTGTTATATTAGTTTCAGGTGTACAATACACTGACTCAACAACTTCATACAACACCTGGGGCTCATCTCTGCAAGTGCACTCCTGAATCCCCATCACCTATTTGACCTATCCCCCCACCCACCTCCCCTCTGGTAATCATCAGTTTGTTCTCTATAATTACAAGTCTATTTCTTGGTTTGTCTTTTTTTCCCTTTGCTCATTTGTTTTGTTTCTTAAATTCCACATATGAATGAAATCATATATTTGTCCTTCTCTGACCGACTTATTTCACTTAGCATTATCCTCTCTAGTTCCATCCATGTCCTTGCAAATGGCAAGATTTCATTTTTCATGGCTGAGTAATATTCCATTATATAGATATTCCATTTTATATAACTATATATACAACTTCTTTATCCATTCATCTATCAATGGACCTGGGCTTCTTCCCTATCTTGGCTATTGTAAATAGTGCTGCTATAAACATAGGGGTGCATGTATCTCTTTGAATTTGTGGTTTTGTATTCTTTGGGTTAATACCCAGCAATGCAATTGCTAGACTATAGGGTAGCTCTATTTTTAACTTTTTGAGGGACCTCCATACTATTTTCCAGTGTGGCTGCACCAGTTTGCATTCCCACCAACAGTGCATGAGAGTTCTTTTTTCTCCAAACCTGTTGTTTCTTGTCTTGTTGATTGTAACCATTTTGACAGGTGTGAGGAACATTCTGCCATTCTTTTTTTCCCCTTTCATTTATTGTTTTTAATTTTTACCATGAAATATTTTTCATTATTTAAATTCAATTAATTAACATATAGTGTGTTATCAGTTTCAGAGGTAGAGGTCAGTGATTCATCAGTCTTATATGATACCCAGTGCTCATTATATCATGTGTCCTCCTTAATGTCCATCACCCAGTTACCCCATCTCCCCCCACCCCCAGCAACCCTCAGTTTATTTCCTATGGTTAAAACTCTTATGGCTTGTCTCCCTCTCTGATTTCATCTTGTTTTATCGTTCCCTCTCTTCCCCTATGATCCCATTTTGTTTTGTTTTTAAGATTTTATTTATTTGACACAGAGACAGAGAGCTCAAGCAGGGGGAGTGGCAGGCAGAAGGAGAGAGAGAAGCAGCCTCCCCAGTGAGCAAGAAGCCCAACGTGGGGCTCCATTCCAGGACCCAGGGATCATGACACGAGCCGAAGGCAGACACCCAACCAACTGAGCCACCGAGGTGCCCCTGTTTTGTTTCTTTTTCTTTTTCTTTCTTTTTTTAAGATTTTGTTTATTCATTTGTCAGAGAGAAAGAGCACAAGGGGGAGGGGCAGGCAGAGGGACTCAATCCCAGGACCCTGGGGTCATGACCGAGCAAAGGTAGACACTCAACTGACCAAGCCACCCAGGACATCTCCCTCTTTTTGTTTCTTAAATTCCACATATGAGGGAAATCATATGATAATTGTCTTTCTCTGATTGACTTATTTCGCTTAGCATAATACCCTCTGGTTCCATCCACTTCATTGCAAATGGCAAGATTTCTTTCTTTCTTTCTTTCTTTCTTTCTTTCTTTCTTTCTTTCTTTCTTTTCTTTCTTTCTTTCTTTCTTTCTTTCTTTCTTTCTTTCTTTCTTTCTTTTCTTTCTTTCCTTTTTTTTTTTTTTTTTTTTATGGCTGAATAGTGTTTCCTTGTATATATGACCACATCTTCTTTATCCATTCATCTGTTGATGGACATCTGGGCTCTTTCCGTAGTTTGGCTATTGTGGACACTGCTGCTATAAACATTGGGGTGCAGGTTCTGCCGTTCTTATTACCTATGTATCTCCCCATTTTCTTCTTGCTTTGTTTTGTTTGGCTGGAATATTTTTAAGTTGTTTTTTTTTTTTTTTTCAAGTAAGCTCCACACCCAGCATGGGGCTTGTTCTAGCAACTGAGCCATCCAGGCGTGCCTTGGCTGGAATATTTTTAAAGTGAAACCAAGGCGTTATATCATTTTACCTACACATTTTCTATATATATCTCTAAGAGATGAGGGTTTTTTTCTTAATTTTATTTATTTATTTGAGACAGAGAGAGAGCAGAGAGAAAGAGAATAAGCAGGCCAGCAGCAGGCAGAGGGAGAAGCAGGCTCCCCACTGAGCAAGGAGCCCAACACAGGGCTCAATTCCAGGACTCTGGGATCATGACCCCAGCTAAAGGCAGACGCTTAACTGACTGAGCCACCCATGCATCCCTAAGATGAGTATTTTTAAACAACATAACCACAATAACATTATTACACCCTGTAAAATTAACAATGAATTCTTACATAGGCTAACATCTAGCCCAAGAGAAACATCTCTGAGAGTATTCATTAATAGATCAAATTCACGAGTGATAAGTCTTTCGATAAAGTTAATTCAAAAGAAGAGAATTTCAAAACTAAGGAGTCCAATCTCATTTTTGCTTGTACTGCTCTGCAAATATAAATCTGGATACTCAGATTCCAGAAGAGGATAAAAATAGGCTATGAATCAAAACCATTAATCATATCCTGTTATTTTTAGTTATCCATTTCTTCCTGGTATTTTAATTCAACATCAATTTAATATATTTAATCATACTTTTTTCAGGGGAAAAATGCATTTTTAGGTCAATTATGGAAAACTTTAAATTTAGAAGATAAATTTCAAGCTAAAGCAGGGTGATTGTCAGAGCCTGCGTCCATGACCTTGGATGCAGCTTACTTAGTCACTCAGAAAGTCCTATTAGTCGTCTACCCTATGACTCAACCATCTGCCACAGAGGTAGTACAAAACACCCTCCATAGACTCAGTGCTAGAAATGCAAAAATCACCAAAAAATAAATAAATGGCAATTGGGTGACAGGCCACAGTACTCTCTGTTAAAAAAATAAAATTCAACGAGTAAATTCCAAGACCGAATTGGTTTTGCTAAGTGGTTCAAGCATGGGCAACATCTCACCTAGCAACTAGTGGAGCGCTCCAGAAAGGTGTGCAGAAAGATTTTTATAGGAAGGAAGGTGGGGCAAAACATTATTAGCAAAACAAAAGTTCTGTTCAGGCCAGTTCATCTCCCCTCAAGAGGAAGAGCAGGGGTCTTATCATGTAGATTACCTCATCTTCCTTTGTGGGGGTTGGAGAGATTACCTCGTTGGTGTTGCCCAGAAAAATTTCAGGTTGATTGTCTTAAAATTCCACCCCTGGAGAGTTTGAGACTTGCAACTAAGTCTTGGTTTGCTGTCCTGAGGGCAAGTGACTGCACCTTGGGCCGACGGTTCTTTTCTTAATACCTCCATGCTCCAAGCAGACACTAATAACAGGGATTTTGAGATAGCTTGTAAAATGTTTGGCTCTGCATAAACTTAGAGTCAAAGCCCCAGTGTTTTTCTTCTGTTGGAATGTTTAGAAAGACCCTTCCATACACAACAGGTACTCAATATTTTATTGGTTTTAATGTTGGAACCAAACTTTTCTAATATAGCAACTATTCAATTCCCAATATGTAAAATGTAATAGATATGAGTTCATCCACATCGTGGAACTGAGTAGGAGCAATGCTTTTTCTTACAGGTGCCTTTGCTCTGCACTCAGCACATTTTCTGCTGTCCCCAATCTATGCACTCCTATTCAGGATTCATGCTGAACTTGTGTTTGCGTGGGTGAAGACATCCAGCACCCCTACTTCACTCCCATTCCCAACTTTGAGGGGAGCCAGAGACAGGCCACAGTATGGGTGACTATGGGTACATTTTTGGTAATGGGGGCATTTTCTAGATATTGATAGAGAGGCACTGATCAATATATCTAAACATCAGTGAAGTGCTGATTCTTCTGGATAGATAGCCTACTTGGTAAGGATGTCATCCCTCTTCAGGCAATTCTATTTCATCTTTTCCTGGCCTGGAATTTACCAGACCTAAGTAGAGTTTATTTTATCATGTCTGCTTCTAATTACCTACCAGTTTGTATATTGGCACATTCTATCAGCCCACATATTCTTCTATCAGCACATCTTCACTCCCAACAATGGCAACGTGAATAAAACAATGTCACTTGACCCTTTCCATGAAGACTTAGGCTATACTGCAGGAGGGATGGTACAGGCAAATAAATTAACATTACCCAAAGCCAAAATCAAACCAACAAAAAAGAATTGATGTTGTTGTTAGGAGTTAGTTGGACAGTTATGTTGTCAGGGCCAGGGTCCCCAGTGAGAAAACATGGAGTCAGGACCAACTAAGACAAAACAGCACTAACATCCTGTTTTGCAGCCTAGACAAGACCATCAGCATGTAAACATTAACCTAATAGGTATAGATGCATGATCAAAGCCCTGATTGACACACCTTAGTTGCTTAAGATCTTTCCATGTCACTATCACGTGCTGAAGCAGGTAAGACGTAAATCGCCAGATGTCAGCCCACGAAGACCATCAGCATGTGAACATTAACCTAATAGGTAGACAGGTACGTGATCAAAGCCCTGATTGGCATGTCTTAGCACACCCTGGTTGCTTAAGATAGTTCTGCAAAAGAGCCTCTAGACTTAGAAACTCCAATGGCAACCCTCTCGGGTCCCTTCCCTCTTTGGGAACTTTGTACTACCACTCAATAAACTTTGCTTTGCTGCTCACCACTACTTGTCTGGTCTACCTCTTCATTCTTTGAAGCGGTGTGACCAAGGACCATGGGCACTAAAGGAAAAGAAATCCCGAAACATTGTCCGTGAGCCCTCTTGCTCAACTATAGACCCCAACAGTTAAAACCAGAAATAGACTAGACGGCTTAAGTCATGCTCTAACTAAAACCCATTGCGCTTATTTCTTATCACATTTTCTTGAGGCATTGACCAAGATGTTTTGCAAGGAACAAAACATTCCAACCGCCAGACTAGAAAAGCCCTGATAGCAACGGAATGTCTAGTAGACCACACCCCCACGCATCCCCTTCCCTGCCCATGATTCTGGGCTGAACACACACTGACCCCCCACCTATGACCACATGCTCTCTGCTCTGCTCTCTTACACGTACCCCTGGAACCTCTCTGTGTCAAATTCTAGAAGTCCTTCTGGCCCACAGTTATTAAGGTTTTAGCCTTGCAACCCCCCCCTGCTGCCAGCACCTGAAACGAATTTCTCCCGTTCTCTTTTCCAAACCCTCATCTCTTGAGTTACTGGCTTCTCTTGTGATGAGTTTATCCGAGTTTGTTCAGCAACAGTGTTGGTAAACCCAGCCAGGACCTATGATTTCAATTTGTCCAGCCCCCCCTCAGGATTCTCCGGGTTGAGGCAGTTGGTCCCGAAGCACGCCAGGGCTCACCTGTTCATTTCTTGAGTCAGCAGCTATGATACGTTGTTTGGAACAATGCACCTTGATTAAGTTTTCCTTATTAACTATGTCCCTCACCCAATCTTCTTTGTTTTTTCTAAGGATTTTATTTATTTGAGGGGCGCCTGGGTGGCACAGCAGTTAAGTGTCTGCCTTCAGCTCAGGGCGTGATCCCGGCGTTCTGGGATCGAGCCCCACATCAGGCTCCTCCGCTATGAGCCTGCTTCTTCTCCCACTCCCCCTGCTTGTGTTCCCTCTCTTGCTGGCTGCCTCTATCTCTGTCGAATAAATAAATAAAATCTTTTAAAAAAATAAATAAAAAATAAAGATTTTATTTATTTGAGAGTGAGCAGAGTGAGAGAGAGAGAGCAAGCACAAGTGGGGGTGAGGGGCAGAGGGAGAGGGACAAGCAGACTCCCCGCTGAGCAGGGAGCCTGATGTGGAGCTGATTCCAAGACCCCAGGATCATGACTGAGCGGAAGGCAGATGCTTAACCGACTGACCCACCCAGCCCCGCACCCCATCTTCTTTGTGAATAGAAACAGTGCCTTCAGTATGTTTGCTTTCCCAGAACAGTGCATCGATATCACATGAGGAGTTTTTTAAAACATAAGTCCCCAGGAAAATCCCAGATCTTTACCAGAAACGCCAACCAGTGAGATGCAAGAATATGTTTGGTTTTTTTTAAGTAGGTTCCATGTCCAACATGGAGCTTGAACTCATGACCCTGAGAGCAAGAGTTGCATGTTCTACTGACTGAGCCAGCCAGACACCCCAAGAATCTGTAATCTTAACAGTCCCTCAGGAGTTTTTTCTGTGGCACTGCCCGGAGTCCGCAGAGCCACACTCCACACAGAGTAGTTTTATATAAATGTTGGACGAATGAATGATTAAATAAATGAGTCCAAACTCTGGAAATTAGCAACCGATGAACTCTGACCCCTTCCACTGTCTACAGGTCTCTGTATCTTCTGTGTACCTTCTAAGAATCTTGTGTTCTGGTCTGTTTAGATGCTAACTTGACTCTGATGGGTTTTGCCTCACCCAGTTCCACCCTGCGCAGACAGCAACCTTCTCGCTCGACCCAGAGCACTGACAGTGACAAGAAAACTGCTTTGTTTACCCCTTGACTCATAAAGTAAGGAAACCAAAATCATAAACCCGAGCTAGCCCCCAGAAATACCTCCTGGCATTTGATATAACTACTTATTGGCTGTCTACTAAATACTCTGTATATACCAGACATAGCAGAGGATACAAAACGATTACAAGGTTTGCTACTTGCCCTCGAATGTTTGACATTGAAAGTTGGAAAGACAAAAGGACGTGTCCCATCCTGTGTTGGGAACTTTTTCACATCATCTTACTCATTCCAGAGAACAATTCTGTAAGAGGGAAGGTATTATTATCTGTTTTATAGGTGAAGAAGTTAAGGCTCACAGAGGTTAAATACCAGCTCAAGGTCATATATTGGCAGAGTTTGGATTTGAACTTCCCTGCTTTCTGACTCCAGAATCCAAGCTATTGCCTGTATTCAACATCCACTCGAGAAGTATGTAATAAGCAGTTACTATGCACTAGGCCCCCACACAGATGCAGGTCACACATGGGCTCTACCTTCATACAGCTTCTAGCTTAAATGGGAAAACAGACATTTAACAGTGAGTGCAGGGGCACCTGGGTGACAGTTGGTTAAGTGTCTGACTCTTGATCTCAGCTCCGGTCTTGATCTCAAGATCATGAGTTCAAGCCCTGCATTGGCCTGAGTGCAAGGCATTTTCTACAGGAAAGCTGGAGGCCATTACACAGGAGGCTGTAACCAGGAACCTATCTTGGTGCAAGGATTCAGCAACAAGGGAATCCTTCCAAACCCAGCAACTTCACTTCTTACCTGCATGATTTTGGGGGAAGTCACAGTTCCTTACCTGCAAAATAAGGAAAATAATACCAATTACAGGTTTTGTAAGGCTGAAGAGATACAATGTATGCAAAGCATAGAACCTGACAAAGAGTTAAGCATTCAATAATCGTTAATTAGCAATTATTTAAAATATTCATTCATATTTAGGAATATGCAAATGTGGGGGTAAAAACAGAGAAAAGAGTAGTAGGGGGGAAAGGACAAAGCCTGGGCACAGGCCCTGAGGCAAGAGAGGCAAGGCAACACTAATTTGGTTGAAAATCCAAGCCCCTCGGGCTAGAAATAGAGAGGCCTGCCAGAGGAAGCTGGAAAGGTGGGTGGGGGTCAGACCAAGCCTGCAGGAAAGATGCCTTTTCTGCAGCTTCTACCTCCACAGAAGAACATGTCCCACAGGAAGGACCTCCTCCACCCGCCCTGGAAGGGGAGCCTAAGAAGGCCTGGTGCAGAGCCCCAGCTCCTGCTTCCTGGACATGAAGCGGCCAGGACGCTACAAAATCACACCGTCTTTAGTCAAGCACAAAGGGTAGTTTTGTGTGTTGGCCGCTCCACTCTCCTCAACCAGCCTACAGGAGGAAAAGCAAGGCTATCCCAGTAACAGATTTTGGATACTAAATAAATAAACAATAAAGGCAATTAAAGTAATTAAAGCAATTTAAGACAAGGGAAAAACTTGTTAGGATTCAAATTTTAAAAGATCACTTCAAGGGCGGGGAAAGAGAATTTCTGCTTCTCCTTTCTTATTGCTTATCTATACATTTCCAACTAGCTTGCGCAGCTTTTGTGATTTAAAGGAAAATAAAATTAGTGGTGGATATGTTCGTTATTTTGGTTGTGGTAATAGTATCACAGGTATACACATATATTTACCTGTACGCTTTTTTTTCTCAGCCTCCAAACCCTTTCTTTCTCCTGACCTGGAGGTGGGGGTCGCTGGGGGTAGAGCCGGCACTATGGTGCGGGGCTGCAGGGTCTGGAGCGGTCTGGTCGGGGCATCTGGGCCGTCAGGCGAGGGCGGAGCCGGGCCAGCTCACGTTGACCACGTTGGTGTCTCAGTCGTTGGTGTGGATCCTAGCCAGGCTGCCACGCCGGCCACCGGCCAGCAGTCCGCACAGCTCCTGTAGGAGCAGTTCTCCGCACGGATCTTGCCCATGCAGGGCAGACTGCGGAGTGTGCTTCTCGCTCGAGCCCTGAAGGCCATGGGCTGGCCTGGGACCCGCAGTGTCCTGGCCGGCTAGTCGGTGGCCTGCACCAGCTGCTGAGTCACCCTGGAAAGGAGTGACTGGCGGCACGGAGGTTCTGGGAATATTGGTGTTGGTCACCAACACTGGCATGCCGGCAGAGGCGTGGCGGGGCTGGTGCCCAGGAACCCACCGGAACCTGAGCCAGTGACTGCCACCAGGGCCACTTCAACCTGTACACTTTAAATATATCCAGCAGTGGGGCACCTGCGTGGCTCAGTCCTTAAGAGTCTGCCTTCGGCTCAGGTCATGATCCCGGCGTTCTGGAATCGAGCCCCACATCGGGCTCCCTGCTAGGCAGGAAGCCTGCTTCTCCCTCTCCCACTTCCCCTGCTTGTGTTCCCTCTCTCACTGCCTCTCTCTCTGTCAGATAAATGGATATAATATATATATCAATCAATCAATCCAGCAGAGGGGTGTCTGAGTGACTCAATCCGTTAAGCACTGTCCTCAGATCAGCCCCTGGTGGGGTTTCCTGCAGCCTGGAATCTGCTTCTCCCTCTCCCTCTGCCCCTCCTCCCCACACACC
This sequence comes from Ursus maritimus, assembly GCF_017311325.1. NCBI lineage: Eukaryota > Metazoa > Chordata > Mammalia > Carnivora > Ursidae > Ursus > Ursus maritimus. Next base: position 75,644,193 of record NW_024424452.1, read on the forward strand.
CTCTCTCTCAAATAAATAAAATCTTTAATATAAATAAATAAATATATCCAGCATATTGTATGTCACATATACTTCAAAAAATCTATTGAACATAATAAAATTATTTAAACTATAAGTCACTTTGATCCAAAGGTAAAGATAGGAAAACAAATTAGCAACTACTGAAATAGTTTACTTGCATAACAGATGGGGGTGAATTGGATTATGATGGTTGCAACTGGAATGGAGATAAGGATTTGGTGATTGACTGGATATGGAGGGTGTTTGGGGATAAAGGAGAGAAAAGGATCTAGGGGATTTTCCAGATTTCTGGCTTGAACAAGCTGGATAGAGGATGGTATTGCAGATTGCATTCCCTGGAGAATAGACAGAAATTAGCAGGCAGAATTGTAACTAGAGTGTTTTGGGGATCAATACCAATGGAAGAGAGATAAGGAAGCAGAATTAGACAGAGAAGTTGATCTACATACAGTCCCAAGGAAGTCTCAACATACCGGACGTGGAGCTCTGGAACTAAGATGTCCCTTCAGAATGGTTCCTCAGATGAGATGAAAACGAGACAGACCTCTACACCCTCACACCAATCAGACATCAGAAGGTGGATGCCTCTGGAAGGAGCAACCTTGGGCAAGGCAGCTTTCTTTAGATGAGGCAATCCCCAAAGAGGGCTCATATCTGAGGGCAGCCAGCACTCCCAGGAACTGGTAAAATAAGTCATTCTTTTCCGAAGGGAGGTCTGGGGCACATAGCTCAGGGTCTTCCATAGCTGATAGCCTTCTCACTGGGACACGGGACTCTTATTTCTCAGGTTGATAGCAACTCTACATATTATGAAGGCATCAGCTGCAAATACTATACTAGGTTGTTAATAAAATTCTGAATTTGATGCGTATGAAGGGGTTTTACAGGGCTTGCCTTCTGAAATCACAGCATTGTAAGAATAATTCCCCAATGTCTTAAGATGGTAATGATGAGGTTTCTGCGGAAATAAAAACAACCTGAGGAAATGGCCTCTGCCTACCTCTCTCCATCCATCCTGCTGGATTCAAACCCCACTATGAGTAGTCCTTGAATCACCATCACAGCCTTCTAGAACAGATGTTCCTGTGCCCAGGCAAATCATTTGCTACATTTCAGCTAAATAATGTTTCAACCACTAGCTATTTGGATCTCCAGCACCTAGCACAGTACCTGCTACACCCTACATGCTGAATTAATAATTGTTGGGGGGTGTGCCTGAGTGGCTCAGTCACTTCAGCATCCAACTCTTGATTTCTGCTCAGGTCATGATCTCAGGGTCGTAGGATCAAGTCCCATGTTGGGCTCCGTGCTCAGCAAGGAATCTGCTTGAGATTCTCTCCTCCTCTCTCTGCCCCTCCCCTCACTCACACTCTGTCTGTCTGTCTGTCTCTCTCTCTAAATAACTCTTCAACAAAAATAACTGTCGGGGGGGAAATGATTAAGGAATAATATACATTAAGCTGTATTTCACGTGTGGTGTCTATAAAGATCACAGATTTATCTACATTACATAACAGCCCAGTTTAAACCCATTCAAAGGCTCCTCTTGCCCCTGGTGTAAAATCCAAACTCATTTATATAGCTCTTCACATTCTGGTTTCTGCTTACCTCTGCAAGTTTGCTTTTTTGCTCCTACTTCTTTTACTTTTTAAACAGAGCTGCTGAGCTACTTTAAAATCCTCAAACATGCCATGTTCCCTTTCGCTTTTGGGGTCTTTCCATGTGATATTCCCTCTGCCTGGAACATTCTTCACCCTTCCCTATATGTAAGCCAACTTCCCCCCTCGCCCCAAACATTGTCCTACCACCTGCTGCCATTATTTTCCCACCACAGACACACACTAAGTCACTCATAACACAACATACACAAGCATGGAGCTATTTCCTGTAGAATGCTTGGGTTCATCTTCCCGGATCACCCTTCTCTGCAAATCTGGGTTGGTTGCTTTTCTTGGACTCACATGGTACCTTTTAATTGCCTTGTCAGAGCATTTACCATCTTTAGTCATAATTGCTTATATATATATATATATATATTTTTTTTTTTTACCTTATTTCTCCCATGTCACTTGACTATAAGTTCCCCAAGAACAGGAGTTTAGAATGTCTTGCTCATTTTTATGTCCTCCATGACTGGCACAATAGCTGATATAAGTTCTTAATGAATATTTGTTGAAGGAAAAAAGTAAATCAAGCATAGCATACATTAAGTGAAATGTTCCATATTAAAAATAAAAGCAGGGCGCCTGGATGGCTCAGTCGTTAAGCATCTGCCTTCGGCTCAGGTCACGATCCCAGCACTCTGGGATGGAGCCCCGCGTTGGGCTCCCTGCTCAGCAGGAAGCCTGCTTCTCCCTCTCCCACTCCCCCTGCTTGTGTTCCCTCTCTCGCTGCCTCTCTCTCTGTCAAATAAATAAATAAAATCTTTAAAATAAATAAATAAAAGCAAATAATACAGATTTATAATATGTGACATGATGCTTACGAATAGCAAATATACAATTTGAGTAATGCATTAAGAATTCCCTTGAAAAAGGTGAACTCCTCCCTGTCATCAGGTCATTTCTGTGACCTAATAAATTTCTATGCAGGGGCACCTGGCTGGTTCAGTGCGTAGAGCATGTGAGTCTGGATCTCAGGGTTATGAGTTGGTGCAGAGATTACTTAAAAATAAAATCTTAAAATTTCTATGCAATGCTTACTTCTAAGATTTATGCCAATTCTTTAAAGCCAAATTGCCTCTTGGGTGATCTGAGAAAATTGTTTTCTTCTTTTTTCTTTAATATTTTATTTATTTATTTGACAGAGAGAGAGACAGAGAAAGAAAGAGCAAGCACAAGCAAAGGGAGCAGCCGGCAGAGGGAGAGGGAGAAGCAAGCTCCTCACCCAGCAGGGAACCTGATGCCAGGCTCGATCCCAGAGTCCTAGGATCATGACCTGAGCTGAAAGCAGACACTTAACTGACTGAGCCACCCAGGTGCCCCAGAAAATTTTTTTCTATTACAAGATGATGCTAGTTAATGATTTGTTAACAGTGCTCTTTTTCCTAGTAAAGCCATGAAGCCCTCAGCTACTACCATGTGCTGGCTAACTGGCTTAAAAGTCACACTGCTAGAGAAGATGGAACAGCTGCTGTTCATTAAAGACATTTTTCTCCACTGTTCTTGGAAAAAGCTTGCCTTTTGCAAGTTCGGGTGCTGAATACATGATAATAATAATAATCTTGAGACCAAAATTTTCTCTTATCCTTTGGCCTTAGATAAAGCTCAAAATGCCATGGTAATAACTAGAATTTGCACTTGCATGGTTCTATGTAATCTTAAATGCTTTCCCATTATCTCATTTCATAACACTGACAAAATTGGATAAATAATTAATGCATTGCTGAATTGTCAAGTCAACTGGGATTTTAAGAACAGTGACTAAGGAATTAGATCACTCTCTAAATCAGTAATCTAGTTTAGTGATTTAAATTGTATCAGACCAAATTACTAATGATTTATTACTTAATGATTTCAAGCAACAGGATTTCTTGCTTTTGTTATTGATCTTTTACCAATGGATAGTATTTATTCATGCTTATTCTTTTTGTGGTTTTTAAAGAATCACTTGAAATCATCCTCTGTCACTGAGGGAGATTCCACCAGCACAGGGGTACAATGCTCTATGGATAGAGAAAGAGCCTGGTCTCGTCAACAGCGTCAGTCACCATACCTCCAGGTCATAGAGCAAATGATGAAGAGATACAGACCTTGAACAAAAGGTCAGAGAGAGTGTGTAGGTAAGCTTTCCAGGCAACTTGAAGACTGCGGAGTGGATGAGGGCATTAAATTTTTTTGAAGTTATACTTCAGTCCAAACACCAACCAGCTCTATACCAATTGGCATTGTGACCTCATGAAGCAAGCCATTTAACCTCTTGGAACCTCAGTTTTATAATCCGTATTGCAGTTTGCCATGTAAAATGATGTGTGCAAAGGACTTAGCACCCTGCTGGCCCCCAGTAAGCATTTGATCATTGGCAGCTTGAACAGGATGGAAGGAGTTAATGCAGCAATGACAACCAGGTGAGCACCACAGCAATGATGTGTCCAATTGCTGCCAGGGGGCTCTTCAGGACTAACTTCTTAGTTGACTGCAGCTTGGCTAACCCCCAGGATTAAAAGAATCGCCCGTGGCATCAGACAAGCCTCCTTTCCTGTTAGTGGTCTCCAGCAAGGATATCTTCTCAGGCAGATAATAGGGATCCAAAGGAGAGTTTAATGTGGAAGTAGCTTGGGACTAAGATCCATGCCTCCACTTCCTTGTAGTAAGCGGAAGGTGACCAACTGTCCTAGTTTGCCCCAGACTGAGAGGTTTCCTGGGCCATCAGACCTCCATGCTACCTTTTAGGCTACATGTAACCAGGCCACTTGTCCAACTAAAACCATGACAGTCTCACGCAAACTGGGATGATTGATCCCCCACCCTACCAGCATTGTCTCAAAGTTGGACAAGTGGCCTGGTTACGTGTAGCCTAAAAGGTAGCACAATTTTATTAATCATTACGATGATTAAGATTTTCCAATTAAAAATTTCATATAGGTAATATTGAATATTGAATTGAAAAGAGGTTCATTTCACTGCAATTTACCCAGGCTGTTAAATACTTTGAGAAGCTTTTTCTCTATTCTTTCAGTCACTATTCCTTTTCTCTTTTCTTCCTATTAAGACTGCCCTATAAAGTTAACAATGGCCCAATCCCTGGAGTATTGTACTACGAATTCCCATGTGAAGCAATCATCTCACTGAGACTCTCAGCAATTCAAAGAAATAATTCTGAAATAACTGTTTAATTAAACCCAGCAGAAATAAGAATGGAGAATACAAAGAAACAAAACCTGAACTAGGCATGGGCTGCTGATACTTTGTAACACATGAAATCTTTTTTATAGGAAGCCTAAAAGTACAGAATTACTTACAATAGCCAAGATATGGAAGCAATTTAAGTGTCCACAGATAGATGAATGGATAAAGATGATGCGGGGTGTATGTGTGTGCATGTGTATACATACATATATAAATAATGAAATACTACTTGGCCATAAGAAAGAATGAAACCTTGCCATTCGTGACATGGATGGACCTAGAGGGCACAATGCTAAATGAAATAAATCAGACACAGAAAGACAAATACCACATGATTTCACTTACACGTGGAATCAACAAAACAACCAACCAGAAAGAGACTCATAAGTAGAACAAACTGATGGTAGGGGGATGGATAAAATAGAGGAAGGGGATAAGAGGGATAAACTTCCAGTTATAAAATAAGTAAATCACAGGGATGAAAAGTACAGTATAAGGAATATAGAAAATAATATTGTATTAACTTTGTGTGGTGACAGGTGGTAACTACACTTACCAAGGTGAGCATTTCATAATGAATATAAACGCCAAATCACTATATTGTACACCTGAAACTAATATTGTATGTGAACTATACTTCAGTTTAAAAATAAAACAATACCTAGTCCCGGTGCTAACAAAGAAATGTACTATCAATCTTACTTCTCTTAATTACTAAGGAGCAATAAAAGATGAAATGAAAAATGAAACCGGGTGGTTTCATTTATACATTGTATGTACAATTGGTCAGGCAGAAAAAAAAAAGTGCCTTGTACTTTGAGAAATGCTACAAAGCAGCAGCCAGGGTTACAATTTTAGAGGTAATTATTGAGCACAGTATATGCATCAGCAATATGTCAAGTTTCTATTTTCTGGACTAACAAGTTAACACATCCCCTATTCAGTACCTTCAATTACCCCCAGGCTAGTTTCCTTTTTAACCTTTTCTAGACCCACCCTCTTTCCCTAGACCCACCCTTTTTCCCTTTGGTCTCTAGATTCTTGCCCTTTATCATTACTCACTTCCAGACTCAGGTGAAATTCCAGCCTAAGGCAGAGCTGTGAGCCTGGCAAGTCTGTGTTCTACTGTTTTCTCCTATCTCCTATCTCTTCCCTCCCTCCCTCCCCGTGCTCCCAAATATTGTTCTCTGTTCGTTAACAACACTATACCCTCTTGACTTGGGTCCACTGCTCCAAGAATTTAGTTACTTCTCTTAGCTAAGAAAAATCTGGGGGAAATTTTGGGTAGACAGGAAATTCCAGTTAATTCAAATTTCATTAACATAGGACTTGTGATTAACAAATAACACTTTTCACCAGATTGTACCTTTTATTCCATTATAAGAAGGGTTTGCTGAGCCAATTCAAAACAGACTGATAAAACAAAGATATTTATTACACTTTATATAATGTAATATTTTATATATGACATATATTCAGTATGTAAGCTCTTACAACTTGACATAAGGTAATTTTTTGAGGCACTGGCAATATTTTTCTTCATTAGCAAAGTTCAATATCTGTTGAAGTTAAGAAAATTAGATTACATTTTCATACAGTATTTGAGTATTATGATTTTCATTACATCAGTCTTGTAATGTTTCAGTTTTACTAAATATGATTTGCTGGACCATTGGTGAAAGAGACCAAAATTGTCCTGTGCACATAAACCTTTAAGAAACACTATTACTAGTAAAGCATGATATGGTCATTGAGTCTTTTATCTTTTACCTAATACCTCATAGATCTGCAGTGCCTCTAGGTTTATAGAATCAATCCTAATGAGAAGGGTAAAACTAAATAAAAACCAAACAAGGGGTGCCTGGGTGGCTCAGTCAGTTAAGCATCCGACTTCTGATTTCGGCTCAGGTCATGGTCTCAGGGTTGTGAGATTGAGCCCCATGTCAGGCTTTTCACTCAGTGTGGAGCAAGCTTAAGATTCTCTCTCTTCCTCTCCCTTCCCCCCTCCACCTCTCCCTCCACTCATGTGCATGTGCTCTCTCTCAAAACAAAACAAAACAAAAAAACCATTAGCAAATAAGACTGGGCAATCACGAAGAAAATAGGTCATATTGTTTGGAGAATCAATTTGTTTTCAGTAAGAAACAGTTTGCCTGATTGCATATCACCAATTGGCAATTTGATAATGTAACCTGAAAATTAATTTTTAAAAAGCAGACCTGGAAATTGAATGATAAGCTTTCATTCACTATGTCATGACAACATTTCCATTATGACAAATGTACCTATGCTGAAGGTGTGTTAGGAAAGGTTCGAATGATACAAAACAAAGTAAATTTTAAAAAAATATTATTTGGCTCTGGACATTGGTCCAATACCTAGAGATTTCAGTCCGATTTCCCCAAGATATTGGAAATAAAGGAATAAGACTGCTGAGAGCTGAACTCTAAGATTACACACAATGGATAAGACCAGAAGTAAGCAAAGTCACCTTTAAAACACAAACTGGCCTGACCTGACTATAACTTGATTTTTATTGAAACAAGATTGCTAAGAGGTTTGGGTAGCCATGGAAACAGAGAAAGGAGCACACAGGAGCACGTCAGTGCCCATCCTAGTGCTGTCAAGGAGAGAAGAAGCTCAAATCAATGGCATGGCAGGATGTCCTTACTGTATTGGAGATCAATGTAGAAAGTTGCAACCATTGGAAATTGAGTATTTCCATCTTCGGGACAAAATTATCCTGTAGTGGACATAGATGAATCAAGAACAATCTATACACATAACTCTACTTGGTCGGAATCTTTGCTCATCAAGCAGCCTTCTGATAATGCCTAGGTTTCCTGAGTAGGTTTGTCTATGTAGAAAATACACGGGCTTTGCAGTCTTGAGTCTTCAGGTATATAAATTAAAAATTAATAAATTAATATTCTGGTTATCATTCTCATGACCTTGGTTAATATAAATTCATCTGATTGCTGGAGCTGTTTTATGTTGCTAAAGAAAGGTACTTCTGAGACTAAAACACTGTAGGTCAGGAGCACCTGGGTGGCTCAGTCAGTTGGGCATCTGACTTCAGCTCAGGTCATGGCCCCAGGGTCCTGGGATTGAGCCCCATGTTGGGCTCGCTGCCCAGCAGAGAGTCTGCTTCTGCCTCTCCCTCGGCCTGCCACTCTGCCTGCTTGTGCTCTATCTGTTGGACAAATAAATAAAATCTTTAAAAAAAAAAAAAAAAAAGACACTCTAGGCCAGATCCTAGAGGATTGGGAAAAATTGACCAAGGTAAGTCTTCCCTGTCCTCTTGGGGACAGTCAGCAGGCATTCCCCTAGCAATGACTGTACATCAGCCAAGCTTTCCCATTTTAAGACCACTGAAATCAATGGGTTGGCGGGGGGGGGGTTGGTGTGTGCTTGTGACACCTCTGTTTATTATTTTATTTATTTTAACATTGCTGCAGTGACAATCCTTGACCATATTGGTGGGAAATACAGCTCAGACCGTGAGAGATGGCAGGGAATCCTTGAATTTAAAATATATCCTATATAATTCATAAAGTGAACACAAGTTTTCATTTACCACACATCTCCCATATGCTCAAACTCAATATTATCATCATTACGGTCCCTTACTTATAGATACCCTCACTTCCCTACGTTATGCTTACCCAGTAAAGCCCAGCATGGGTGAATCTGTCTGTCTTCTCCATAGCTGTACCAAAATGCTGTACAGCTGGAGAAATCGTATAAACAAACTGAATGGCATATTTTACATTCATCATCACAAACATCAAAAGTGCTCTCAGCAGAGTATGCCAATTCTACTCTCTTCCTCACACTAGGCTTAATTTTTCATTCTCTTACTTTTGAATCTTCCCCTCAAACTCCCACAAGCCCAGCCCTCTCAGCAGATTTCCTCGCTCCCTACTTCACTGAGAAAACAGAAACCATCAACAAAGGGACTTCCCTTTTGTTTCCAACATCGAATCATCAATATTCTCTACAGCTGCACCTACTTTCCCCTTCAAAGGTAAATCCTCCCTCACGCTCTGAATCCACCCCTTCCCACCTTCTTTTTTTTTTTTTTTAAGATTTTATTTATTCATTCGAGAGAGAGACAGCCAGCGAGAGAGGGAACACAAGCAAGGGGAGTGGGAGAGGAAGAAGCAGGCTCCCAGTGGAAGAGCCTGACGTGGGGCTCGATCCCAGAACCCCAGGATCATGCCCTGAGCCGAAGGCAGACGCTTAACAACTGAGCCACCCAGGCGCCCCCCCTTCACACCTTCTCATGGACCTTCTTTCCTAAGGCGTCCCTCTCTCTTCTACATAATTGTTACCTACCTCCTTCTGGATTATTCTCATCATCATACAAACATGATCTACAGTCCCCAATATTAAAAAATGTCTCTCTTTATTCCACATTCCTTCCGGCTACCTTGTTTTTCTGTCTTGGCAAAGTTCAAGTTCTGGAAATAACAGAACTTGTGCATAGTCTCCGCTGTCTCAACATTTATCTCCTTTTCTGCTCACCATCATATGACTGTCTGACCTCATTACTCCACCAAAATTTCTTGTAAAAGATACTAGTAACCTCCATGTTGCCAAACACAATGGACACTTTTGGCTCCTTCTTCATATGACTTGACCTCTCAGCAGCATTTAACATAAGTGAGTGCTCATGCCATCTTGTAATTCTTTCCTCTCTTGCCTTCTGTGACATCATTGTCTTCAGGCCTCCCAGTTCTCTGGCTTCTCCCCAGTGTTCTTTGCTACATTCTCCACCTCCACCTAACCTTTATATATTGCTGTTGTTAGGGCTGGCCATTTTTTTCTTCTTTTCCTACTCTCTCCCCAAGTGATCTTATGTGCTTCCGTCACTTTAAACACATGTCTATGAAATGTGTGTGTCTAAGTCTGAAGCCTATATCTGTGAGACTCAAATCTCTCTCTCCAACTCTGACTTCCCCTCTGAACTCTAGACATGCATGTCAATGCATACTTGATCTACAGGTAGACATCACGTGAACATCACAAATTTAGCATGTCCAAAATTTAATTTTCCCCAATTTTTCTTAATATTTCTCCACCAACCAAATGATTTTCCTTTCCTCTTCCAACACCATGATCTTTATAAACATTGCTGTCATTCACCCAGTCGCTCAAGCCATAAATCTGTTGTCATTGATTTTCTTCTTCCCCCACATTTAGAAGCCATCGTTTCCTAGAAGCAAGTATATTTTAGCTCCAAAATATATGCCAAATCTGTCTACTTCTCTCCAACTCCATGCCTCCATCTTACTTAGTCCAGGCTGCTATCATTCTTCACGGCTGTAATTACTTCATTACTGCCTAGCAGGGCTGCTGGTTTCCTTTCTTGCCTCCCCACAATCTATTTTTCATACTCTTTACTTACAGCGATTTTAGAATGTAAAATATCAAATCATGTGGTTCCTCATCTTAAAATCTCCCAAAAGCTTTTCACTGCACCTAGATGACATTCCGAGCTCCCTAATATGGCTTCTCAGGCCCCTCTGAATCCAACCCTCATCTCTCCTTCTAGTATCATCTTGTGTCACTTCCTCTCTTAACTCAGTTCCAGAGATACTCCTCTCCTAGTTCCTAGAACATTCCAAGCTCTTTCCCAGATCAGGGCATTTGCAATTGCAATTCTCTTGGTCCAGAGCATGTTCCACCTACTCTTTGCAGTACCGCTTCTTGTTATCATTTAGGTCCCAGTTTAAAAGGCCCTTCTCAGAAAGGTACTCAGTGACACACTTTCTAAAGTAAATGCCTCCTGCTCTTCTCCCTGGTTATTCTTTATCTTGATATCCTGTTTGTTTCCTTCATTGCACACATCCAAACCTATTACTGGATCTGTATCACTAGACCGTTGCCTTAGGACCAAGGTCTTAATTGTTCTATATCTTTATATCCCCAGTACCTAGCACAGACAGTAGGCACTTGATACATATTTGGTGAGTAAATAACACAAATTTGAGAAGTAGATATTATTTTTTTGTGGAAGAATAATTTTTTTAATTTTTAAAACATTTTAGGGGCACCTGGGTGGCTCAGTTGGTTAAGTGTCTGCCTTTGGCTCAGGTCATGATCGAGTCCCACATTGGGCTCTTTGTTCAGCAGGGAGTCTGCTTCTCCCTCTCCCTCTGCCTCCCGCCCTGCTCCTGCTCTCTCTCTGTGTCATGCACTCTCTCTCTCTCCCTCTCAAATAAATAAAATGTTTAAAATTTTTTTAAAATTGCTATGTTTATTATGTTTTAATTAAAGTACAGTTGACATAGAAGTAAGTATTGTTTCCATTTTAGACATGAGAAAACTGAATCTAAGAGATACTAAGTAACTTTGTCATAATACAGAGCAATGCATTAGCAGACCCTGTTCTTGTCTTATTCTAAAACCTAAAGGGGTGCCTGGGTGGCTCAGTCAGTTAGGCCTCTGCCTTCAGCTCAGGTCATGATCCTAGGGTCCTGGGATGGGGCTGGAGCCCCAAGTGGAGCCCCGAGTGCAGCCTGCTTCTCCCTCTCCCTCTGGCTTCTTCTCCTGCTCCCCCTGCTTTTGCTCTCTCTCTCTCTCTCTTCTGTCAAATAAATAAATAAAATCTTTAAAAATAAATAAGTAAAACCTAAAGAATATGTAATGCTTTATGAAACATAAAGAAATACCATATATAGTTACACACACATAGTATGTGCACTGCATGTATGCACACATTTATCATGTGTGTCATAACAATTTTATGACTCACAAAGTTTTCATTACACATTAAAAGTGATTTCTGGGGGCGCCTGGGTGGCACAGCGGTTAACTGTCTGCCTTCGGCTCAGGGCGTGATCCCGGCGTTATGGGATCGAGCCCCACATCAGGCTCCTTCGCTATGAGCCTGCTTCTTCCTTTCCCACTCCCCCTGCGTGTGTTCCTTCTCTCGCTGGCTGTCTCTATCTCTGTCGAATAAATAAATAAAATCTTTAAAAAAAAGTGATTTCTGATTATAAAATCAGGAAATTATAGAAAGGCATGCATAAAATATTTTTTAAAATCTGATTGCTCTAAGAAAACTATTGTTAATGTTACCATTATTAACATCCAGAGTACATTTTTTTAGTCTTTTCTGTGGATATGCATATATTTGGGTGTTTTTATAACACAGTTATGGCATAAGCATATTATGGCATAAGCATTTCCCTGATCATTAAGTATTAATCTGAATTTAATGGGTTCAGAATAGTCCATTATGTGGATTTATCATTAATGCATTTATCTGTCTTTATCAAAGGACAGGTTTCGGTATTATGAATATTGTATTCACAATTCTGGAAAATATCAAGATACCGTCAAATAACAAGGTTAAAGATTATGCGTAGTGTAATGTTGATACATAGTGCCAAACTATTGGTTGAACCAATTCACAGACCCATCCACCACACACGAGTGCTCACTTTCCTAAAGCAGATCAACGTACAGTTTGTCCTCTCTTGCAAGTTCCTGGAGAGAACCGCAAATCTTTGCTGGGCCCGGGAATTTCGGCTGCAGGAACTCCCTCCTTCCAGCAGGAGGCGCCGTCGCCTTCCGCCGGGGTTGGGCCGCCACGGAGGCTTCACGTGATCTGGTCGCCTCTGCGCCGGAGAGCGGTCTTGCGGAGATTTGCCTTGCGTACGGCGCGGCATGACGTAGTACGTAGGGGCTGGCTAGCCGCCATCTTGCTTCTTTTTCTCGCTCGCTCTCTCCCTCTCGGGAAGCAGCGAAAGTGCTTTGGCGGTTTGTCCATCTGCAGCTTCGGCTTTCCTGGTCCGGTGGTCCTTCCAGCCACCCCCTACTCCCAGCCTCCCCTTCCCCTTCCCTCGGTCAGAGCTCGGCGGAGACTCTCGAAGTGCGCAGACACACTCCGCTTGACACTCGCCCTGGCCGGTAAGGAAAGCGAGGGCGTAGGAGCTGTGATCAAAGCGGGCCCCATCGGGGAGGGCTGGCGTGGGGCCGCCTGGGGCGTGGGAGCGCACCCCGACGCTGGCGGGCAGATACTGGGAAGCCGCTTGGAGACGGCCTTGGGTCTAGCCAGCCCCCTCTTTTTCTTTGGTTCCCATCGTGTCTGTGTCGGGGGGAAGTCTCGGCCTCCTGGTCGGGGAGCGGGAAACCGGAGTCAGACCCGCCCCATGTGGTCTGCAGCGGGAGTTCCGGACTCGCCAGTCTCTCTCTTCCACCCAGTCCCCAGCTCAGGCCCTGAGGGGGGATTACTCGCTCGCGTTGCCGGCTGAAGAAGGGAGTTTCCATCCTTGGGAAAGGCGGGCGCGCTGTCTTTTTTCCAGATATGTGGCATGCGTCCCCCAAACAACTCAAGGGTTCATCTAGGGCCTTGACTGCCTACTTCTTTTCCGTGTGTAGTGAGGGTGGAATTTGCAGTGAGCAGTGTGTGAGAGAGACCGGGTTAAAGACCTGACTCGGTGGGAGGCTCTTGGGGGGGGGGGATCTGGACCTACCCTCTTCCGCTAGGGACGAGCTGCCCCAACTCCAGAGGAGGGTTTGGTAGTCATTTCATACCCTAGGCCTCGCCATCCCCCAACCTGCGTAGTGAATCCCACTCTGCAGCTCTCTGTCTTTGAGATAGCGTTAATATTATTGGTGTTAGGGTAAAGGCCTCACTTTAGGACTTTCAGGGCATAGGGACCAGTGGGAACACTGATAAATTGTTCTTTTGCCCGAGAGGAATGCGTCTAGTACCTTTAAAGGGATGCATATTTGTTTTGACTTTTTTGAGGTTTCCAACATGCCTGATGTTTGCTGGCTTCTAAAAGCTACCCGGATTTCTGCATTGGCCGATCTTCAGCCTCGGTCCATAGATTCATGCCTTGCTAGGGCACTTGGAATTAATTGTGTGGTAGGCGGCTGTGCTGTAAGATTTTCATTTGGAATGCACCAGAAGAATCACGATTCTTGATTAAGTGCCTGCCTGATAGCGTGCTCCTTCCTGCAAATAAAAACGATAGGGTGATGCTTAAGCACCCACCAAGTCTAACTCCAGCATTTGTTAAAAGTAGATTTAAGCTCCTCTGTTGGTGATTAAGATGCCGCTCTGACTGGAGCCATTTTTAGGTGTGTGTCACAGATGCACTGCAGCAGCATCGTTTCTGGCCCACCTCAAAGGCACTGATCCCCTAAAAACAATTAGGAATAGGTTGGATTTGGATTTTATCTTCAACACGTAGTCAAATAGTGATTTCCTTCTTTTCTATAATGGACTTGTGAGAATCCAGGCTTTTTACTTTTATATTTTGGTTTTGTGAGCTTATATATGTGGCTGTTTTCCCTCCACCATTAGTTGACGTTTTACTGTATGCTGAGCATAGTAATAAGCCCTTTACCTACATGATCTTTCCTTGAGGGAGGTGCTGTTATTTTCATCATCCCATTTTACAGATGAGGAAATGAAATCTACGATATTAATTTGACCAAGGTCACTCAGGCGTTATTGGTAGTGCTGTAGAGATCAAGCCCAGACTGTCTAAATCCAAAGGACGCTCTGGGCCATCAGCTGCCTTCCTGTTCCTTGTAATTTCAGAAACTGTAGTAACTAAAGATGCAGCATTGTTAACCTAGTTTTTTCTTTCATTTGATTTCAGTGTAGAAACATTGTTGCATACAATGGTGAAAGTGCTGCAAGGTGTAAAAAATAGGTTATAACTACTTTGGGGATAGGATAGGTTTTCTACCTTTTTCTATTCAAAGGCCAGTTGGTTAAAACTCTTAACTGTATAGTATGGCGTACAGTTTTTAAATTTTGAGATCCGGCCTGTATTATTGATAAAATATTTCCCCTTCTGTAAAATGGAGGTGATGACGATAATAGTAACTTCCCTCCAAGGTTTGCTGTGGTATTAATAAAGATAATGTGTGTAAAGGGCTAATTGCTGTGCTTAGTATATAGTAAAAGGCCAGCTAATAGTGAATTGGCAGAATATTAGTAGAAGAAAGTACTCTCCCAAGCAGTGAGTAATCTGTATATTCTTAGAATGGAGTATATATTCTTTGGAAATTTAAATAGTTTTTCTTTCTTTCTTTCTACACTTAAACACTAGATTTTGTTTCTTAAAGATTTCTTCATGCTCTACAGTCAGTAACCCTGGGTTCAGTATGTTGAGCACAGCTGAAAGTACAGAAGTTCTGATTCATTCTGGCCTGTCTCCCCACTACCCTTATGCCACCCCACCACCTTTATTGGTAAAGTGTCTTTGAAGATTATATTGTTTTCCCCTCCCTCCAAGTGGTTTCCTCTTGCCCTCCCCCCATACACCGCTTCAACTTGTAAGCCAGTTGAGTAACTTCTGTTTCAGAGGCTGTTTATGCCTTATTTGTGTAAGACGGGGATTGATTATTGATAAAGTTTTACACAAATTGGTAGAGAACCCTATTCTTAGAGTGAAGGAGATCCAAGAGTTGTGTCTTACTGAGTTACGACTAACACACTTCCAGTAAAGTGAGATTTATCAACTTATGAAAAGGTAACACAGTGATAGCTTATCTTAGTCAACGCTGTTAACTGTTGCTTAGAAGCTTGAGAATTAATATTAGTTTTCTGAGTCATAGCATTTTAAATTTCTCAGTAATAAAGCCTTTGGTGCATCAGTCAGGACATCATGGCGGGTAAAAGTATTCTCTAGAGAGGGTAACTTCAGTACATTTTCTATTGTGTTTTTTTTCCCAATCCCCAGAAAGGCTAAATATAAACTGATCTTTTTGCCAGTTATATTTGTAGTCATTTTGCTGTAGATTAACAGAATGCCAGTCATGTTTTGGGGCCTGTGTGTGTGCATGTTTGCCAGCAAATCAGACGAAACAAGGGCTTTTAGTGAATTTCAACAGCGGTCTAGTTGGCAAAAACTTTTATATGGTTAGCATCTACGTACAGTCTGAAAACAAGGTAGCAATTAAGTTATTACCATTAGTGTGATGTAATATTTTCCCCCCTGTGCGATGCTGCTGGGTGCTCTACATTAAGGAGGATGGGGTATAGTCAGCCATTGTGGAGCACATATGATATTAAAAAAAACACTTGGATATTATTTACATAGCATATTATTTAGTAATTTTCTTTTTACCTATGTTGCAATATTAGTCTGTTTTCCTTTACTAAATTGTTTGCATGTCGTCATCACCTTATACAGTGGTTGGCATATACTTAGATTTTATTCCTGAATGTATGAGAGTAGGAACAGAAGAATAGACCCACAACCAAGATTCAACTGACAGATATCTTAGTGAAGCAAAAGAATACCTTTTCATCCCCCCGCCCCCCCTTATTTACACATTAGAATAGTATCAGATGCTTTCAAACAGTTTGTGTCTATGTACTATGCATTGTGAGATTTATTTGCAGCAGATTTTCCTTTCTAGTTTTTAGATTTATTCAACAAACATTAAAGATTCTTTTAATTTTTTTTTTTTAAGATTTTATTTATTTATTCGACAGAGAGACAGCCAGCGAGAGAGGGAACACAAGCAGGGGGAGTGGGAGAGGAAGAAGCAGGCTCATAGCAGAGGAGCCTGATGTGGGGCTCGATCCCAGAACGCTGGGATCACGCCCTGAGCCGAAGGCAGACGCTTAACCGCTGTGCCACCCAGGCGCCCCTCTTTTAATTTTTTTTAAAAGATTTTATTTATTTATTCTACAAAGATAGAGACAGCCAGCGAGAGAGGGAACACAAGCAAGGGGAGTGGGAGAGGAAGAAGCAGGCTCACAGTGGAAGAGCCCGACGTGGGGCTCGATCCCATAACGCCGGGATCACGCCCTGAGCCGAAGGCAGACGCCTAACCGCTGTGCCACCCAGGCGCCCCTCTTTTAATTTTGTAAGGCCTAGTGAGTCAGAGGAATATGGCTTTTGGTTCCCACTGCCAAGATGCTCACAGTTTTAAAGATTAATGTTAAAAGTTATCATGTGATCGTTGGATTATACCAGAAGATAAAAATAAAGTCATAAAAGCAGATAAGGGAAGTTTGGGGCAGAAAATCCATGTATGAAAATTGTCTATAGTATAGGTCACGTATCTAGTTGATTACAAATGAAGGCATGATGGCCAAGAGAGATCATGAATAATTACAATTATTAAAAAGAAGAATTCCAATTATTAATATTTGTTGAGCACTTTCCATGCCAGGCACTGAGCTAAGATAAATATGGATTATCTTTTTCAATCTATACAATACACCTAGGTGGTAGATTATTTTATCTCTGTTAACACAACTAGAAAACAGGGATTTTTTTTTAAAGATTTTATTTATTTATTTGATAGCCAGCGAGAGAGGGAACACAAGCAGGAGAAGTGGGAGAGGAAGAAGCAGGCTCCCAGTGGAGGAGCCTGATGTGGGGCTCGATCCCAGAACTCCGGGATCACGCCCTGAGCCGAAGGCAGATGCTTAACGACTGAGCCACCCAGGCGCCCCAGAAAACAGGGATTTAAAGAGGTTTAAGTAATTCGTTCAGACTTACTTAGCTAGTAAGTGGGATTCGAATCATTGACCCAGAGCCTAACGGTAGTGCTTTAGTTCTACCCTACATGGACTTCCCAGTGGCCAGTATTGCCCAACCTTAAGACAAGTCATGACTTTTTAAATCTTCAAACCATCTGTCTTAATATTTTTCTTTAATTCAACTTACTATCTTTTAATTAAGTGAATTTCAAAGAAAATATACATGATTATTTGCTGTTATTTTTTTTTTCAGTGTGTTTCAAAATAAACATAATTTTAAATATGCTTCTATGGACCACTTAAAATTATCTTGTATGTCATCCGTAGTCTTTTGTATTTCACACTTTAGGACATAAATGCTTTAAGAAATGAATGCTGGATAGAATCAGGCAACAGTTGGAATTGATGAAGGCCAGAAGTGATGAAAGCCTAGAATGGAACAGATTCATCACAGGCAATGGCAGTATTACAGGAGATGAGCTATAAATTAGAGCCTTAACTACCTACTCGGGGCAACCATTTCCATGATAAACTACAAAGTGAAGGTATATATCTGTTAGACAGAAATATAGCAGGATATCTAAGACCATCTATGGCAAGAGAAGGAGAGCAACAATGAATAAGTGAAGGAGGAAGTCATTACAGAAATCAGGATGGAGGGGCGCCTCGGTAGCGCAGTTGTTAGGCGTCTGCCTTCGGCTCAGGGCGTGATCCCAGCGTTTTGGGATCGAGCCCCACATCAGGCTTCTCCGCTGGGAGCCTGCTTCTTCCTCTCCCACTCCCCCTGCTTGTGTTCCCTCTCTCGCTGTCTATAAATAAAATAAAATCTTTAAAAAAAAAAAAGAAATCAGGATGGAAGAGAGTAATCTAAAAAATAGGATTATTAGAGCCGAATGTAGCAGAGTAGAAAGATCTAAGAGAAGTGGCCTTTGGATTTGGCTGAGAGATCATTGGTGACCCTAAAAGAATTAAGGTCAAGTAATGAGGTTGGAAGGTTATGCAGGGATAAGTAGTGAGACTTCTTGATTTTTAGGTGACTTGAATACTCAATATGCACTTTGGACTATGAATGTAAAAACCTAGGTTTAGTCCTTTTTGTCACCTAAGTTTTGTCCTTTGTGCCTGCTGTTAACTTTGGAGGCGAGTGACATGGCTTCTTCAAATTTTAGATCCAGGTGTTCCCCGCTTTTTGAAGGTTCGGACTACCCCACTTTGCTTTTATGAAAGACATACATTATAACCTGCTTTTGCTAACTGAAAATTCTGAAGAGAATTTTTGTTTTTATGGAAAAAGGCCAAAAGTGAAAATAGGCAGCTGCGAGATAGAGGCAGAGCGCACCCTGAGCAGCAAGTGTGGTGCCACCAAGCTCCTTCCCCTGGAACTACACTCAGCATCTAGTTTGTCAGTGTACTTTATCATGATATATTTTGTGAATTTGTTACCAAGATGTGTCGTAAGGTGTCAGAAAAGCCTAAGAGGTTATTTCTTGGGTCAGGGAGCAGCACAAAAAGTTTTCCATATGAATTAGTGGTAATTGTTTCTTTGTTGTAGCCATTTCAGCTTACAAAAGGTTTAAGAGGAACACTTTGCTTTCTGATAGCAGGGGAAACCTGTTTTTTCATTTGTGAAATAAGGAAAATACCCATTTCCCCTATCTTAGAGGATTGTTGCAAAGATTATATATTAAATGTGTTTCCCTGTATGTTTTGACTTTTATATTCTTTGATATTACATGAGCCTTGACCATATTTAAAACAGGAAAGAGAACTATGAAAAGTAGGAAGTTAAAGGTAAAGGGAGGGTGGTTCTCCATGATGTTGGAAGATCCCTTCCAAATAAATCTTGAGTTTACAAGATAAGAGATGGATGCCTGTGTGTTTGGAGAATGGGTGGCTAGAGAAGTTAATACTTGATCATCCTTTCCTCTTTACTAATGAATAATCTGAAAGTGTAGGGTTGCTGTGTATGATTATGCAGTTTGTGTACTGCACAAATGTGTGGGTCTGAAGGAGGCAACAAGGACTGAAATCTACTCCGTGCTCTGCTTGCAGAATGTCCTGTGCTCTGGCTAGGCCTCCCAGAGTTAATTGTCCCATCACTTCCCCACTTTTCCCCAGTGTATGAGTACCCCACCCAGAGGATTACCTGTATCTTCCCAGAAGGGTATGTTTTTCTATTTGCACAAAAAGTTCACCAAGGAACAAAAAGCCTAGTACTTTTTACTATGGGTTAAGTAGTTGAACAAGTACACATCAACTTTATCCAATGTATTTTATTTTAAAGATTTGTTTATTTCAGAGAGAGTGCGAGCGAGCATGCACGCACGAGCAGAAGGGGCAGAGGGAGAGAGAAGTAGACTCAGGGCTGAGTGCGGAGCCCAACATAGGGCTCCATCTCAACCACCCTGAGATTACAGCCTGAGCTGAAACCAAGAATGAGAGGCTTAACCAACTGTGCCACCCACGCGTCCCTATCCAGTGTATTTTAAAGATGAATATTGTAGCTTATTCAGTATTTCTGGTAACTAGGAAATAGACCATATATGTAGATCTTAACTAAAGAAGCACAACATAAGAGGTATAGAATTAACTTCTGAAGGTCAGGAAAATGGAACGGATAGAGAAATTTTACTTTAAAAGCCGGAATTGAATGAGGCTTTTGACAGAAGTAGAGATTGGTTATATTTCTGTATGAGTTTTTGAAATTTAGATAAAAATTGGAACTTTTGGTGTGCAATTCTATGAGTTTTAATATGTGTACATTCATGTAACTCACATCAAAATTAGGATTCAGAATGTAGAAAGATCAGATATCTCACATTTTGGAGGCAGAGAAAGTATCTCTCCTGCTGGAGAAAGAACTTGTTGAATAAGGATTAAAAAGTCAGGAATAGGAGTGCCTGGCTGGCTCAGTCAGAAGAGCATGCGACTCTTCATCTCAGGGTCATGAGTTGGAGCCTCATGTTGGGCATAGAGATTGCCAGGAAAAAAAAGTAATAATAAACAACAGATATTGTTTTATTGTGTAGTTTTGTGTATGACAAACTGGAAACATGGAGAGAATGAAAGTAGAAAGTAGCAAAAGGAGAGATGGGTAGGCTTACATGTCTGAAGACAGACATTTTAATGATAGAGGAACAGAGCCAGTGCGTGGCAGGGAGGGATGCTAACCAGTTCTCTACACGTACAAATTTAAACTTGAAATTCCAACCCTTGAAGGCAGCAGATTAGTTATATGAAAGGTTTAGGATAGTTCATGATGTCAGTTGAGCATCTTGAAAGAGACTGCTTCTGTTTTTCTGCTATAACATACAGCATACTTGCCATGTAAAAAATAGTGGATGGAAGAAGCTTTTATGCTTTGGTTTTTATTTGTAATGTTTAAGCTTCGAAAACATTATTACCATTTGTTAAGCTTTTATTAAGTGCCAGACACTATTTTAAGAGCTTTTTTTTTTTTTTTTGAGATTTTATTTATTTATTTGACAGAGAGAAAGAGAGACAGCCAGCGAGAGAGGGAACACAAGCGGGGGGAGTGGGAGAGGAGGAAGCAGGCTCCCAGCGGAGGAGCCTGATGTGGGACTCGATCCCAGAGCGCTGGGATCACGCCCTGAGCCGAAGGCAGACTCTTAACGACTAAGCCACCCAGGTGCCCCCATTTTAAGAGTTCTATACACACTTGGTTAATTAAATGTCATAATAGACTAGAAGATATAGCCCACAGATGAGGAAATACAAAATCAGAATTATATTTAATGACTAGGGAAATGCATATGCCATAATATGCATATGCCACAATTATGCTGTAAAAACACCTAGCTACAAAATGTTAGAGCTGGGATTTTAACCAAACCAGTTTTAAGAAAAGTAATGGTGTGATATGAACAGTTTAAAAATACTGTAAGTTGTCAAAAAGAGTAATGTGGCAATCACCTCATCTAGTAAATGGTGGACACATAGATTTGTTACTTTGCTAGAACATAATTTATGGTACAGAAGGTTTGATAGCTACATATCTTTTCTGATTGTTAAGGCATTCTGCCCCAGAAACTTAATTCACATGTTTCAGTTTCTAAGAACAGCTTGAGCCCTTCTACCATTCTGATTAGAATTCCAACAGATTTATTTATATTACACTTTGTTTTTAAAAATGACAATTTTTAATGCTTTTGCTGTAGTGCTATTTGTAGTAGAAGCACTCAACATATGGTGGTATTCTTAGCTTTTCTATTATAGCAGCAAATGTGATCTTAAAAATACTTGATGCCACTCTGACTTTAGAATTACTAAGTGATTATAACAATTGAAGATCGAAATGAACTTAGAAGTTGACCAGTTTGATCTCTTACCGAGAGCAAGACCTTTTCATTTTAAATGGAAAATTTAGTTTAAAATTTGATAGACATATGTTCTCTTCAGTTAATACATCAGCTTCCCTGGTCCTTGTCAACTCCAGCTGCCCTGAGAAAAATATCATAGGGGCACCTGGGTGGCTCAGTTGGTTAAGCTGCCTTAGGCTCAGGTCATGGGTGGGCTCCCTGGTTAGCAGGGAGTCTGCTTCTGCCTCTGCCCCTCCCCCTGGCTCGTTCTTTCTCTCTCTTCTCTGCCTAAAATAAATCAATAAAAGTTTTTAAAAAGAAAGAAAATACCATAGACTAGGTGGCTTAACAGGAATTTATCACAGCTCTGGAGGCTGGAAAACCAAGATCAGAGTGCCCACATAATCGGGTTCCAGTGAGGTCTTTCTGGCTTGCACATGGCTGTTTTCTAGCTCTGTGTCTCCCATGTGGTTGGGGGAGAGCTGTGGTGTCTCGCCTTAAAAGAGCACTAATCCCATTAAGAGGCCCACCCTCATCACCTCAGCTAAACCTAATTATCTCCCGAAGGGCCTCTCTCCGAATACCATCTGTCACATTGAGAGTGTAGGACTTCAACATAGGAATTTTGAGAAGAGAAACAATTCTGTACATAGCTTCCCCCTGCCTCTCTCTCTCTCTCTCTTTTTTTAACAGTCTTCAGTGCATTGAGTCTTAGACTTTTTACATTATTATATTTCTACAACAGATGGAATACATTTTTACTGTATTTTGTTAACTATAATTTTTTTATCCTTGATATTTTATTCTGTATTGTAGTGCAGTAAATTTTGAAAATAAAAACTTGAATCTTTTAGAATCTCCTTAGCCTAAAATGACATGTTATTTATTATTACATTTTAAAGATTTGATGTTTATCTCTTTTATAATGAAAATTAAATTCAGATTTTCATATGGAGAGGTTATCTGGGCGCTGGCTTTGCCATAAAGTCTGGATTTAATTTTGGCCCTATCTCTTCGTAGCTAAATGAGTTTGGGGCAAGTTATTTTTACTTGACTAAAGTTGATTCTTCATTGGTAAATTTTGGTGACTTGGGCTTTGAGCTCTTATTTCCAGCCTGATATTTTTACATCTGTAGAGTTCAGATTTTTTAAAGATGGCTTCAAGAGACATTATTACATTAGAGTGTACAGAACTTACATCCCTCTTCATGTTAGAAGTGGGAGACAAATACGGAGGATCATTCAAGGTTTTAAATCTAGAGGTCAGGGGCGGGTGCCTGGCTGGCTCAGTCAGAAGAGCATGCAACTCTTGATCTCAGGGGTTGTGACTTCGAACCACACATTGGATGTAGAGATTACTTAAATAAAATTTTAAAAAAGATAAATCTAGAGGTTAGGGAAAGTGGTTGTGGTGAAGTTGGGGAGAAGAGTGTGTTTGGGAAAGCAGGTGAGCTTTTTGGTTTTACCTTTTTTTTTTTTTTTTTTTTAAAGTAGGCTCCNAGGGGCGCCTGGGTGGCACAGCGGTTAAGCGTCTGCCTTCGGCTCAGGGCGTGATCCCAGCGTTCTGGGATCGAGCCCCACATCAGGCTCCTCTGCTATGAGCCTGCTTCTTCCTCTCCCACTCCCCCTGCTTGTGTTCCCTCTCTCGCTGGCTGTCTCTGTCTCTGTCAAATAAATAAATAAAATCTTTAAAAAAATAAAAAATAAAAAAAAATAAAGTAGGCTCCATGCCCAGTGCAGGGTTCAAACTCATGACCCCAAGACCAAGGGTCGCATGCACCAGCTAGGCGCCCATTTTAAACTTTTTCTTTTGGAATAATCTTAATCTCACAGAAAAACTGTAAAAATAGTATGAAAAATTCCTGTATTCCTTCATCCCTATTCCCTGGTTGTTCATAGTTTACCATATTTATCACTCTCTGTGGGTATGTGTACATATGCACACTCAGTCACATTAACAGTGTGTGCTTGACTTTTAATGTCTGCTGTTCTAAACCCCTGTCATCACCTGAAACCTTAAATTCACGTCATAAGCTCCTGTGCCTCCAATTCTCTCACTCAGTACATTTCCTCCTTTTGTTTTTATTTATTTATTTTTTATTTTTTAAAAGATTGTATTTATTTATTTGAGAGAGAGCGAAAGTGAGAGAGCACAAGCAGGAAGAGAGACAGAGACAGCAACAGAGACGAGTGGGGAGGAGAGGGAGAAGTGGACTCCCTGCTGATCAGGGAGCCCGATGCGGGGCTTGATCCCAGGACCCTGAGACCATGAACTGAGCCGAAGGCAGACGTTTAACTGTCTGAACTACCAAGGGGCCCCTCCTGTTGTTTTTATTAAATGAACAAAGCAATCCATAGTAAGCTTGACTCAGTAAGCATTTAATAATTACTATTGGTGGAGCTTTTATACAATCATATTAAAATTGGCAGTTCCTTCTACTGTCCTCCTTATTCTATTCCACCTTCTTCTGCCTTACTCTCTGGCTTAGACTTCCATGAAATGTTACTCTAACCATTTCCCTGGCAGTATCTTCTCCGGCCTTACTTTTCTTTACGCACCTATGGCACAGCACTAATTCCTTATCATTCCAGCTGTTGTGTTCTTCCCACCATTCCCCATTCCTGAATGTGCTGCTGGACATTAATGAGAGTCTTCAAACTGGACAGCCTTGGGAATACTGTATATCAGTTGTCTCCAGCTTCTACTGGGTTGCCAGCACTGATTGTCAATGCCTCGTTTGCCTAGTTGTATATCTTTGCAAACCTTTTCCAACCTTCTCACATTTCCTGTTATCTCCACTCAGTTGATGAAGACAACATGTCTTTTTCATTTGTTCCTAGTAGTGCCTGATAATACAGTAGGCGCTGGATAAACATTTGTATGAATGAACAGGGGAATCAAACATTTGAGTTTGTAGTTCTGTCCAGAAGTTTAAGTGGAGACATTTTGTTCTATAGACAATTAAAAATGTATGTCTGAAGTTCGTAGTTTGAAGGAAAGTTTTAGGAATTATACTTATTGAAGCAATGAACAATAGTTGAGATAGCCGAGGGAGCAGGCACATAGAGGGGGCTGGTAAAGAGGGATGGCAAAAGCACGTTAACATTTATGTACAGGGATAGGAAAAAAAGGAGAGCGGGGCGCCTGGGTAGCGCAGTCGTTAAAGCGTCTGCCTTCGGCTCAGGGCGTGATTCTGGCGTACCGGGATCGAGTCCCACGTCGGGCTCCTCTGCTGTGAGCCTGCTTCTTCCTCTCCCACTCCCCCTGCTGTGTTCCCTCTCTCGCTGGCTGTCTCTCTGTCACATAAATAAATAAAATCTTTAGAAAAAAGAAAAAAAGAAAAAAAGGAGAGCTGTCAGAGAGTTACAGAAACCAAAGAAAATGGTTTACACAGAATCCTTTTGCTTTTTATATTTGTATTGATACTTGACTATTACTTATTACTTACTAGAGATTCTTCCTTTATTCAGTAAAACATTTGTTGAGTGCATATAGTATGCTCATTTGGAAATGGTTGCAGGGTCTTTTTAATGTTAACTATTTAAATCAGTGAGTCATTGTATTCCATTTTCCAGAGGAACTAAACTCTCACCATAAGATAACGAGGAAAGAAAGGTAAACAGAGCTTGGATACTTAGAAAGCCCATGGTGGCCAGAAAGATAATTGTCATTTAATTCAAATTGAGCAGATTGGCAATTTGTGAAAAGTGTGGGGTTTTTTCAAAAATGGTAGATTTTAAATATCACTGATATCACTAAAACAATGTTTTTAGTGTTGAATACTTTAAAATACTTTTGTAATGGTGAGTAATCATAGAATCTTATAATTTTTGAGACTGAAGGAATTTTAGAGATCATAGCCAGTCTCGCCTCAATGTGGAAAACCCTTTACAGATTTTTTTTAAAATTTTTAACCTGTGATAGCTGTCCTTCATGAAAACCATCCTTTTGTAACCACTGTTGTCATTTTTTTTCATTTTGAAAGGTTGTTATTTATATTATCATAAACTGCTGCCTTCCAAACTTCCCTTCGACCTTTTGAAATAGTCTGTTTTTAAAATACTTGCTTTTTTCCTGTCTTCTTTCATCTTAACACTTCCCCCCCCCCATTGTTACAAGGTAATACACATTGTTCAGATCTGGAAAATGCAGATGCTCATGTTTCGGTATATCTAATTTCAGTGAAAAATACTAGTTTCTTACAGTCTTTGCTCAGGGTCACAGAACCTTGAATTTAGAAGTATGATTACTTTCTCTTCCCTTAAAGGGGGTATATTTATTATTCAGTAGCTGTTTTTGTAGACTTACCCTCAGACCCTAATGATTCAGATTTTTAGGTACATAGTAAGAAAAAAAAAAAAAAAAAAAAAAAAAAAAAATTCTTAATAGCATGCAAGTAACAAAAAGTTGTTTTTTATTTTTATTTATTTTTTTGAAGATCTTATTTTACAGAAAGAGAGGACAAGCAGGCAGAGGGAGAAGCAGGCTCCCAGCTGAGCAGAGAGCCCAATGCAGGGATTGATCCCAGGACCCTGGGATCATGATGAGAGCCGAAGGCAGACACTTAACCGACTGAGCCACTCATGCATGCGCCCCCAAAAAGCTTTTTAAAATTAAAAATGATACAAGTAAAAGGGGAAAGATTTATACGATCTGAAGAGAAACCAGAGTATGCCCCTGTGGAGCTTACTGGTTTCAAGGGTTTTTAAATTACTAATTATGTAAATTGTACCATTTTGTTACTTAAGATGTGGATCTGCAGAATGCAGCCATACCTTATTCAGCAACTGAGATTTTTTTAAATTAATTTTCTTCAGTGGCTCTTCATTGCATTTAGAATAAACTGGGCAGTACTCCTTAGCCTAGCCTGGTAGTTCTGCCTACTCTGACTTCCTCTCCTGCCTCTCCCCGTTCCAGATCAAAATTGGGTTTTCCCCCCTGGTGGTTCCACTGTGGCTGTAGTTGCATACCTTGGGGATATTGAAAGTTCAGTTCCAGACCAGTGTACTAAAGCAAATATTTCAATAAAGGGAATCGAATGAAATTTTTTTGGTTTCCCAGTGCATATGAAAATTATGTTTGTGCTATATTGTAGTGTATTAATTGTGCAATAGCATTATGTTTCTTAAAAACACTGTGTGTGTGTATGTGTGTGTGTGTATATATATATGTACACACTTTTTTTTTTTTTAAGATTTTACTTATTTTAGAGAGAGAGAGAGATAGCAAGAACAGGAGGGGCAGGCAGGAGGAAGGGAAAGAGAATCTCAAGCAGATTCCACGCTGAGCAAGGAGCCCAGCATAGGGCTTGATCCCAGGACCCTGAGCTCATGACCTGAGCTGAAACCAGGAATTGGATGCTCAACTGACTGCACCATCCAGGCGCCCCAACAATATATATGTCTTAAGTAAAAGTTACTTTATTGCTAAAAATGCTAACCATCATCTAAGCTTTCTTTTCGCAGTGGAAGATTTTGCCTCCATGTTG
Organism: Ursus maritimus; assembly: GCF_017311325.1. Classification (NCBI taxonomy): domain Eukaryota; kingdom Metazoa; phylum Chordata; class Mammalia; order Carnivora; family Ursidae; genus Ursus; species Ursus maritimus. Next base: position 75,671,341 of record NW_024424452.1, read on the forward strand.
ATGGCTACTGACTGATCAGGGTGGTTGCTAAAGGTTGGGGTGGCTTTGCAGTTTCTTAAAGTAAGACAGCACTGAAGTTTGCTGCATCAAGTGACTGTTCTTTCGTGAACAATTTCTTTGTAGATTGTGATGTTGTTTGATAGCGTTTTACCCTTAGGAGAACTTTTTTACAGTTTGAGTCAGTCTTCTCAAACCCTGCCACTGCTTTATCAACTATGTAATATTCTAAACCCTTTGTTCATTTCAGCAGTCTTCACAATATCTTCACCAGGAGTAGATTCCATCTCAAGAATCTACTTTCTTTGCTCAGCCATAAAAATCAACTCATCCATTTAAATTTGATCCTGAGATTTTGGCAGTTCTGTCCCATCTTCAGGCACCACTTCTCGTGCTCGTTCTCTTGCTGTTTCCACCACATTTGCAGTTTTCCAGCTCTGAAAGTCCTAAATGCATATTCTGTTTCATTGACTTGGAAAATCTGTTAGTATAGCCATTTTCATTAATTGTTTTAGTTAGGTCTTCTGGATTATTTGTTGCAGCTTCTACATCAGCACTTGTTTCAGCTTGCACTTGTGTGTTATAAAGTTGGTTTCTCTCCTTTAACCTCATTAACCAACCTCTTCCAGTTTCAGATTTTTCTTTAGTTTCCTCACCTCTCTCAGCCTTCATAGAATTGAAGAGAGTTAGGACCTCACCCAGGATTGGGCTTTGGCCTAAGGGAATGTGGCTGTTGGATCTTCTGTTTGATCCAGATCACTAAAACTTTCTCTGTATCAGTGGTAAAAGTGTTTCACTTTCATTCCTGTGTTCACTGGAGTAGCACTTTTAATTTTAAGAATTTTTCTTTCGAATTCACAACTTGGCTGACTTTGGTGCGAGGGGCCTAGCTTTTGGCCTTCCTTTTCTCACTGAGCTTAATCATTTCTAGCTTTTGATTTAAAGTGAGAGACACGAGAATTTTCCTTTCAGGTGAACACTACAGACCCTTGTAGAGTTATTAATTGGCCTAATTTCAATATTGTTGTGCTTCGGGGAACAGCTGATTGGTGGGCGGTCAGAACACACAACATATATCAGTTAAGTTCATTGTCTTAGTTTGTGGTGCCCCAAAACAAGGATAATAGTAACATCAAAGATCACTGATAACAGAGCGTCATAACGGGTATAATAATAATGAAAGAGTTCATAATATGAGAATTACTAAATGTGATACAGACATGAAGTAAGCAAGTGCTGTGGGAAAAATAGTGCTGACAGACTTGCTCATTGGACGCAGGGCTGCCACAAACTTCCATTTGTAAAAAAACACCGTATCTGCAAAGCACAATAAAATGACGTATGCCTATACTTAGGAGACACCTGAGGAGCTTTTCAGAGAATACTGTTGCCAGACCCAGTCAGAAATCCTGGTTTAATTGGTCTGGTACAGGGACTGTAGTATCTTTACAAACCTTCTGGGATAAGTCTGCAGCCTGTGTTGAGAACCACTGATTGATTTTTCTTCCCTCATGTGACCTTTTCAGAGAGATCTTTCGGACCTTTACCATTGTTTCTAGTCTCTTTCGCCTCTTTGCTATCCCTTTATCCAGTTGAGTTTTTTATTCTTTTATTTTTATTTACTTACTGTTAAAACTTCATGAAGGCAGGGGCTCCATCTGTCTTTCCATGATGTATCTTAACATCTAAGACAGGGTTTGGCAGTATGTTAGTTCTCCACACATTTGTTTTATCTTGTTGAATGAATATTTGTCATTGTAACAGTAAGAAGGCAATTTCAGGCTTGTTGTTTCTGTGTAACCTGTAGAGGATTGCTTTGTGAAATTGTATTTCAGAGAATTTACTAAATCCTCCAGCAGGCTTTAAGAGATCATTGGTTTCATTACTTAAGGTTTTAGTATCCAGGGATGCACACACACACACAAAGGTATGTTATCCCTTGGAAACTTATGGATGTGAGTTAGCTTCTTATGCCAGTGCTCAAAAGGAAGAGATGTTACCATACTTGCAAGTGCCTTTGATGGTGTAAGGAGCATTAATGACAGTTGTGTTATGCTCAGTGAATATTCACTTAACACACAGTAGTTATGTGCATGTTTTTGTTACTTTCTCCCATTTTTATTTGTTGCATAAACCACAAGGCAGATAAGAAGTCAGATGAACCCACACTTATCAACTACTTTTTGTTTACCTATAGTCTTTGCTATTATTCTTACGTATTTTAGATATGTTATGCCATTGAGGATAGATTTTTAAATTCTTTTTACTTAATCATATGCATTTTTTTAATCTTCTGGTCTTGAAACTAATTTTTTTTTCATTTCAAGTCATTGCTCTTAAAAACACTTGCAATTTTTTCTTTTCTGTTACAAAAGCAAAGTGCATTTACTGTTTATATTTAGATATTGCAGTATGTATAACAAAGTCAAAGTTGCTTGTAATCAGAGGAGTATAGCTGCTGCTGGTAATTTTGTGATATGCTTTTGTAGACCTTCATGCTTGTCATGTATGTTGTATTTCTTAATACTTACATTATTTGTTTAAAAATAATATATACTTTTAAACTTATCTCTTGAGCATCTTTCTGTACAAATCTCTGCGTATTTTTATGAAGATCTCAAACTAAACATGTCTAAGAACTCTTGCCTCCCCTTCTCCCCCATCTTCCCTAAATATAGTCTTCCCCACCCTACTCATGTCTAGCTTTTCAAGCTCCAGACCAAAATTGTCCTTATTTCCTCTTTACTGGCCTCCTCTACCTAGTCTCCATTTTTCAGCCACAGCTACATCATCTTGTGCCTAGGCTTTTGTAGTCTATGGTGTTTCCACTTTCCACCTTTGGCCCCCTACAATCCATTCTTCACATTGTAGCCAGGTTGTTTTTAAAAACCAAAGTCACGTCTGGGCTCAAAACGAATGCTCAGAATCACATTGTTTTAAAGATAAAATTTAAAATTCTGATAGGCCTTCTCATCCAACCCTTTCTTTCCCTTTCAACTCTCCCTTTCTTACTAGCTTCGACTTCAACCGCTTTTATAGAAGTGTTTGAACATGATAAGCATGTCAGGACCTTAGGGCCTTTGCATTTGCTTTTTCTTCAGCCTCAAAGCTGACTCCTTCCCTGTTAGATCCAGATCAGAAGCCTTTCCCTCAGGCCTTTAGTGATCAACTAATCTAAAATAATTATACTTCACTTTGTCACATTGTCCTGTTTAGTTTCATTCATAGCATATGTCACCATCTGAAGTAATCCTATTTACCTGTTTTTTTGAATCACCATGCTAGACAGTAAGACCCGAGAGCAGATTCTAGTGTGCTGTCAAAGAATTCTTTAACCCAAGGTTGCAGAGATTTTGTTTTCTTTAGAAGTTTTTAATTTAGGTTTTTACGTTTTGTCTGTGCTCCTTTTTAAAACAAAATTGAGATACGATTAACATATAACATTGTGTAAGCTTGAGGTGTACGTGTTGATTTCATGCAATTACATATTGCAGAATGATTACTGCTGTAACATTAGCCGATAATCCCATTACATCACAGTTATTTTTTTGTGTAGTGAGAACATTTAAGATCTTGTCTCTTACCAACTTTGATGTATATATATAATACAGTATTTTGACTGTAATCCTAGTGCTGTGCATAAATCTCCAGAACGTACACGTCTTCTGATTTCAAGTTTGTACCCTTTGCTATGGTCCATTTTGAGTTGTTTTTTATATGGTAGGAGGTATGGATCAGAACTCATTTTTTTATGTTATGTATACCTGATTGCTTCAGCACCATTTGCTTCCCCTCTTGCGAGCTCACACTCTCTCAAATAAATGAAATCTTTAGGGGAAAAAACTAAACATTTAATACAGTGCTTATTGGTACTATTTCTCTAATGAATTGTCTATTTATAGCATTAATTTCATTTCTTCAAGTTCTTTTTCTTCAGTTTGTTGAAGTTCTTATATAACCACTTTTTTGCCAGATGTTGAGATACTTCGTTGACAGTTTTTAAACTGCCATTTTTTTTTCATGCTGTGCAGATACTTGGTAGGCTTATTTCTGAAACCCTTGATATGAAATAGATTCCTGTGTTCTGGGTAAAGTTGAAACTATGCAAAACAAAGAAGAAATGTAAATAGGCAGTGGAATATATTCTTCAGGAACACAAAGTTTTGGGCTGAATATGCAAATTTGGGACAATCAGTTGGTTGTCACAGGCATGATGAGATTCCCTACAGAGAAGAGTAGAATGAGAAAGAAGTGAGGACAGGATGGGTAGCAAGGGAGGCAGGATTGGCCTTCAGTGGAATGGGAGGATAGATACATCCACTTTTCTGTTGTGATTTTGAAGACTGCTCCCATATTAGAATCGAGGAGTTTTTTCAAAAGAAGGATTGACCCCCAGGCTCCACCTTGAAACCTCAGCTACTGGTGTATTTTAAATCCCAGGTGATTTCAGTTGCAGCAAGGATTAAGAACCGTTGCTTAGACTATATCTGCTTTTAATAAATCAGTGGGTCCTAAACCTCTGTATGTCTCAGCATCACCTGAGGACTTGATAAAAACAGTGCTGAGCCCCATGCTTAGAGCTCGATTCAGTAGGTCTGGGTTGGGGCCTGGGAATTTGCATTTCTAGAAGTTTGTAGATGATGGAGAACCACTGTAATAATAGCTAGAGGAAGGGAAACCATTGAGAAAGATGCATGTAGATGCAGGTGGGCTTGTAGGTTTGCCTCTAGGTTTCAGGAGTTTCTTACACTGCTGCTTTCTCTATGATGTAGGCCTGTGAGGGTCTCCACTAAGAGAGTGTTGCATGGATAGTTGTGATATTAAGAGAGGTTTGAGGTGCTAAATTGCTATCAAATGAGGGTGAAAGAACACTTAGACCATTTTTCTTGGATTTATCAGTTACTTTTTTTCAGCTGAAGAGAGATCTCCTTGAGTCTTAATTTTGTCATCTAGTACGTGGCTGCCCTTTTGTCACTGTAGATGGAAGTATGTTTTTTTCTCCATCTTTGTTCATGTTGTTGGTGAAAATATGTCAACAGAGTAGATTCTGGGAGTACAGCTTTCTTCATACCATCATCATTATTAGCACCCTTGGGATATAATTAATTGTATTCATTCTTCCGTGTATGGAAATAGATAGCAAGGTGTTTATATATTATGTCGTTCTTTTGGTTGCAGGTGAGTCCTTTTCACAATTTATCTCAAGGAAAGATTGTTTATTGTAAATGTATACATGGAGAGCTAAGTGATTATCTGTAGTTACATGGGGAAGGAGGTGGCATTATGTAATGGACTGACCCAGAGTCTTGATTTCAAATCCAATCTCGTTTACCTCTGAACATCAGTTTCCTCATTTGTAGAATCAGGATGCCAACTATAGCATAAGGTTATTAGACTCAAATGAGATAATGTGAAAATTCTCGATAAATTTTATGGAACTATACACAGTGTGGCAGTTGATGTACGAATGAAACCACACCTCTATATGTAAATTGATATGTAAAACTAGTAGATAAAATGACTTTTATGATGATAGGGTCTACATAGCCATTCCTTGACTGAATATTTTTTGCATGATCTGTCTGTCTATTCTCTGCTGCCTTTAACTCCTATGTTTCAGTTCTCAATGCTTTTAGCTATTGATGTGGGGTGGGATTTTTTTTTTGTTTTGTTTTTTGGGTAGAATTGGCCATCTTCTGCCCTCCTTCCACCGTAACCACTCAAAAAAAAAAAAAAAACTATAAAAACCAAAACTGTAAAAGGTTGATGTGTGTATACTTCAATAATTGGAAGGGAAATAGTATGGGATTTGTGTATTTCTTGTGTGTATTTTTCCTCTTTATGAATAGACTACTTTTAAGGTACACCTAAGATTAGGGTACATTAGCTCCAAAGATGAAATTGTCTTTGTATATGAATGTTCTTTAAAATGTTATTTTCTTCTCATAACTTCTCATATATACAGAGACTTCTTTTGATAAGTTCACACCGTTTCTTGAACACTTAATCCATAGCCATGAAACAGAATATTGTTTTTAGGTTCCTTGGGTTTATGAGGAAGTGTTCTACTCTTTGCGAATGCAGAGAAAATAGAATGTTTCTTTTTATTCTAAATTGTTAAATTACTACAGGTTTGTTAGATATATACTGCCTGAAAACAGAGGCATACAATTTGTGGAAGAATGATGTTAATCCTCCTATCATATTTGCATTCCATATGTAGAAACTGATTGATGCCTGTCATCTCAAGCCTATTAAATTGAATAGGATTTGTTAAATAGTCTCCATAGATTTACTGTATTTGACCTGCTCATTTCAGTATGGGTTAAAATTCTTTCTTTTCCTTCTTCTTCTTTTTCTTTTTTTTTTTAAGTAGGCTCCACATGGAGTGTGGGGCTTGAACACACAGTTTTGAGCAGATCAGGAGTAGCATGCTCTACCAGCCAAGCCAGCCAGGCGCCTCTGGATTAAAATTCTTATTCTCTATGATACCGTTAAGCAGTTACATATCATAAATAACTACTATGTTCACTGAATACAGGGCATTTTAGTTTGATTGACTTTGTTGTGTGTTGGCTCTTGGAATTTGACAGTATTAAACAGGTATGAGATTATTATCAATATGAGTTATTGAAGATGGATTTCATTCCTTGGTGTTTTTATTTTTCAGCATTTGTGGGAACATTTGAATTTACTGAGAGTTGTTTTGTTTTGTTTTAAGATTTCATTTATTTATTTGAGAGAGCTAGCACCAGCAGGAGGGAGGGGCAGAGGGAGAGGGAGAAGCAGACTCCCCGCTGAGCAGGGAGCCAGATGTGGGACTAGGTCCCAGGATCCTGGGATCATGACCTGAGCCAGGGGCAGACGCTTAACCAACTGTGCCACCCAGGCACCCCTACTGATAGTTTCTTAAAGTAAGCTAAAATGTTCCTCATTTTTCTTTCTTACGTGTGTCTTAAAGGTTTGAAGGGGTGTGGCAGGAGGTTTTGGACTCGATGAGTTTCCACCGAAATGTCGGAGAAGTCAGGCCAGAGCACAAAAGCAAAGGATGGGAAAAAGTATGCAACACTCAGTTTATTTAATACTTACAAGGGTAAATCTTTAGAAACTCAGAAAACCACAGGTGAGTAAAATCAAGTGGCTTATTTTTATGATTTTCATGGTTTTGTTTTATTACTGTGATTGGTACTCTGGAGCTTTTGCTACTAGGAGCTAGGATAAACTCATGTTTATGCAACCCTGTGTACACTGGGCTTTTTATGTGTGCACTCATTTTTCAGGGGGATGAATTAAGTATTTTACGATAGAAAATTTATAAATTATTTTAAAGATTTTATTTGAGAGAGAGCGAGCATGAGCATGATCGGCAGGGGTAGAGGAGAGGGAGAAGCAGGCTCCCCACTGAGCCTCCATCTGGGGACTTCAGGATTGTGACCTGAGCCGAAGACAGCTGCTTAACCAGCTGGGCCACCTTGGGGCCCTGAACATTTATAAATGTTTTAAAATATGTCTCTTTTTTCCTGTTTGTTATCAGCAGAAAGTAAGTAGAACTGTGTGGCTCCAAAGGGGAGACTTGGTCAATGAGATTGCTAGGCATAGGTACAGTAGTGGGTATTTCCTACTGCTTCTAGTTATGGAAGAGAGAGTCCTGGGGTGTTTTGTTTTGTTCTTTGATACCTTGAGCCCAGTGTTTATAGTTAAAGGTGAAACCTGAACCATGTATGGTATATTAGCAGTGTTCATTATGAATGTAAAGTTAGCATATTTATTCTCTAATAAACTAAATTTTGAGTTTAAAATAGATTCCTTGAAAAGATTACAAAACCACTTATTGCCTGTGTTTTCCTTTTCATAGTATATAGGGTTGTTAGAATATTTAAATCATCTTTTCAGTGGCTTGATAGTTTAATATAATTTCTACACTGGATTAATGTTGGAGGTGTGTGGCTTAGTTTTAAAATTCTTCTAAGATAGAAGGAAATAATAGTTCAAGATTCCATTAACCCCTGTTGTCTTTCTATATTGTTTTAAGAATAAATTGAGCAATAAAATAGATTTTCTAAGAAAGTTGATGTTATTGACCTTTAGTTGCAGCTCGACATGGATTACAGAGTCTTGGAAAAGTTGGTATTTCACGGCGTATGCCTCCACCTGCTAACCTCCCAAGTCTCAAAGCAGAAAATAAAGGCAATGACCCTAATGTGAACATTGTACCTAAAGATGGCACAGGATGGGCGTCCAAACAAGAGCAGCATGAAGAAGAAAAGTGAGTCAAAGTTAACTAAAAAATCAAACTGTTTCTTTGTAGGGAACCTATTCTTTTGCTTTTTTTAAGATTTTATTTTTAAGTAATCTCCACACCCAACGTTGAGCTCAAACCCATAACCCTGAGATCAGGAGTTGCACACTCCAGCGACTGAGCTAGCAGGCCACCCCTGTAGGGAACTTCTGTTTGAGTTTGTTCTGTGTGCTAGACGTTGAACCGTATGTATGTTAGATACCTCCATTTGAAGGCCATTTGAAGTCATTTACATAGTCAACCTTTTGATGAATTTTTTGTGTGTGTGAGTAGGTTTAGTGGCAGTATTTCCATCTATCAAGGTGGAACAGATGACAGAATTGCTAATCACAGCTTTTCTTATATACTGAATACTTATATACTGAATAAAGAATTAGCAAGCAGGCTACAATAGAATTAATGTCCCTCTTAATTATTTGGCATATATTTAGCATTCCGTATTTCAGGGATTATACAGAATTCTTAGTTTATTGAATGACCAAGTGAAGTAGTGGTAATTTAGAAAAGTAATACAAGTAATTGGGTACTTGATGCTTTTTGCCTGTATCATCAAATTTCTGTACTCCTGTTTGGGGAGCTTCATATAGTAAATTTGACTTTACTTGGATAAGACTTGTCAGAGACATTGTTCTCTGTTTCTTAGTTGTTGTAGAATTATTTTGTAGTAGCAAGCCAGTTACAGGTCTGAGTGTACCAGAAATACATTGCCTCTCTTAAGTCTCTTAACTACTACCTTTTTCATTTTCAAGCATTAACTCATTACAAAGATTGAATAAAACTTTAGATTTTTTTTTTTAAGATTTTTTTTTTTTTTAATTTATTTGACAGAGATAGAGACAGCCAGCGAGAGAGGGAACACAAGCAGGGGGAATGGGAGAGGAAGAAGCAGGCTCATAGCGGAGGAGCCTGATGTGAGGCTCGATCCCATAACGCCGGGATCACGCCCTGAGCCGAAGGCAGACGCTTAACCGCTGTGCCACCCAGGCGCCCCAACTTTAGATTCTTTTAAAGCACCTTTTACTCAGGCACCTGGGTGGCTCAGTCATTCAAGTGTCCAACTTTTGACTTTGGCTAAAGTCATGATTTCAGGATTGTGAGATTGAGCCCCGCATTGGGCTCTGCGATGGGCGTGGAGCCCGCCTAAGAATCTCTCTGCCCCTCCCCCCCCAAAACACCTTTTGTTCATGGGGATGTATCAGGCAAGTTGCTGTTAACCGCTTTGAATAACAGTAATAAGTACAGTGGTGAACCTGTTGACTGCCAAGCTGGAGAGTTTGCTTAGCCTTAGCCCTGGCCAAGTCTACCAGTCCAGACAGTATGTATGCCTATAATGTTATTTCTAATTATACATAAATGTTTACTTCTTTAAAATAGATTTTGGTAGCTATACTCAATAATGAGTGTTTCTTTTTTTCTTTTTTACAAAATGAAAAACAAGTAAAGCTGTCTTCTCCTTGGGTTATTCAAAGGAAGAAATGAAAGGGGATGAAAATAGCTATACCTTATTTAAAGGAATGTTGCAGAGGAAAAACATTTGTGAGAGATGCATCTATGAGTAAATACATAGCCAAAACAGTTCATACAGAAATTTACCTTAACTACAATATTCATTTTTATTTTATTTAAACATACAATATCTGAAATAATGGATTCATATTTTTTTTAAGAACACCAGAAGTTCCACCAGCACAGCCAAAACCTGGGGTTGCAGCTCCCCCAGAAGTAGCACCTGCTCCCAAATCTTGGGCCAGTAACAAGCAAGGTGGGCAAGGAGATGGTAAGTGGACATTAGCTGGGGAAACCGGCTAGGTTTGATAGTTACTGAACAGCCATGCAGGAGATAAGGGGTGGATTTTGACAGGGGCAGAGAACATTGTCAAGGATATACTCAGGTCCTAAAAAAGCGTCTTTTCTTTCATCTCTTGGCACTAGACCCATGTATGAGCCAATGATAGGGATTTTAAAGGAGTCTTTAGGATACCCTCTGTCCCACATTGTTTTATTTTCACCCTACATGACCAGAAAAACTTTGTACCTACTCTTTGGGGCATAAAAGTACCCAGACACTGTGTAAATTGCTAGAAACTATATTCATCACCATCTGTGCTCCCTAACCTCTTCTATTTCAAACATGTGCTACTCAGGATTTCCATGGTAGGGAAGAGCCAGACAGTAGCTGTAATACTATTCCCCCCACCAAGGAATGATGGACACCCCAGCAAAATTTAAATTTCCCACTTGCAAAACGGGAAAGATCTATAAAACATTGTATAGAAAATCTAGGTCCTGTCTACACCCTCAAGCTAGTAAAATCAGATCTTTTAATTTGTGGAAGCATTAAGTAAATAGGCAAGTAGGTAGGTAGATGGGTGAATGGGTGACTAGTGAGGTGCAACCAGTATCTCAGTCATAAATTTAGTGAAGGCTGTTAAGCCTCATTGTGATACTTGCAGTGTTGATTCATATATGCTGTTTCAGTAATATTATTTGATTCTTAGAGTTATTAGCAAAGGAATTTGACTTTTTGAAAATGTAAGGAGTCGTAGTAAAAGAAAAATGGGAGTGAAACTCTCATTTTCCTTATCATCTTTAATGAGTCCTGAACAGTGTCTGGCAGATTCCTTTTAGATTTTTATCTCCTCATGGCTGTTCATTAACTTTCCAAGGGATTCTAATTTTAAATACATTTTAAAATTTTATGGATATAAACAGTGGAATAATTATATATATATATATAAACTACATAATATATATATAAAAGTGGAACAGTTTATCAGAGAAAAGCAGAGACTTCTATCCTGGGAGGGTTTTTTCATTATCTTCAGTATAAAAGTTACATTTAATGTTTTAAAAAAATCTGTAGGAATCCAGGTGAATAGTCATTTTCAGCAAGAATTTCCCAGCCTGCAGGCAGCTGGGGATCAGGAAAAAAAAGAAAAAGAAACAAGTGATGACAATTATGGACCTGGACCCAGTTTACGCCCACCAAGTAAGAATACTTTTTATTTCATAAAGATAGTGAATGAGATTATATTTGTATTTTATTTTGTAAGATAACCTGCCCAGTATTAGTACATGTGACTTACCTAGTTTGAAAAGACAGAGCAACTGCCGTCATTCCGGTGTGGTTCTCACATGCACAGCATTGGTATAACTTAACATGTTGGAAATGTACATCTTGGGCCTCACAGTCAACCCACTAAATTAGAAATCTGCATTTTAACAAGATTCCTGAGTGAGTTCTTTGCACATTAATATTGGTCATTTTTACAGTAGTAAAAATTTTGAACCAACCTCCCTAATATGCAAATATTTATTTGTAAATTATATCCATTTATTTGCTACTCTGTTAACATTCAGCGATCCCGTGCTTTCTGAACTCATAGCGAAGAGCCAAATAAATTTGGGTAGTAAGAAATACTTGTATTTTGGACATAAAGGAAAAACTACAAATAGAATATAAAATCCTTGAGATTAAATGTCTCATTTATTAATTATATTAGTTTCCTATTGTCATTACCAAATATCTCAAAGAATCCTGTATACATGGGAGATTTCTCTTTTCAGTGATGGTTACAAATCTCTATTTCTGATAACCTAATACATTTCATTTTTATGGCTCATTTCTTGTCTGGGTAAATCATCTTTTCTTATTTTTATTTTTAATTTCTATTATGTAGTTGATGCATTTATATTAGAAATAGGTTATCAGCTCTGTTTTCTTTCTTTCTTTAAGTTTTTTAAGTAATTTCTACACCCAACATGGGGCTCGAATTTATAACCCTGAGATCGGGAGTTCCATACTGTACCCACAGAGCCAGCCAGGCACCCCTCTCCTATTTTCTTGTTCAGTTGATTTTCACCAGTTATCTGTTCCTGCATAACAAATTTGGGAGCTGCTTAGCTAAGAGTTGTGGCTAAGGAACTCTCTCAACCTTGCAGTATGTCATCTGATGCCCCCTTGATGGGGCTGCTGTTTCAGGCTCACTCATGGTAGCTCTTTTGTGTGTGGGCTCCTCACAGCATTGCTTCCCCAAGAGGAAGTAAAGAGGGACTGGACTACTCCCATTCAGGATGGAAGCCCAGTCTTTTATAACTTAATCCCGTAAGAGAAACATCATCACTGCTGCTTTATTCTGTAGGTGACCCAAACCAATCCTGGTCCACTGAGAGGAGGCTACTACACAGGATGAGAATACCAGGAGATAGAAACCCATTTGGGGTCATCTTAGAGGCTACCTACCAAAGAGATACCCTTATAAAATCCTTTACCTGTTTTACTGAGTGTAGTTTTACCAGATAATATAGTCACTGAATTTGTCCCCCTTGGGCACATGTACCTAGCCATGGCAGCCGGAAAACAATTGAGGGCATCACTGTTATCACAGGACTCCAGCCCTCTTCCCTCAGGACACCTCAAGTACAACAGTGACTTTAATCTCTATATCAAATATTGGTAAAGCTCGATAGAGAAGTTCTAATATTTTCTTCCCCAACCCCAGTATTTGCTTTTGGTGGTACCCTCTGTGGTACATCTGCTCTGCTTTGGAAGCTACTGTTCTTGATTACCTAAACACTTTGAGAGCAGTAGGGTCTAGATTAGATTTTCACTTCTCCTTCACTGTGTTTTGTTACTCTATTGAATTTTGAAATGTGCCTGGTTTGATTTCACTGTATTCCATTTTCAGCTTCTTATGCCCTTCCCCCCCCTTTTTAAAGATTTTATTTATTTATTCGACAGAGATAGAGACAGCCAGTGAGAGAGGGAACACAGGCAGGGGGAGTGGGAGAGGAAGAAGCAGGCTCATAGCGGAGGAGCCTGATGTGGGGCTCGATCCCATAACTCCGGGATCACACCCTGAGCCGAAGGCAGATGCTTAACCGCTGTGCCACCCAGGCGCCCCCCCTCCCCCCTTTTTAATTTCAATTCTGAACTCTGTGGTGCTGTTTCTTTGTTTTAATTGAATTTCTAATCTCTCTCCATACCAGATGTTGCTTGTTGGAGAGATGGTGGTAAGTCTGCTGGCTCACCCTTGACATCTGACCAAGATGAAAAGGTCTCTGGCCAGGATGAAAGCACAGCCGGAACATCAGAACAAAATGATATCCTCAAAGTGGTGGAAAAGAGGATAGCTTGTGGTCCTCCACAGGCTAAACTGAATGGACAACAGCCTGCTCTCGCTTCCCAGTACAGAGCTATGATGCCTCCTTATGTAAGTATTGTTAAAGAAGCAAACTGTTAAATAAGAGGTTTTCGCTCTGGGTTCCAAGGAGAGAATTAGAATATGGAAAAGTTTAGGTCCTTATTTGCATTAACATCTAACTAAAAATTAGCATTTTCCTTGATTATGGATGCAGGACATAAATCACAGAAGTATCGGGAGTACCCTAATTTTTATCATTAATAGGGATCGTAGATACTTTCGTATCCTGTCATACTGTGGATATGGCAAAATAAACTCAGTAATACTTCAAATTTAGACCCATAGGTAGCCCCACTTGTTATTTAATGAAAGCACATACATTACCATATCAGAAATCTGTTTTTTAAATATTGTGTTAACAGAATTTTAGCAGACTTGTTTTCTTTTTTGGTACTCTGTATGTTAGATTATGGATTTAAAACATTCTATGAGAAGAGATTCGTAGGATTGACTAGACTGCCACAGGGGTTGTTCATGGCACAGAAAAGGTTAATACGAGCTTCAGTTCTAAAGTTTTTATTGGTGAACACACCTTTACATTCTTTTTAACTTCTTCTTATGGAATATTTTGAACACATGCAAAAACAGCAATAATAGTACAATGAACCTCCCCCTTCTTCCATAGCTACCATCCGTCTTCAGTAGTTATCAACTTGGGGTCAGTCTTGATTCAGCTATTTCCCACCACCTCCAATTACTGAAGCAAATCCTAGATACATCATTTCATCCATATATATTTTAGGTTGTATTTTAAAACATAAAGACGAGGAGAAAAATCCACCTTGGCATTATCGCACCTAAAAGGAAAGTTTGTTTTTTTTTATTAAAAAAAAATTTTTTTAAAGATATATTTATTTATTTATGGGTGGGACAGAGAGAGGGGGAGGGAGAGTCTTAAGTAGAATCCTCCCTGAGCACAGACCCTGTCATGGGCTCGATCTCACCACCCTGAGATCACAGCCTGAGCCGAAACCAAGAGTCGGACACCCAACTGACTGTGCCACCCAGGCGCCCCTATGAAGAGTTTTTAAAAATATCAAGTCGGTATTCCGATTCCGATTTCTCTGATTATCTCATGATTAGGATCCAAATAACATCTATTCTTTGAGATTGGTTGTTATTTTTCTTAGGAATCCTTTTTTCTTTGGTTACTTCTTTCCTTCCATTTCTCTCTCTCTCTCTCTCTCTTTTTTTTTTTTTTTTTTTTTTTTTTTTTTTTGAGTTATAATTTATTTGTTACCCTGTGGAGTTTTTCATAGTCTGGATTTTGCTGATTCTATCTTTGTAGCTTTATTTAATATATACTTGTGACTCACATTTCTATAAATTAATAGGTAGATATGGTGCCCTCATACATTTGTTTGCGTTCAGCCTCCTGTGAAATGATATGGTAAATTACATGTGCCCAAGTAAATTAACATTTTTCAGGAGACCATTAATCTCAAAGAGAGTTAAGAGTCTGGTTCTTATATTTATTTTTATTATGATTTAATTCCTAAGTATTCAGGCTCTAAATATCCATATTTTTTCATACTTTGTATTTCTTTGTATTATTTAATTATTCTAGGGTAGAGGAAAGAAATTATTAAAAATAATTTTTGTTAAAAATTTGGGAACATGATAAAAATCAGTCTTATATGCTAACCTGGCATTGAAAAATTATTTACACTTAACTGCTTGTCTCCTAATAGTTTCCAAATTGTTCTTCCAAAGACCCCTGAATTTTCAGGCCTGGGGGTGGGGTGGTAGAAGGGAAAGTTTTAAAAGGGGAGACCAAGCAGGCTTTGTTCCCAGTTTCATCAATCTTTTTATTTGAATAATGAGTTCCACTAATTAACAAAAACAAAAATGTTTTTAAAACCTTCACTGTATATTGAGAATTTAAAGATTATTTCTACAAGTATTTTTGTGGCAAATTCCTAAATTTTAAGCATTTAATACATGAAATTAATCTCTGTTTCCTGACTAATCAGCCAAAGAGGGATCTAATGAAACTTTACCTATGAATATTTGCCTCCAACTGTTTTTTTGCTAACTTCAGTACAGGATGATGTAACCAAAAAATTCTCAGTATTTGCCACAAAAAGCTTCTCTATTTGAGCTTCGGCTGCTGCTTAACTTATTTTTAATTAGTTTTGCTCTAACCCTACTTAGAAATTGCATCTTTAGATGGAATGATCATATAAACATAGCCTTTTCTTCAAGTACAGAGTAATTTCTTTACCTAACAGGTTTTGTTTTCTTGTTTTTTTTTAAGAGAGCTAATCTATTTCAGGATATAAATTATGTATTTTAGGTAATACAGTCTTCTTTTCTTCCTTGCCTGGCTGTCTTCCCCTCTCACTCCCTCCCACCCTCTCTCCTTCTTTCTTTCCTTCTTTCTTTTTTCTCCCTCTTTCGTTCTTTCTTTCTTTCATTTTCTTCTTGTATTTTGACCTGGTTATAAGCAAATAGTTATAAGCACCTCTTTTGACATCTCTTCCCTTCCCTTGGTGGTATTGTCTTCATAATCTATCTTACAACTTCTCCTAAACTTAGCTTCTCAAATCCCAGGTTCCATAGAGAGCAAACATCCTTGTTTATGATAACGATCTGTGTATTAACTTGAATCAGAATCCACCTATTTCCCACCCATGGGAAATTCTTCCATACCCACTGTCTTCCTCACTCCTCTGGATTGTGGACTATACTTTTATCTAAACTGACTTTCTCTTTATCAACAAATCTGCCCTCAGTTGATCTACTGCATTATGATGAAGTGTCACATTATTTCCTTTCAAATATTTGAATTTGGTAGGGCTTTGCAGTTCTCTGGGGTATATGCATGTTGTCTTTTTAGGTTTTTCACGTTGGTTCATAATCATTTATGTGATTTTGTTAATGGGATAGCGGAAGTTCTTCCTGGGATGTGTCCTAGTTATTATCTGTATTTGTAAAGTCTTGCTAGATGCGTAGTCTTAACAGATGGCTTGTTATTGAGGATGAATGATGATTTATACCAGCTGATACAGCTAATTATTCATAGAATGGTTTATTATAATCTTTCTATAAATTGTAATCTCATGTTTAGTTAGGGTAATCTTTTTACATATATATGTGTATATATATATATTTTACGTATATATGTATATATTTTTTACATATATATGTATATGTAAATACATATATATTTTTTACATATATATATATAAATAAATAAAAACTTGGTTGCAGAATTTATCAATTTTGTTTTTTTCATTTAGATGTTTCAGCAATATCCGAGGATGGCGTATCCTCCTCTTCACGGTCCCATGAGGTTTCCACCTTCTTTATCTGAAACAAACAAGTAAGACTATTAAATGATAAAAGTTGCTAAGGCACAAAGGCACATATATCCTCATTAAGATTTTCTGGAGATTGGAAGAAAAAAAAAGGTGTTCTGGAGGTCGAATGGATTGTGATGATTGATTGATTCATTATTTTGACCTCAGAGTACAGTTGCCATGAACAAATAATTGACTTTTATAAGACAGAACAAAAATACTTTATTTTTCTAAAACTTTAAATTAATTGACATAAGATTCTGAAAATTGAAAATCATGGCCCTAACAAGACATGACAGTTGTTTATCCCTTCTTCCTTCCATGAGGTTAATGACTCCCCATTTTCTTTTCTTTTTTTTCTTAACGTGAGACTTGAGCATTCTCCTCAATGATTTTTCTTAACATTCTTCATTTTGATATTAGTAGTAGTCTTAGCCATATTATTCTTTAACATATTTGTTTTATTTTAAATTTTCAGGAGTTAAAAAACCCATTGTCTGATATTAAATACTTGCAACAGATTTATATATTGTCCTGAATTTATGTATTAATATTAGAATTTCTTCATACACACGTCAGGTGCAAAATATTTTCTACATCAGACAATACTAATGTTGAATTAAAATGAACTAAATTCCAATCTTTTAATATTTACGTATTTTAGAATCATTAAAACTTTGTATCTTTTCCCCTCATAACCTTTTGTTCATTAGAGGCCTTCGAGGAAGGGGCCCACCACCTTCATGGGCCTCAGAGCCTGAACGCCCTTCCATCCTTAGTGCATCAGAGCTAAAGGAGCTTGATAAATTTGATAACCTAGATGCTGAAGCTGATGAAGGTTGGGCAGGTAAGAGGCAAAATCAAGCATTTTTAGTTTTTAGACGTTTTTAAACAGTCAATCTGAATTTTCCTTAATTTAATAGGTGCTCAGATGGAAGTAGATTATACGGAACAACTGAATTTCAGTGATGATGATGAGCAAGGAAGTAGTACTCCTAAAGAGAACAGCAGGTAAGCTGTTGGAATGCCTTCCACAAGTAATACTATGAATTTATTGGTATAACATTATCCAGTTATGCAGAGAGGCTTCATTAATAGTCATTTGTTCCTTTTTTATAGAATTTCTACATTCTCTTCCAAGAATTTACTGAGTGAGAGGTGATTAATAAGTCAAATTTTAAAAGTAAAGCTAATCAAGGAATTAAAGTTTGATGCTTCTAAAGAAAATACATATTTTAAAAAAGATGTTTAGATCCTGGCCATCTAATTGGTGATATTTTGAAAGACAATATCAGGGACTCTATCAAACTTGTTACTTGCTTGAACTGATTCATATTTACGAATTGGAGAAAAATTACTTGAGTTACTGTAGCTGTTTCAGTCAAGTCTAAAAGATTTTTTAAACTTCAGCAAGCAGCATTAAAGTTTGAAAAATGGGAGCTTTTCATCTCTGATATAGGGGCATCAGAGTCAGAAATATATGGGTTGTATACCATAAAAATTGCGCTCTTAAAATATAAGGAGCTTGCATGCACATGTTGGTAGAGGTTTCTAGCCATGGTGTTGTAATATACTGCTGTTTCATGATCAGTTACAAGATGCCTGGCACTTGTGATTTTAAAAAATACTATAGTTTGACTTCTGTCTTTTCAGTAAGTCAGAATAAATTAGAATACAGTCACTTAGATGAGACTTTTTGGATGGGGGTGATAGAAAATGGTGGGGATATATTCCTTTGTGAAGTTGTATGTCAAGTGTTGAGTGTCCATATTTGACAACTGCTCTACTGCACTTTATACCTGGTAATGATAACTTGGCCAAACCCAGTTCCTAATACATTACAGATACATATTTACTGAATGAGTGAATGAATAAATGAATAGCACCACTAGGTCACAAGACCATCCCATTCCTTGATATACTCCTACTTCCCCCACTAAAACTATATAGAAATAATCTTTTTTATATAGACAAAATGCTTTTACTTGTGGTATAGTCTGTCTACTTTACTTTCTTATTTCATCTGGATTTTGATTCCTTAGTGAGGATCAAGGTTCAAAAGCTTCTGAAAACACTGAAAACCGAAAAGAGGCAGATGAAGCTTGCAACGCTAAGTCATCTTCTCAGATACCTGCCCAGCCATCAATATCAAAAGGTCCTTATGGGAAGGGACCTCCATTTAATCAGGTTTGTTTTACTCAAGGAGACCATTGTCACTACCTGTACTTGCGGTTGAATTCATCTTACCGTAAAGTTGAAAGAAGAATTAGGAAAGGAAACTATCTTTTGTTGTGAATAGTTGTAGATCTAAACCATAATTTTATTGTATATTAACAGGAACTGTCAATACAGTAGCTAAAATTATCAAGTAGAAACTAAAGTTTCACTATTTTTCTATCTTCTAACAGTTTGGTCTTATTAAAGTGAAGGTATAAGCTGTTTTTCCAAACATTGTTAAGTGCTTTATGGTTTACTGAGTACTTTGTAAATTGTAGTCCATATTCATAATGTGAAATAGTATGCTGAGTAGGGAAATCACACGTAAGGAGTAGAGAAATCTATTAAGTGTGAGTCTTTTTGAAGAACGTTGTTGAAGAAAGGAAATAATGTGGGTAAACAGATACACTTGATCCTACTTCCAAGAAACTGCATAGCCAGCTGGGAATTAAAAAGGGCTTTCATCTGGAGAGTCCACTTACCTCATAGTGCAGTCAGCATGTATTTGTTGAATTCATACAAAACGGAGGGAGGAGCTGGTCCCTTCAAGGAGATAAAGGTAGGTAGCTAACAGTCTCTAAAATGACACTGTAATAAATGGTGTGACAGAGCACACATAATGAATTCTTAGAGCATTCTCTGGAAAAGGTTTTGCAGAAGACTTGGTACTCGAAGTGGGAATTAGCCAGTAAACAAAGGGAAGAGAGAAATTTCAAGCAGTGGGAACATGTTCAGGGTGGAGAAGCATGAGAAAGCATGGCACATTTAGAAGTCTCCAGTAGTTTGATATAGGAGAGGAGTTAAAGAGAGCTGTGTAACAACCAGTTGTTAAATGTATGCTATACAAGGAAGTTTGAAGTTTATTCTTAAGGCGTTGGTTAATCATTGGAGAATAAATTTGTGAACTCTGAAAAAGGATTTTTTAGGTGTTTTTTTTTTTAAACAAAATTCATGTTTTATGTGACTAATTTATTGGCTTAACATGGGGAGTGATAATTCCTTTCTCATGAACGAATAGAGGAATATCGTATGCCATATCTTAATGTCTTGATTTGTATGTGTGTGTGTGACTTTGATGTATATATTAGCAAGTGAATAGTGTAAGTGTAGCAGGTGAATATGTATTATTTGATTCCAGTATGTTTAGATGTTTCATTTCTTTAGGTAAATCTCATACATTTAGTTTGCCATTAGGAAAAAATTCAGAAAAAGAATATGGCTTACGTAAAATAAAATTTCAAAATTAAAGGCATACTTCTCCACAGCCAAATTACCTGTGGTAGAATTTCAGAATTTACACACTAAAATTCTAGTTTTTGCAAAGTCCATTTGAGATTCTAATCTTATTAAAATGGCAGAGTGATTTTATAGAATATAATGTTACCGTGCAGTGAGTGGTGTGTTTTTATTAAAAAAGAGAAAAGGATGAAGATGGTTCACTGTTCGCAGTCTTCTAGTGCCACTGGAAAAAACTTAAGTACGTTCAGAAATATTTCCAGTAGATAACTTTTATCTGGTTATTTTGTAATAGTCCTTATCTTTATAATAGGAACGTGGACCATCTTCACACCTGCCACCACCTCCAAAATTGCTTGCACAGCAGGTAAATCTTAAATGCTTCTTTGTGGTCTGTATGTATTATTTGACTTTATATGTTTTAATGGAAAGATTTCTGTATGTTTCTTATTTATAACTTTTATGAAACATGGATATTACCTGGTTAGTTCTTTGCATATCTTCCTCTTTTATCTGCTCCTCTTCATTCTCAGCTGATATGCATGCTCCTAATTTCACTAAGAAAATTAGAACCAACTGTTTTTCCTGTTTCAGTGCCCTTCCTGTCCTTCCTGCTAATGGCAACCCTTCCACTGTTACCTTGCTCCCATCTTCTATCATTTATTGGTTAACATTGTCTCCCATCTTAAGAAACTTTTAAAAAATCAGCCCTTCTTTAACTCTTACTACCCTCCATCCCCCTATAGTTTCCACTCTATTTCTCTGTTCTCCATTATGGCAAAATTGTTTTAGTGAGCTGTTTGCACTTACTGTCTTCACTTTCTCTCTCATTAACCCTTTACAGTTACACTTTTTCATCACCACCATACCTTTGAAACTATTATTGTGAAGGTCAGTAGTGATTTCCATCTTGCCAAATTCAGTTCTTTTGTCTTCATTTTACTTAATTTCAGTAGTAGTTGACATAGCTAATCTTTCCATCCTTCTTTAAAGACTTTTTTTTTTTTTTTTTTTTTTGGGGACATCACACTATTGTGTTCTCTTTCTTCAATTTGTATTTCTTCTGGGCCTTTATTGGGGGGACGCACACACACGCACACAGGAAGGGAGAGGGGTAGAGATAGGGGGAGAGAGAGAGAGAGAGAATCCCAAGCAGACTCCTTACTGAATGTGGAGCCTAATGCGGGACTCAGTCCCTCAACCCTGAGATCATGACCTGGGCTGAAACTAAGAGTTAGACGCTTAACTGACTAAGCCACCCAGGTGTTCCTGGGTGTTGGAGGATTAAGGGCTGTGTTCTTATTCCTTTTTCTGACTGTATCCTTTCCCTGGAAGATCTCATATATGTGCTTATGGTACATTTATCTGTAGCCCTTAAAGTGCTACTCTGACTTCATATCAGTCATGTATTTAGTGATCAATTAAGCATCTCCACTTGGATTTCTGATAGATACATCCAAACCATAACAATATCCTCGCCCCACCGCGCGCGCGCACACGCACGCGCACACACACACACACACATATGTATACACACACACACACGGCCCTGCTTCTTCCCTTGTCTTCCCATCTTAGGTAATGGCATTATAATTTACCCATTTGCTCAAGTTAAAACCTAGAAGTCACTCAAAACTCTTTCCTCTTTTTTTATCATACATCCAGTCTAATCTATCAGCAGATTATGTCACCCCTACCTTCGGAATATATTCCTACACTGAGTAATGGCCTACCACTCGTTACATTTCATTTGAACTATCACAGTAGGTCCCTAATAGGTCTTATTTTCCACTGTGGTTCCTGCTTACCTGCCACCTCCATCCTAGAATAGATAACAGTCTTTGAAAACTGTGTATATTGGATCAGTCTTTTCTTAGTTCCTTCCAGTGGTCATTAAGGTCTCTGTCTACTCTCCTCATTTTATCTAGTTTTCTCTTTGTTCTTGCCACACAGCTTTATAAAACACATTTTATTTGCTGTTTCCTCTGACTAGAGGAATGTTTTCCAGAGATCCTTCTTCTAATCAAATTCTTTGCTCAGGTGTTACACTTCGCAGGCCTTCCCTGATCACCCTACTGTGATAGGCATACGTACCACAACCATCACCATCATCTCCACCAGTCACTTTCCTTTTAACCACTGAATGCCCTTTATGGTATTTTTATATACATACAAGCTAAAACTAAACATCTGGAAGAAAGTGTAGGAAAAAAAATCTTTAAACTTGGGTCAACAAAGATGCAATTCACAAAAGACATAGATTAGGGAAAAAAAATCAGTTGGAGTTTTAGAAACATCTCTGAGGCAATGAAAAAATATGTCCACAAAAAAAATATAACTAATATATCTGACCAAGAACATGTGTGTGTGTGTATATATATATATATATATTTTTTTTTTTTTTAAGAAAGGAATTTATTTATGTATTTATTTTTAAAGATTTTATTTATTTGCCAGAGAGAGAACACAAGCAGGGGGGAGAGGCAGGCAGAGGGAGAAGCAGACTCCCTGCTGAGCAAGGAGCCCGATAGGGGACTCGATTCTAGGACCCTGGTATCATCACCTGAGCCAAAGGCAGACGCTTAACTGTCTGAGCCACCCAGGTGTCCCTGGAACATATTTTTTAAAAGAAGAAAACAAACGGTTGCCTAGGTGGCTCAGTCGATTAAGTGTCTGCTTTCAGCTCAGGTCATGATCCTGGAGTCCTAGAATCAAGTCCCGCATCAGGCTCCCTGCTTTGCGTATCTCTCTCTCTCATGAATGAATAAATAAAATCCTAAAAAAAAAAAACCCCAAAAGCCCAAAAGACCCTTATAACTAATAAAAAGACAAATAGCCCAACAAAATGATTTGAACATTCACTTCACAAAATGAGATATACAAATGGTCAGTAAGTACACGAAAAGATGTTCAGTATCTTAAACACCAGGGAAATGCAAATTAAAACCACAGTGAGATTTTGTCACACATCCAAAATTTAAAGTGCTGGTGACACCAAGTACGGTGAGGGTATAAAGCAACCAGCACCCTCATATATTACTGGTGGAGCTATAAAACCTTGTAACCACTTTGGGAAACAGTTTGGCACTGTCTTAATAAAGTGAAAAATATTTAGTACATGATTCGGCAGTTGCACTCCTAAGTATTTATCCTAGAGAAATGAAAATACATGTATTTACACAAAGACTTAGGCATGAGTGTCCATAATTGTTTATTCATGGTTAAAAAACTAGAAGCAGTTTGGATCCACGTGTCCATCCACAAGTGAAATGATGTGCCCATGATGGAATACTGTCCAGCAATAGAATGGAACAGACGACTGATAGCCACCTCAAAACTATTATCCTGAGCACAAGAAGCCAGATACTAAAGAAAATGTAACTTGATGTATCCATATATATGGAACTGTAGGAAAGGTAAAACTACTCTGTATTGTCAGAAGCAGACCAGTGGTTGTTTGGGGTTAGAGGTGCTGGCAGATAAAGTGGTTTGCCTAAGACAGCACTGTTACTAAATGGTAAAGTCTGGATCATATATACATACATATACACATATATATATGTATGTATATATGTATATATATATGTATGTTTTATATTTAGTATTTTCGTCATACTGTTATTTTCTCATTTGTGAGGATTCTCACTGGTTAAATGGCTTTTTAGGTTTCTTCACCCTACTAGCTATTAAAATTAGTATTTTTAAAACAATTTTTTTTAGTTCCTTAACATTTCAGCCCTTCAGGTGCTCTTTTTGTTTTGCATAGTTGCTGGCAGTGATAGATAGTTGTTTTAGAACATACCAATTTAAAAGTAGGTCATTAAACTCAGTCTCTCAAGTGATATCCCACATTCCACTGTGAGTTCTAAGTATGCATTTCTGGATCTTTCAGTTCAAAGACCGAGAACTCTGTCTATACAGGCTGATTTCTAGAATTTCTCCTTCTCGAAGTGTTGGCAGTAGTAGTGTCTCCCATCTTTTTCACTTAGCATCTCTGGGTGTCTGTGGTTTTCCTGTAACTGCACTTTTGTTTTCTCAGGGCTCATATGACACCGTTCTGCCTCTTTATGGACTTTTCTCTCTCTTTAGGCATTCCATCTCTGACAGTTGCTGCTCTGAAAAGCACTCATGTTCTAAATTTCCTTCATGTCTAGATTTAGATTATGAAATTCATGTTGTGACAGCTTCTGATTTTATTCAACAAATTCTGTATGTGCAATAATGTCTGCCACGATAAATAGGTACATGGCCTAGATTAATTGTTCTGTCTTTGGGGAATTCTCTAAATTTAATATTTTCTCCATGCTGCTTGTTTGTATTTTAATATGTATGTTTAATCAGAAACATTTGTGACATTTTGTGGCGTTTTTCCTTCCCTCTTCATGTCTGTGATATCCGATGTTGGTTGGAAATAGATTTGTCATATTCACCTGGTAATTTATCATAATGTTTCAGCACCCTCCTCCAGACCGGCAGGCAGTACCTGGAAGACCAGGCCCTTTCCCCCCCAAGCAGCAAGTACCGGATGAAGATGAAATATGGAAGCAAAGAAGAAGACAGCAGTCAGAACTTTCTGCAGCAGTGGAACGCGCTCGGAAGCGACGTGAAGAGGAAGAGCGAAGAATGGAAGAACAAAGGAAGGCAGCATGTGCGGAGAAACTGAAACGATTGGATGAAAAGCTTGGCATAGTGGACAAACAACCATCTCCAGAGGAGATTAGAGAAAGGGAGCGAGAAAAAGAACGGGAGCGTGAGAAAGAACTTGAGAGAGAACAAGAACGGGAGCGAGAGAAGGAGAGAGAAAAAGAAAGGGAGAGGCAACAGGAGAAGGAGAAAGAACTGGAGAGAGAGCAGGAAAAACAGAGAGAACTGGAAAAGGAAAGAAAGCAAGAAAAAGAGAAAGAACTAGAACGACAGCAAGAAAAGGAGAAAGAACTGCAAAAGATGAAGGAACAGGAAAAGGAATGTGAGTTGGAGAAGAAAGAAAGGGAAAAAGTGGAGGAGAAAACCGAACACAAAGAACCTACTTTAGAGCCTATGGTAGAAAAACCAGAAAGTGAAACCAACTGTAGTAAAGGTATGAGAGTCTTGTTCTTTTATAAGAGGCTTCATAGTACTTCTGGTGTGGATGTTTGTGTGTTTGTAATATACATGTATGTAATCAGATAAAAATGAGGGTTGTTTTTTTTTTTTAAGATTGGTTTTATTATTTACTTATTTATTTATTTAGAGAGAGAGAGGGTGCACATGCATGTGAGCAGAGAGAAGGGCAGAGGGAGAGAGAATCTCAAGCAGACTCCCCACAGAGTGCAGAGCCTAACGTGGGGCTGGATCCCAGTACTCTGAGGTCATTCAGGAGTCAGACGCTTAACCATCTGAGCCACCCAGGCATCCCAGTTGAGTTTTTTTTTTTTTAAATAGAAGCTGAATTTTATTGGATATTTTAATATACTTTTTTCCGTAATTTTTTTATTGTGGTGAAATATACGTAACATAAAATTTAGCATTTTAACCTTATTTAGGTGTACAGTTTAATGGTTTTAATATATTCATAATGCTTTGCAGTCATCACCACCATCCATCTCCAGAACTCTTTCCATCTTATAAAACTGAAACTCTACCTATTAAACAATAGTTCCCTATTTTCCCCTCTCCTCAACCCCTTGGCAACCACTGTTCTAGTTTCTGTCTCTGATTTTGACTGTTCTGAGTGCCTCATACGGTATTTGTCTTTTTGTGGTTGGCTTATTTCACTTAGTAAATGTCGTCCAAGGTTCTTTCATATTGTAGCATATTGCAGAGTTTTCTTCCTTTTTAAGGCCAATAATCTATATATAAAACCACATTTTGCTTATCTGTTTATCTGTTCATGGGTACTTGGATTGATTCCATATTTTACCTATTTTGAATAATGCTGCTGTGAATGTGAATGTGCAGATGTCTTGTTGAGACCCTGCTTTCATTTTTTTTGATTACATACTCAGAAATGGAATTGCTGGATCGTATGATAATTTTGTTTTTAAATTTTTGAGGAACCACCATACTGTTTTTCTCGGCAGCTGTTACCATTTTACATTTCCACCAACAGTGCACAAGGGTCCCAATTTCTCCACATTCTCACCAACATCTGTTTTTTTCTGGGGGTTTTTTTGATAGCAGGCTTCCTAGTAAGTGTGAGGTGGTAACTCACTGTTAATTTTTGATGTGTGCTTTGCCAATGATTAGTGATGTTGAGTATTATCTTTTTATGTGTTCATTGGCCATTTCGTGTATCTTTGGAGAAATGTCCAAGTCCTTTGTCTGTTTTTGAATCAGATTGTTGTTGAGTTTTAGGAGTTGGCTGTGCATTCTAGATGTTAATCCCTTACCAGATATATGATCTGCCAATGTTACCTCTCTTTAGATAGGTTGCCTTTTCATTCTGGATATTCTTTTCATGCATAAAACTTCAATATTTTCATGAAATCGTCTGTTTTTTGTTGCTTCTGCCTTTGGTGTCAAGTCCACGAAGTCATGGCCAAATCTAATATAATAAAGCGTTTGTTCTGTTTACTTATAAGAGTTTTATAGTTTTATGTCTTACATTTACATCTTTGACCTGTTTTGAGTTAAGTTTTTGTACATTGTGTTAGGTAAGGGACCAGCTTCATTCTTTTTCATGTGGATATTCAGCTTTCTCAATACCATTGTTGGAAACACTGTTCTTTCCCCCATTGAATGGTCTTAGCAACATCTTATAAAATCACTCGACCGTGTATGTGATGGTTTATTTTGGGGTCTTGATTCTGTTCCGTTGCCTTATCTGCCTGACTTTATGTTAGTGTCTTACTGTTTTTATTACTGCAGCTTTGCCGTATGCTTTTTTTTTTTTTTTAAGATTTTATTATTTTATTTATTCGACAGGATAGAGACAGCCAGCGAGAGAGGGAACACAAGCAGGGGCAGTGGGAGAGGAAGAAGCAGGCTTATAGCGGAGGAGCCTGACGTGGGGCTCGATCCCATAACGCTGGGATCACGCCCTGAGCCGAAGGCAGACGCTTAACCGCTGTGCCACCCAGGCGACCCTGCCGTATGCTTTTAAATCCGGATATGTGGGTCGTCCATCTTTGTTACTTTTTTTCATGAGGGTTTTGGCTATTCTGGGTCCCCCTGAGAGTACATGTGAATTTTAGGATGGGTGTTTCTATTTCTGTAAAGAACACCATTGAGATTTTGCTAGGGATTGCATAACTATTGCTTTTGGTAGTATTGATAATGTCAATAATATTAAGTCTTGCAGTCTGTGAGCATGGGATGTGTTCCCATTTATTTATGTCTTCTTTAATTTCTTCCAGCAATATTTTGTAGTTTTCATTGTACAAGGCTTTTATCTCCTTGGTTTATTCTTAAGCATTTTAGGGGTACCTGGCTGGTTCAGTCGGGGGAGTGTTTGGCTCTTAATTTCGAAATTATGAGTTCAAGCCACACGTTGGGTGTAGAGATTACTTAAATAAAAACCTAAAAAAAAATTCGTAAGCATTTTATTCTTTTTGATGCTATTGTAAATGGAATTGTTTGTAATTTCCTTTTCAGATCATTCATTATTAGTATACTAGAAATGCAGGTAATGTGAGCAGATGTTACAATCTTATATGTAGAAAACCCTAAATCTCAAGGGATCCAGAGTAGCTAAAACTGGCTTGAACTAAAGTAACAAAGCTGGAGGACTCATACAACTGGATTTAAAAACTTACTGCAGAGTTTATGTTTGTAGGAATTTGTTCATTTCATCTTGCTTATCCATTTTGTTGGTATATAGTTATCCATAATACTCTCATAATCCTTATTTCTATAGAATTGGTAGTAATGTCCCAGTTTCTATTTCTGATTTTAGTAGTTTGAGTCCTCTCTCTCTCTCTCTCTCTCTCTTTTTTTTTTTTTTGGTTGACTTACCTAGTTAAAGGTTTGTCAATTTTGTTAATCTTTTCAGAGAACCCACTTTTAGCTGCATTGATTTTTTTCTATTTTTCTATTCTCTGTTTTGTGGATCTCTGTGTTGAACTTTATTACCTTTCTTCTGGTAACTTTGGTTTTACTTTGTTCTTATTCTTTTTCCCTTACATTGTTAACACTAGGTTTGGGATTGGAGGTCTTTCTTTTTTAATGTAAGCATTTATAGCTGTAAATTTGCCCCCTTTGCATCACTTTTGCTGCATCCTATAAATTTTGGTATGTTGTGTTTTTGTGTTCATTCATCTCAGGTATTTTCTAATTTCCCTTCTCATTTGTTCTTTGATTGAGAGTGGTGTTTAATTTCCTCAGATTTGTGAATTTTCCTGTTTCACTTCTCTTTTTGATTTTTAACTTCATCCCATTGTGGTCATAGAAAATACTTCATATGAGATTTATCATTTTAAATCTATTGACCATTGATGCTGTGGTCTGACATACAGTCTGTCTTGGAAAATGTCCTGTGTGCATGTGAGGAGAATGTGATGGCTGTTCTTGGATAGAGTGTTCTCTAGGTTTGTTGGATCTTTTGGTTTATTGTATTAAGTCCTTTGTTTCCTCGCTTACCCTTTGTCTGGTTATTGTATCCATTATTGAGAGTAAGGTATTGAAGTGTCCAGCTATAAATGTACAACAGTCTGTCCCTTCAACTCTGTCAGTATTTTGCTTCATATATTTTGATGGTCTGTTATTAGACACATATGTTAAGTATGTGTAAATATTTATATTGGCCGTATCTTGCTGCTTTGAACCTTTTATTAGTATATAATGTCCTGTGTCTCTTGTAAAACTTTCAGTCAAAGCCACTCTTGTCTGGTATTAGCATAGCCACCTTGCTCTCCTCAGTTACTGTTGCTGTGGACCATCTGTGTTTATCTTTTCATTTTCAATCTGTCTGTGTCTCTGGATCTTAAGTTTCTTAGAGATAACGATATAGTTGGATCACGTGTTTCCAGTTCAATCCATTTTAAGTATTGATTAGAAGGGACTTATTCTGACATTTTGGTATTTGGTTTTTATATGCCTTATCCATTTTTGCCCCTCATTTCCTGCGTTACCGTCTTTTGTGTTTAGGTGATTTTTTTGTATTGAAACATTTTAAATTCCTTTCTCATTTCCTTTTGTTTATATTCTGTAGCTACCTTCTTTGTTTTTACCATGGGGATTGCATAAATATGCAAAAGTTATGTCACTAAATTTATACCAGCCTAACTTTAATAATATACAAAAATTCATTCCTTTTTTAACAGTTCCATTCGTATTCCCTTTGGTGGTGGTTGTCACAGAGTTACATCTTTAACGTCATATCCCCAGAAACAAACCAATAATTATTTTAAATGAATTAGTTTCTTTAATCATGTGGAAAACAATGTGGAGTTACAAACCAAGATATAATGTTATTAGCTTTTAGACTAATAATTGCTCTTTTTTAAAAAAATAATTCATTTCATAAATCACGTGTGCAAACATAGAGTTACACATGATACCACTGCCTTTTATGATTGCCCATGTGTTTGCCTTTATGGAGAATCATTATTTTGTCATGCAGTTTTGATTTATTGTGTGCTATCCTTTCATTTTACCCTGCAGGACTCCCTTGAGCGTTAGTGGAGGGCAGGTCTGATGGTAATGAACTCTTTCATAGCTTTTATCTAGGAATATTTCAATTTCTCCCTCATTTTTGAAGAACAGTTTTGCCAGATAAAGGATTCTTGGTTGATAGGAGTTTTTTTTCTTTTAATACTTTGAGATGTCACCTGGCCTCCAGTGTTTCTGATGAGAAATCTGATACTTTATGTGACTTCTCCTTAGTGCTGTCCTGCTGCTTTCATGATTCACTGTTTGTCTTTTTAAAGTTTTATTATAATGTGTCTCAGTTTGGAACTCTTAGAATTCATAGAGCTTCTTAGAAGTTATACTCATGCTTTCATCAGATTTGAGACATTTTTGGCCATTATTTCTTCAAATATTCATCTCTGCCCCTTTGTCTCTCCCCTGCTTCTAGACTCCCTCCCAGTGTGTATGTTTGGTCTGTTGATCTTGTCCTATAGGTACCTTAAGCTGTGTTTATTTTTTGTTCTGTTTCTCGGGCATAATAATTTCCGTTGTCCTTGTTGAAGTTTGCGAATTCTTTCTTTTGCTTGCTCCAATGTGGGTTTAAATGTGTGTGGGGGGGGGAGGGGAGGTTGTGCCTGGGTGGCTCAGCTGGTTAGGCCTCGACCTCTTGGTTTCAGCTCAGGTCATGATCTCATGGCTCTGTGCCCAGCAGGGAATCTACTTGAGGATTCTGTCTCTCTGCCCCTCCTGCCAGTCATGTGCGTGCATGTATGCTCTCTCTCATAAATAAATAAATCTTTAAAAATTAACTGTGAGGTGGGGGGTGTGTAGCTGGTACTGTGCTAAAAGCTTTAATTGACTGATACTAACCACAGTTTATCATCCAAACCTTCCCCTGAAAGTTGCAAGCCTTCATTCAATAGACTCCGGAGTTCTAGAGTACTGAGACCAGGTGGATTCTGCCAGTTGTTGTCTAGTTTGGAAAGAGATTCTTGGTGTTTCCTTCTCCACTATTTATCTCCGAATCCTCTCTTATATAAAAGGTTGTGAAGATAACATTTGCACTATAAAACATGCACTAGATTCATTTTTTCTTATTTCATATTAACAATAAAGGGTATTAAAAGAAACAAGTTAATTGGGTTTGGAGAAGGATAATTGTGGGGTTATTCTACAAGGAAACAAAAAGCTTCCCTTGTAGTGTTTCTCAAAGTTGTTAGATGAGGTTCAGTTCCATTTTGTCTACAAAACTGTATTTGCTTCATAGTCACATATGCTGATTCTTCTACTTTTTTCTGATTCTAAGACATTTAAATTCAAAGACATTTAAATTTTGTACACATATATTAATACTTCTGAAACTTCAGTTGAATAGAGCTTAATGAAAATTTTGGGATTGTCATAATTAACTGACTGTACCCAGTTCATAATTTCAGATTTGTTTTTCTTCCAGTTTAAATATAAAAGCTTCCAAAGTGTAGTTGACTGTAATTATCCTTTAAAAAAAATTTCTGGCTCTAATCAACTTTTTTGTTCTCCACTTTATCTTAGAGACTCTAATTAGCAGAATTAAAATATAGTATAAACCTTGCTCTGAACTTCGGTAAAGTTCATTCTTAATGAACAGTTTAACAATGACTTAAAATAGAAGTAATAGTAGTTCTGTTTCGGGGTGCCTCCGCGGCTCAGTTAAGCGTCTGCCTTTGGCTGACGTGATCCCAGGGTTCTGGAATCGAGCCCTGTATCGGGTTCTCTGTTCAGCAGGGAGCCTGCTTCTCCTCCTCCCTCTGACATTCCCCCTGCCATTCCCCCTGCCTGTGTTCTCTCTCTGTCAAATAAATAAAATCTTTAAAAAAAGAAAAAAAGAAGTAGTTCTATTTCAGTCTATTTTCTGATACAGAAACACTGACACATTTTTCTTTAATCTGAAAACCCATGGTCTTTAAGATCCTGCTGCTTGAAATTATATTATGAAGCTATTTAAATTTCTTCTTTAATTTTTTATTTATAGTCAGAGTCATCATCAAACTTGGCTCTTAACTAACTATAAAAAGAGTTGAGTATGTTACCCTAACCTTTTTTTAATGAGATAAGGCCCATGCCAGATTTCATAAATTTTTGTATTAATGCATATAGAGATAATTTGATATTGATAATGGGCTTTTATTACATATCATAAGCATAGATTGCTCATAATACGAAAGTAAAATTTCTCACTGTAGCATTGGCATACCTTAATATTGATGGATGCTAAAAAAGAACAACCTTAGGGAATCTCATTAATAGATGATGACAAAGGACCATAGATTTGAAATAAGGAAATCATATTTTAGTCTTTGTTCTGTCAGTGAATACATTGATTAATTTCACTGTCAGGTGGAACTATATCTACACCAATTAGTTATGCTTTTCTTTTTAATCATTTCTTGGTGCTTTTATTTTCATTCACATCTTCTCTGTTCTTTGATGGCAATTTAACTTCAGCTAGGCTTATTAGCATGATGTGCCCTTTTGATTTTAAGTGTTGTACCTACTGGCTCTCTTTTCTTTCCAGTATTTTATTTACCTTTTTACAACATTCTTAATATTGAATGTAATGCCTACAAGAAAATGTGGTTTGTGATTCTTCAGAGCATGGTTTTTACGTTGGCAAAATAAACTTCCTTTTAAAATGCATCCCTAGTTCTCTGAGAAAAGAATTTATAACAGGCTTCACTTTGTAATTGTGACAAATTCTCTAGAACGAATAGGCTGTGTTTTTCTTTAGGATGAAAAATTTTATTTAGTTAGTAAATAAGTACGTGTATAGTATTTTTTGGTATCATTCTTGATAATCTTTAGGTAGAATAATTTATATGTCTGAAGATAGCTGATGATCACTGTTGTCAGACTTTGATTCATTAGTTTTCTTTATAGATAATAGTCTCTTGATCAAAAAGCAAACATTTGTGTTACATTTTACGTTTAAGCCCTTTGTATTTTCATATCAGTCCTAGTGAACCAAAGGTAAGTACTGACAGCATTAATAGTTATTAAAATAATTAGAAATAGGTAGTAATTGAAATGTTTTATTATCGCAAAATATCAGATACAAATTTTTGCTTGGTAAAGCATTTGGACCTGTGATCTCTGAAGAACCTGGATTTGAGGAAATCTAAGGTTTTGTTACTTTAATGTTAACCTCATTGATGGCTATCAGTATTAGAGTACAAAACAGTTTTTTGAAGTGTTAAGAATGCTTTCTTCTGGGGCGCCTGGGTGGCTCAGTTGTTAAGCGTCTACCTTCGGCTCAGGTCGTGATCCCAGGGTCCTGGGATCCAGCCCCGCATCGGGCTCCCGCTCAGCGGGAAGCCTGCTTTTCCCTCCCCCATTCCCCGTGCTGGTGTTCCCTCTCTCGCTGTGTCTCTCTCTGTCAAATAAATAAATAAAATCTAAATAAATAAATAAATAAATAAATAATGCTTTCTTCCTCATTAACCTTTTTAAAATATCAGTCTAATAATTTTATGCCAGTGCACATATCATGCATTTGATAAGTGTCATAGATGATTATCATTATTTTTCATCTTTTTTTGGGACAGAGGATGATGCAGTTTTCACTAGACAAGACAGCAATCGCAGTGAAAAAGAGACCACGCAAGTGGCACATGAAACAGAGCCAGAATCAGGATCTCAACCTCGGCCTGCTGTATTATCCGGTTATTTTAAACAGTTTCAGAAGTCTTTACCACCTCGATTTCAGCGACAGCAGGTAACAGAAAACATTTTATCATGTATGTGATCGAAAGGTTTATTGTTCAGTAGTCAGAGAAGTAGTTTGACATGAAACCTAAAATACACAAAGCATATAGGTTTTCCCTGAAATTCTTTCCCTTTTTAATAGTTAAGTTTGTTGATAATGGGTTTTACCATAAACTTTTGTGTCATTTCCCCCCTTGATTTATAGACACCTTTCTAGGAAATGATTTCTGCAGTACAATTAATGAGTGATTAATTTCTTAAGGCAAAATGTCTAAGGCAAAATGTCGTGACTTATCTTCTCTTTTGACTTACAATCTCTCAGTGTTAAATATCTTTTGAATTCTTTTCCTTGAAGGATTCAAAAAAGCCCACTATTTTCTGATATGATTGCTTATATTAATTGATCACGTGGAACCAAAATCTCAAGATGTGGGATCCTGCTTTTTCAGGAACAGATGAAACAGCAGCAGTGGCAGCAGCAGCAGCAGCAGCAAGGTGTACTTCCCCAGACGGTCCCTTCACAGCCGTCCAGCGGTGCTGTCCCTCCTCCACCACACAGACCTCTCTACCAGCCCATGCAGCCTCACCCACAGCATTTGGCTTCTATGGGTTTTGATCCAAGGTGGCTCATGATGCAGTCATACATGGATCCTCGAATGATATCAGGTAGACCTGCTATGGATATTCCACCCATTCATCCTGGTGAGTTGAAATTGAGTTTGTCTCGTGGCTCACTGGCAGTTACACAAGATCAGAGGTTTTCATCTTCTCCCGTTTTTACTCTTAATTCCTTTAAGATGTATAATCTAGTAAGAACTTAAGTAGGATGCCTAGATATGTTTTTTTAAAGATTTTATTTATTTGAGAGTGAGAGTGTGCATGTGCCTGAGTGGGGAGCAGGGGGACAGGGAGAAAGACAAAGACAAGCAGACTCCCTGCTCAGCAGGGAGCCCAATGCAGGGCTCCATCCCAGGACCCTGAGATCATGACCCGAGCTGAAGTTGGATGCCTAACTGTCTGAGCCACCCAGGTGCCCCTAGACTTTTTATTTTTAAAGATCTTATTTATTTATTTTAGAGAGCGGGAGGGGCAAAGGAAGAGGGAGAGAGCATCCCAAGCAGATTTCTTTTTTTTTTTTTTTTTAAGATTTTTATTTATTTATTCGACAGAGATAGAGACAGCCAGAGAGAGGGAACACAAGCAGGGGGAGTGGGAGAGGAAGAAGCAGGCTCCTAGCGGAGGAGCCTGATGTGGGGCTCGATCCCAGAACGCTGGGATCACGCCCTGAGCCGAAGGCAGACGCTTAACCGCTGTGCCACCCAGGCGCCCCCCCAAGCAGATTTCTCACTGAGCACAGAGCCTGACACAGGGCTTAGTCTCACGACCCTGGGATTAGAACCTGAGCTGAGACCAAGAGTCAGACGCTCAACTGACTGCGCCATCCAGGCGTCCTAGGGTGCCTAGATTTATTTATTTATTTTTTTAAATTTAAAAGATTTATCTATTTGACAGAGAAAGAGTGCACATGCAAGCTGGGGGCAGGGATAGAGGGTGAGGGAGAGAGAATCTCAAGCAGACTCCCCCCTGGGAAGGGAACCTGATAATGGGGCTCAATCTCACAAGCCTGAAGTCATGACCTGAACTGAAATCAAGGGTCAGACACTTAACTGACTGAGCCACCCAGGTGCCCCCAGGCTACCTAGATTTTTAATCAAAAAATTCTGTAACTTTTAGCACAGAGTAGTTAAATGCCAGACACTATATGATACGTGTTATAAGACCAAAATGCTAGTAGTTATTTTCTGTTTCGTAAATATTTAAAAATTTTTTGACTCTGAAAATATTTTCTGTTATTTGCTAAATTGTTTTCATTCTTTTAAGTGTTTAAGCATTTAAATTTTTCCATATATTCTGTATTCCAGCTTTTTAGCTTTCTCTGCCAAATACTTGAGTTTTCACATAGGTTAGCTGAAAACGAATGAATTAGTGTTGTATGGAATCTATCAGAATAAATCTGGATAATTCATGAACAAAATGATATAGAGGAAAGTTTAGAAGGGATAAAAATATGATCAAGAATCATGTCTTGGGGCGCCTGGGTGGCGCAGTCGTTAAGTGTCTGCCTTCGGCTCAAGGCGTGATCCTGGATCCCTGGGATTGAGCCCCGCATCGGGCTCCTCTGCTGGGAGCCTGCTTCTTCCTCTCCCACTCCCCCTCCTGTGTTCCCTCTCTCTCTGGCTGTCTCTCTCTGTCAAATAAATAAATAAAATCTTTTAAAAAAATTCATGTTTTAATTTAAAAATTTATACTGCAATTTTAAAATTTAAGAGGGGTAATTAATAGCATTGATCAACTAATTAAACTACATTAATGGAATTATCTGTAGGAAATATTTTCTCTGGAAATCTGTCACCATTGGGGTAATCCTCATTATGTTTTTATTATCTGATTTTTATAGGCATTTTGGTTTTTTTTTCCTTTAAAGTAAAAATAGGCTGCTCTTGTGGTTTGCTTTGTTTGTGTCCTCAATTCTTAAATCTATATTTTTAAATTTTTTATAAGGTTTTATTTATTTGAGAGAGTACAAACGGGGGAGGGGAAGAGAGAGAAGCAGGCTCCCTGCTGAGCAGGGATCAGTGCAAGGCTTGATCTGGGATCATGACCAGAGCCAAAGGCAGACACTTAACTGAGCCACCCAGGTGCCCCCTCTTAAATCTGTTTAATAGCAGCAATAAAAATTTCATTCACAGAAAATCTTGTATGATTTTCATTGATCATTTCTTGAGTTCATCAGTTGGGCAAAAAGTATTTCTTTAGCTCAAATATAGAATTCCAAATAGTAATTAATAACCCAGATTCTACGTGTATATAATGATTGTTTTTCCCATCTTTTTCTGGTTTTGTATAGGAATGATTCCTCCTAAGCCATTAATGAGAAGAGAACAGATGGAAGGATCACCAAACAGTTCTGAGTCATTTGAGCATATAGCACGATCTGCAAGAGATCATGCAATCTCCCTCTCTGAACCTCGTGTAATGTGGGGGTCAGATCCCTATCCTCACACCGAGCCTCAGCAGGCCACTACTCCCAAGGCAACAGAAGAGCCTGAGGATGCAAGGTAGTTAAAACAATTATTAATACAAATTGAATATTGTGGTAAAATGAAAACTGTGTCCCTGAAGATCATTCTGATTTAGGACTGAGTGACAAATCTGATTTCCTCCCATTTAGTTTATGTCATTTCATTTTTGGGCATGCTTTCTTTTTCTGTCATTTCTGTATTGATTAGAGCATTTGTCCCCTAGTTCTGTACACTGAATTAAATATTGAAACGTGTAAAATTGGCACGTTTTTGCTATTTACATGTAGTTTAGCTTAAAGTGTTGATGTAATTTTTCTACTAATGAAGAATGGTAGACATTTGATTATCAGTACCTGGTGGAAGTCTTCTAATGCCGAGATAAAGGCAAATACTAATTTATAGAGATAATTCAAAGTAGCAGATAATTGGTGATCTGTAGTAATTTATAACTATAAACAGAACTTTTGCCCTTTTAAGGAGTGTATTTTGTAATGCTGATTCATTGGGGAAGATAGACCCCTTCTAGTATACTTTTTGATTATAGGTGGGAATTATTAGTCTTGCTGGATTAAAAATTCACATAAGCATGGCCTAAACTTCCTTTTTTCTTAAGGAATGAAGTTCATTTGTTTGTAATTGTGGGGGGAAAAATAACGAGGCACCTACCATCAACGAAATTTTGAGTGTTCAGTATTGTTAACTATAAGCATGGTGTTTTACAGTACATTTCTAGAACTTTTTCATCTTGTATGAGTGAAACTTTAAACCCACTGAGTAGCAAATAATTTCCCCATTCCTCCTAGTCCCTGGCAGTCACCATTCTACTTTATGCTTGGATGAGTTTGATTACATTATGTGCCTCATATAAATGGAATCCTACAGTGTTTGTCCTGTGATTATTCATTTCACTTAGCATAGTGTTCTCATCCATTTGGTAGCATGTAACAGTATTTTCTTCTTTTTAAAGTCTAAAGGACATTCTGTTGTATGTATATACCACATTTTCTTAATCCATTTGTCTGTCAGTGGACACTGAGGGTTGTTTCCACTTCTCTGCTATTATGCATAATGCTGCACTAAACTTTTTAAGGAGGCATAAAGATTAGGGTCCTTTTTAAGTGGTTTTTATGATCAGGATCCATTTGTGGTTTATAATTAGAGGGATTATTTTGCTGTACACTTGTGAGAAAGAGTTTGTCTTGGTGGTTATGCTTCTGATTCTCATTCTTTTAGGCCTGAAGCCCCACTGGATCAGGAACAGATTACTGCTGCTTATCCTGTAGAACATGGTCAATTAGAGGTTCATCCAAAGGCAGACTTTGTCAGAGAATCAAGTGAGACAGAAGTACAGAAGTTTTTAAGCAGATCAGTGGAAGACATTAGACCTCGCCATACTGACGCAAACAGTCAGTCTGCTTGTTTTGATGTACCTGATCAAAAAACTGTATCCACTCCTCAAGAAGAGCGGATTTCAGCTGGAGAAAGTCAGCCTGCCCGCAAAAGAAGTGTTTCGCATGGATCTAACCATACTCAAAAATCAGAGGAGCAAAGAAGTGACCCATCTGCAAGCATTCCTAAAGTAACCAGCAGATGCGTTGATTCAAAGGAACCAGCAGAAAGGACAGAAGAAAAACCAAAGAAGGATGGCTTTATACGATCTTCTGAGGGACCAAAACCTGAAAAACTGTATAAATCTAAATCAGAAACTCGTTGGGGCCCAAGGCCAAGCTCCAACAGAAGAGAAGAAGGTAATGATAGGCCTGTGAGAAGATCAGGTCCCATTAAAAAACCTGTACTTAGAGATATGAAAGAGGAGCGAGAGCAGCGGAAGGAGAAAGAAGGGGAAAAGGGAGAAAAGGTCACCGAAAAAGTTGTAAAACCTGAAAAGACAGAAAAGAAGGATCCTCTTCCTCCAGTCCCACCACCCGCAGCACCGGTTCAGCCACAGTTGGCTCCACCACCACCTCAGCCAGAACTGGAGAAATTACCTCCAACAGAAACTTCAACTGCGGTTCAAAAGCCACCGCAAGATGCTGAGAAGCCCTCAGAACCTGTAGGTACTGTTGAGGTGGAGCCTGTGGCTAAAACTGTAAACCAGCAAACTGTCACAGCACCAGCAGTCAAAGAAGAAAAACAACCTGAGAAACTCGGTAGCAAGGACCTCGTTTTAGAGAGGCCTCGACCAGATTCAAGACCAGCAGTTAAAAAAGAATCCACTTTACCCCCTAGGACCTATTGGAAAGAAGCTAGAGATCGAGATTGGTTTCCAGATCAAGGATATAGAGGTCGAGGCCGGGGCGAATACTATTCCAGAGGCCGAAGCTATAGAGGTTCTTATGGAGGGCGTGGCCGAGGTGGGAGAGGGCACACTCGAGATTATCCTCAGTATAGAGACAATAAGCCACGGACAGAGCATGTGCCCTCAGGACCTCTTCGACAGCGAGAAGAAAGTGAAACACGAAGTGAGAGCTCTGATTTTGAAGTTGTTCCCAAAAGAAGACGACAGCGAGGCTCAGAGACTGACACAGACAGTGAAATTCATGAAAGTGCAAGTGATAAGGATAGTTTAAGTAAAGGTAAACTTCCCAAAAGAGAGGAACGGTCTGAAAACAAAAAGCCCATAAAGCCTCAGTCTTCTTTCAAGCCCGAAAATCACATTCGAATAGATAATAGACCTCTAGAAAAACCTTATGTGAGGGATGATGATAAATCTAAACCAGGCTTCCTTCCTAAAGGAGAGCCTACACGGCGAGGCAGAGGGGGAACATTCAGGCGTGGTGGAAGAGATCCTGGAGGCCGGCCGTCGCGCCCTTCCACCTTACGAAGACCTGCTTATAGGGACAATCAGTGGAACCCAAGGCAGGCAGAAGCTCCTAAACCAGACGATGGAGAGCCACCAAGAAGACATGAGCAGTTCATTCCTATACCAGCAGATAAACGACCTCCAAAATTTGAGCGAAAATTTGACCCAGCTAGAGAGAGGCCCCGACGACAACGCCCTACCCGACCACCGAGGCAAGATAAGCCGCCTCGATTTAGACGTCTCAGAGAGAGGGAGGCTGCTTCCAAAACCAACGAGGTGGCAGTGCCCACAAATGGCACTGTTAATAATGTGGTTCAAGAACCAGTTAATCCTGCTGGGGATATTTCTGGGAACAAGACGCCAGACTTATCTAATCAGAACTCTTCAGATCAGGCAAATGAAGAATGGGAAACAGCTTCTGAAAGCAGTGATTTCAACGAGAGGCGTGAGAGAGATGAAAAAAAAAATGCTGATTTGAATGCACAAGCAGTTACGAAGGCCGGAGAGAATGTTTTACCTCCCAAAAGGGAAATAGCAAAGAGAAGTTTTTCTAGCCAGAGGCCTGGTGTAGATCGCCAGAATCGGCGTGGCAACAGTGGACCACCCAAATCTGGAAGGAATTTCTCAGGTCCTAGGAATGAAAGGAGAAGTGGTCCACCATCAAAAAGTGGGAAGCGAGGGTGAGTTCTTTGTTTTCGATACAGTTGCATTCGTACCTGAAAGTTGAACTGAGCGAAGGAGCCAGTCTAGACAGAGGACCCAGACATTGTTCTCCCCTAAATTTTTTTTTTGTCTGTTCTCAAAGTGTAAGGGTGCTTGAGCAAGAGAGGTTCATGGGTCACAGGAGTCTTTGCCTCCTAAGTTACATTTTCCAGAAGAGTCCTCTTAAGAATTTGTAGCTTTGGGAGAATCTCTACATCTGGGGAGGGACCTGTACAGTGTCTTCCTTTTGGTAAAGTCATCTTACTAATGATGAGCAGCCGCCTTTTCTTTTTTGGTTTCTCTTTACAAAACTCTGGTCCTCATAGGTGTCCTCTGGGACTTAAATGAATACATTTTAACTGTATGCTTTATCACTCTGTACTGGTCGCTAGGAAGTGAATGTGGAACCTTAAGAATAAGTTATATCTTCCTCGAGTTGCAAACTACAATAAATGATCCAGCTGCAAAGAGGCCCAGAACTGCCACCAGAGCTACCAGTAACATAGATACTGTGGGATTTATTTGAAAATAGTTGTTCAAAACTGTGCTAAGCTTGGTCTCTTCTTTTAAATATTGAAATGTTATTTATGGTAAATTATTAATTTCTTTAATATTAGGATAAATTATAGTACAAGTATGCCTAGTTTTGTTCATTCATTCATTTGCCTAGTTTTTAATGTAGGTTCTAGTACTTACTGCCTGTATAAACTCTGCTTCCTCACCAGTAAAATGGGGAGAAAGTAACCATACTTCTAAAAACTGGTGAAGATTGCAGATATATTTGTGAACTACATAACATATCTGGTATATAGTAAACAGCTGTTATGGTGTGCCCTCGTTTTTTATCAAATTCCCAGGTTTGCAGCCTGAGCTGATAATTTAATCAGATAATATATTAATCTGCATTGGTTAGTTACTGTATACTTAGCATTTCGGGCTACCACACCCATCAACGAAAATATTTTTGCTTTCTGATAACTTAGAAAAAAATTTAGGGAAATAATGTGACCAGTTGTGTTTCCTGAGTACCTTCTTAACACAGAATTTGAACCTTTCTTTAAAAGGCAAGAAGAATTAGGATGGCATATGTAGTTAAAATGTAGTTATTGACTGTAACTGAGGTATTACAAGTTTTGACTAATAATACTAAGGGAAATCTTGATCTGGTTTTTGTGTAATGTAGATCTCAGCAACTTAGCACGACTTTTATGCCATGTAGATAATAACTTTGAACCTGCAGAAATAGCAATTATTGGTTGTAATTAAAGTGAATCTTTCTTTGAAAGAGTCCCATTTTGAAAAATGATTTTATTCTTTAAATGTTTGAGTTCATGCTTTGTGTCAAGCACTTGGTAAGCTTTTACCTCAAGTGATACTATTGGCTAAGAGGAAAATGAATTTGTAAACCCATTTTCCATGTTATATTTTTGTAAATTAAAAAAAATCCAAGAATAAAATTTGATAGGAAACAAAAAACTTTGAAAATACATTAGTTTGTGAAGTGAATTATTTCCATATTAAAAGTGTCTTTTTGTATACTTACGTTTATGTATCTGAACTTTAAAAAAAATACAGTGTAAACAGAATGCTTTTTAAATTTTTCATATGCTGCCCTGTTGTGGAGAAGATTCAGTAACGAATACATCAGATTAGCTTGAATCACAGGAATTTTCTGCTGTAAACCATGTTGATTAGCTTATTTTTACCATGCTAGACAAACAGACACAATAAGAACCTTCAGGGCACAATTGGAATTCTGGAATTTAATTCCTGGAAAGAAAGTCTACCTCCTTTATTGGGAAGTTGTACTCAGCGAAAGTTCCTAAAGCTTGTTGGTTTAGAGTTAGACTCTTCTGTCCCACTGCTGTTTATTCTTAGATTAAACTTTAGAACCTGCCAGTAATCGTTTTTCTTTTGTTCGGTTATGTGGAGGTAGTAGTAACTCGAATTGTTGTTTTATAGGCCGTTTGATGACCAGTCTGCAGGCACAGCTGTTGTTGATCCCGTCAGTGGTAATTCTGCACACCACCAGGAAGGAACACCTAACGGTACAGGACAAAAGAACACCAAAGATTCCACAGGGAAAAAAAGAGAAGACCCCAAATCAGGCCCTAAAAAACCCAAAGAAAAAGTAGATGCACTATCACAGTTCGATCTCAACAATTACGCAAGTATGTTCCTTTCGTGTGTATATTACCTGTTACATTTGAGTCAATACTATAATAAGTCATTAAAGAGGGAAAGAATTGGACCTACAGGGTCGAGATAGAGGCTGATAGGAATCACAAATTGATACAATGAACTAAAATAACACCAACTTTTAGCCCAGCCTTGAATGCTTGATAAAGTTCTTGTTAAAGACAATCTACAGTGTTTCACTATTCTTCATAAGAAAGGGGAAAATTAACCACTCCACCTTGCCAAACAGGTGTAGGAAAGCATAGAAGACTAAATGAGGATGCTTGATTATATCTGTACGTATGCTTCATTTTCTATGAAAGAAATGTTAACCTTGGTATCTTAAGATATGATAAATATGTTTGAGCATAATAGGATGGTAGGCAGTGTTGCTCTGGATAAATACTTGCAGAAAGCCATGAAGTAATAGGATATGAAATGCAAAGGATAACACAAGCAGTAAGAAAGTATTTGTTGAAGTAGTTAACAAGGAATATCTATGAGAAGGCACTTATATGTATAAAAATGCACTGTTTGCCATTCACTCAGATAGGCTTAAGCTGGAAATACTGTGTAAAATTGAGATTACTAAGACCAGATAGTAGTAATGGGAAAGTTAGGTTAGGTACTGTTATTCCAGTATTAAAAATAAAGATGAGAATTTTTATCTAGTTAATGGTTATTTAAATACACAAAATTTTACTTGGGCCCAGGACCTTGGCATTATTATTTCTAGACCAATAGTTCTCAACATGCGATCCCCAGACCATCAGTATCACCTAGAAATTTGCAAGAAATTCAGAATCTTGGCTCCTACCTCAGACCTACTGAATCAGGAACGCTTTGTTTTAACAAAGTTATCCGGGTGATTCTAATGCACACAAATGTGTGAGAACTACTGTTCTACAGTGCCATTTTAGGATTCACATGGGAAAGAAACAAACTTAGCTTAATTGCATGTTTAAGAATTTTTAATTAGGGGGCGCCTGGGTGGCTCAGTCGTTAGGCGTCTGCCTTCGGCTCGGGGCGTGATCCCAGCGTTCTGGGATCGAGCCCCACATCAGGCTTCTCCGCTGGGA
Source organism: Ursus maritimus (assembly GCF_017311325.1). Lineage (NCBI taxonomy): Eukaryota > Metazoa > Chordata > Mammalia > Carnivora > Ursidae > Ursus > Ursus maritimus. The sequence continues at coordinate 75,714,728 of NW_024424452.1, forward strand.
GCCTGCTTCTTCCTCTCCCACTCCCCCTGCCTGTGTTCCCTCTCTCGCTGGTTGTCTCTGTTAAACAAATAAATAAACTCTTTAAAAAGAAAAAAAAAAAAAGAATTTTTAATTAGATTATGTAGAGCAGTGGTTCTCAACAGGAGTGATTTTGTACCCCAGGGGACATTTGGCAATCTCTGGAGATAGTTTTGATTGTCACAACGTGGGGCTGGGTGCTAGTGACATACTAGTAGGTCTAGGCCAGGGATGCTGCTAAACCTCCCAGAGTGTACAGGATGGGCACCGCAGAATGCTGGTAGTGCTCAAGTTGGAAAGCCCTGATTGAGAGAACAGAGTAGACCCATAGGAAGCCTGGATGCCAACCTTACGGTGGTCCATAGAGAAAGGAGACTCGAAACCCCACATTTCTAAAATGGCAAATGAAGATTACAAAAAGTCCACAAAACATGGCAGATGTGTCTTCCCAAATAACTGTTTACCAGTTTTCCTTCTTCCAAAGAACTTTTGGGGTAGAAAATTCCCAAAGTATTACATTATTGGATTAAGACATAAAAAGGTAAGAACTCCGTTATAATTCTGAGTTGACGGTGGAAACTGACCTATACATTTTAAAAAAACTTATTAAGAGTTACTCATCTTTAGGTTGTTTTTCTAATACTCGTTAAGTGATTTCCCTTTAGCCCAAAATGTTACAAAGCACCAGGGAAAAACAGGGTGTTGAAAATGAACAAATTATTGTTCAGATTTCTGTAAGTGTTGCATGTAGTTGGGTAAACTAACTTCAGAACTTTCTAAAAAAGCTCTTTGGCAAGAAAATTGAAATAATGGGTGATGGCGTGGCTATGAAGAAAGCTTTACACACGTACTTTTTGGTCAGAAGACTGAGATGAACTTAGAAATATGAAGAGGTCTCTTTATCACTGTGAAGTAATGGAGTGCATGGCATCCATTGAAATGTTTGACCTTTCATTGAAATGAGCAGTGCTCCTTAAGACATATGTAGAACTGTCATAGATAATCAGAACCAATCAGGCATTTGTTAGAAAAACAGAATAACACAGAGCGCCTAGCTAGCTCAGTTGGTGGAGTGTGCAATTTTTGATCTTGGGGTTTTCAGTTCAAGCTCCACATTGGGTATAGAGATCAATTGAATAAGTATTTTTTAAAAAGAAAAGAAAAATAGAATAACAGTAACAGGTTTTTAAAGAGTGGAAGCCAGGGGTGCCCTGGGTGGCTCCGTCAGTTGAGCGTCCGACTCTTGTTGGCTCAGGTCATGACCTCAGAGTGCTGACATAAGCCTGTCCTGGGACTTTCGCTCAGCACAGTGTCTGCTTTCTGCTTGCCTCTCCCTCTTCCTCCCCCTGCTCGCATGCACGTGCGTGCTCTTTCTCTCAAATAAATAAAATCTTTTAATAAGAAAAAGGAGTGGAAGTCAGTTTTAGTATTTATGATTTGTTTTCCTGTCATTGTTTACATAAATGCACATTTTTAACCATTCAAAGAATTTTTTGCAGGTGGATTCCCTGTGAACCACTGCCTATTAATACCCTCTTGCCATCATCCCTCACAAGTTATCACCATCCGGAGTTGTATATGTATCATTCCCAAGCACATAACTATTTTTATTGTGTGTTCCCCAATTAAAACATACATTATTTGCAAAGTTAAAATAATTTATCTGAATTTCCTCACCCTTTTCTTACTTAATTTGAAAACGTTATACCTGCAACCACAAGTCATGTTGCCTGAACTATTTTAGTTTTGCTTTTAAATATTAAATTTAAGGGATCTAGATTCCTTACATTCACTGGGATGTTTGATTTTAAGAAGGTAGAATGAATAATTGTTAGTTGGACAGTGAGTTGAAGATACATCTTGAGTTACTCATCTGCGTTATTATGACGTATGTACATCTGCTACTTTACATTCACATAGAACTTACATGTATATTTCACATATATTTCATTTATTTTTAACAACTACATATCCTAGACAGATGGTCTACGTAAAACAGTCACTAAGAGTCATAAGACCAGCTTGGCTCTTCACCAGCTCACCTTTAGCATAGCGGCTTCTTAGAGTTTATTTCATCCTTAAAAAGGGGAAACAGTAGTAATACCCACCTCTAGGACTGGTTAAATGGTAAAGTGCTGTGTAGATCTTTATAGCACAAAACAGATCTGAGGCTGGGAAAGTAGAGGTTAAGCAATTTGACTAAGATAGTAGGATGATACTGAGTGGGGTTTTATCTTTTGTTTTTTGATACTGTTTTAAAAGCCATCACTGCTATATTACTGAAGAGAAAAAAAGTTGTATATCATTCAAAGCACTTCAAAAAGTCAAAAAACTTTCTTTTAAGCTTGTTTATGAAATCTTTTTATCTGTCTATGCATTCTTTTTCAGATCTTACTAATAAATGGCTATTGTGTGGCATGGGAATTGGGTTATACTGTGAGTTATAAGAACTAGATTTTTGTCTTGTCTTTTTTTTTTTTTTCGTTTTTTAAATCACTACTGGATTAAGCATTTCTGTTTACCTTTTTGGTTTAAAAAATACATACCATTTTAAATCTTTTCCTATACCCGTAGGTGTTGTTATAATTGACGACCATCCTGAAGTAACAGTGGTTGAAGACCCCCAGTCAAATTTGAATGATGACGGTTTTACTGAAGTGGTTTCCAAAAAACAACAAAAACGTTTACAGGATGAAGAACGTCGAAAGAAGGAAGAACAAATCATACAGGTTTAGTGTTTTAGTTTGTTGCTAGTTATTTAGATTGTTGCCCAAAATATATTAACCAAACGGTTAAGGTTTCTGTCTATAATGTCCAGGCTACATTTATTCAAGTGTTCAGAATGACTTGATTTTCACAACTTTAAACTTTTTACCCAGAATTGAGGTAAATTTTAAATAGAATGTAGTCACTGTACTCACTATGTGCCTTAGAGTATACCATCTTTACTTTAATTCAAGAAGATTTCATGTCCCAGTACTAGTCATCTTATTTATCCCATCTTACTTCGTGGCAGAGTTAGAGTTAATTTTAAGTTACCTTGGAAATCTAATGAACACAACTGCCATGGTATAATAAGTTGCAGATTCTTCACCTATAATGGTTTTGATTGTAATCTAAATTAGTTCATTTAAGCACACAATATGAGTCAGGAATAGTTACTCCATTTAAATCAACCCAAACACCCATTTTGCTAAATGCTGTGAACACAGGATAAAAATAAGTAAAACACGTAGATCATCATGGTAATGAGCTCTAATGGATGAGAAACCTCAAAAAACAAACACTGTAAAAATCTTATGTGAGTGGTAATATTAAGTTCAGTCAAATACAGACCTTGGGACTAGATATTTTTAGAAGTCATTCATTGATTGATTTGTCTATTTATTCATTTGTTTCGGAAGGTAAAAATAGTGCATAAATCCTGTTTAGCATTACCCCCCAGCAGCACCCACAGATTAATGTTTCTGTGGTAAACATGAGTGAGTCGGTAAGTAGCTTTTTGTCAGATTGGATCAGATTTTGTTGCCAAATGAATTCATTGAAAAATTCCTTAATGTTTTGAATTTTAGAATTACGGAAGAGAGATTGTAGAACCATTTATCAAGAACGTATAATACAGGGGCACCTGGATGGCTCAGTCATTAAGCGTCTACCTTCAGCTCAGGGCGTGGTCCCAGGGTCCTGGGATCGAGCCCCGCATCATGCTCCCTGCTCTGCTGGGAACCTGCTTCTTCCTCTCCCACTCCCCCTGCTTGTGTTCCCTCTCTCGCTGGCTGACTCTCTCTCGGTCAAATAAATAAATAAAATCATTTAAAAAAGAATGTATAATACATACTTGTCTTTTTTTCCCCTGCAGCATCTTTGCTTTTCATAATTTAAAATCTCTTAGCAGCCTTGACATTTCTGCTCTGTTGAGTGCCTATTTTGAAAAGTAAAGGAGCTAAATTAGTAGTTCTTGTCAGAGACTGTGTTCATGAACTGTACTTTCAGTTACATTATTGACAAAAATTGTTCCTTCCAATTTTTTAAGGTCTGGAACAAAAAGAATGCAAATGAGAAAGGAAGAAATCAGACTTCGAAGCTTCCTCCGAGGTTTGCCAAAAAACAGGCTCCAGGGACCCAGCAAGCACAGGCTCCAGCTCCGGCTCCAGCCCCGGCTCCAGGTCCAGCCTCAGCCCCAGCCCCAGCCCCAGGTCCAGCCTCAGCCCCAGCTCCAGTCCTAACCTCAGCCTCAGCTCCACTCCCAGCCTCAGCCTCAGCTCCAATTCCACCCTCCACCTCAACTACAGCCTCAGTCTCTTCTTCTTCAGCTCCACCTCCAACCCCCATCCTTGCCTCAGCTTCATCCCCAGCCTCTGTCCCCATCCTTGCCTCAGCCTCAATTCCCATCCTCGCTTCAGCCCTAGCCCCGACGTCAGCTTCAACTCCAGCCCCAGCCACCTCAGCGCCAGTAGCCCCCGCCTCAGCCCCAGCTGTCCCAGCCCCAATTCCAACCCCAATCCCAGCCCCAGCCCCTACCCTAGTCCCTGCCCCAGCTTCAGCCCCAGCCCTGGTCCCAGTCCCTGCTGCAGCCCCCAGTGCACCAGCCCAGACTCAGGGACAGGCTCATAAACCAGTCCAGGGTCCGCTGCAGACTACAACACAGTCCTCAAAACAGCCACCACCTTCAGTTAGACTGCCTTCAGCTCAGACACCTAATGGCACAGATTATGTAGCCACAGGAAAGTCCATCCAGACCTCACAGTCTCATGGCACACTTCCGACTGAATTATGGGATAACAAGGTGGCCCCACCAGCTGTGCTGAATGACATCTCAAAGAAATGTAAGTTGAACAGAGAAGTGAAGGATGACACTATATGGCATGAGAATCATGGGGTTTGTTTTCAATTTTATTTGTATACTCAGTATGTTTTTTCCTAGCCGCTTCCTTTTTCTTAGTAAGAAGCAGTAATAGTAATTTTTTTCTTAGCTTCCTTTTTTAAAACCTTTGTTTCTAAAATAAATGTGTTATACTTTTAACGGCATATTTTATGGGCATAATTTTGTGTTGATTAAAAAAAATAACACGGTGTTGGGGGGCTTATATTTATTTTGGTATGCTGAAATCTGAGTATATTGTGAAAATCTCTGTTTTATTGTCTAGCTGCTATTATAAGAAAAGATAAAGTACATTAGGATTATTAGCCTCTAAATTTTAATGATTGCATTTCCCATGACTTCTTCTTTTCAGTAGGTCCCATTAGTCCGCCACAGCCACCTTCAGTCAGTGCGTGGAATAAGCCCCTAACATCGTTCGGATCAGCTACTTCATCAGAGGTAAGAGTAGACTTGATAATGGCCTCAGCAGGGTTAGTATAGCAGTTTCCTTAATGTGGTGTCTCAAACTTGAGTGTGCATCACAGTCACCTTGGGCAGCTTATTAAAACAGATTGCTGAGACTTGTGCCCAGAGTTTCTGTCTCATTAGGTCTGATTGAGGCCTGAGTACATTCCTAACAAGTTCCCAAGTGATATTATTGCTGCTGGATCTCTACATTTCTAGGCTGCTTCTCACCTTTAGACATAATAAGATTAACATTTTTTTAATTCAAGTCTCAATAAAAGTGCTTGTGATATAGAGAATATAAATGCAGTTACTAGGTTTTCAACTTTTCTACCATGTTTTTAGCCTGAAAAATTAGGCAGTATAATTTCTTAGAAGCAGAGTTTTCAGGGAAGCTGGACATAATTTCTCGAATGTGCGGTATTGGTAAATGACAACTTCAGTCAGCAGTTTTTCACTTACTCATTGAGCAAAAATTTCTTGAGCACTTGTGATATACCAGGCAGTTTTCTAACCCATGGGAGAGAGTGATAAAAATGGACAAAAAGCCCTGCAGTCAGGGGGCTTCCTTTGTAGATGGGGGGGTGAACCATTAATAAATATCATATAGTATGTTACATGGTGATGAGTGCTGAGGAGAATAGCAGAGTAGGGAAGGTGCATGAAAAATTCCTCGAGGGATCTGGAGACAATAAAATAGATTGGCCGACATGTGCCCCTCAGGCGACGTTTGAGTTAAAGACTTAGAGGTGATAGAGCATGCTATTGAAATTTCTGAAGAAAAGTGAATTCTTGGTTCAGAGAATAGCAAATACAAAAGCCCCAAGAGAGCGGCGTGGCTGGCGCTTTCGGGAAAGATCAGGGAGGTCTGCGTGGCTGTAGTGAAGTTAAGGGATGGAGAGAGAACAGATGAAGCTAGAAAGATAACAGAAGACAGACCCTACTGGGCCTTGAGGAGATGTAGGAAGACAATCAGTAGTTTTGAGCAAAAGAATAACAGGACCTGACTTTCTCAGAAGATTATTCTGAGTAGTTAAGAGTAGTCTGTGGAGGGCAGAGAGTAGAGTTAGGATGCTGTCGTAATCGAATGATGGTAACTTAGACCAGGGAAATGGCATTAAAGATGATAAAGAATGGTTGGTTTCTATTTGAAGATAGAGCTGGCAAATACTGAAGAATTAAACATGGTCTGTGAAAAAGAATGAGATTTACCTCCAACGTTTTTGACTTGAGCACCAAGAGGGATAGAGTTGCCATCAATTATGACTGGAGGCTATAACATGGATCAGCATTAGGGAAAAACACAAGGGAGTTTGGTTTGGGGCATGTTAGATTTAGGGTGTTTGTTATACATCTAAGTGGAGCCGTTGGGGAGCTTGTTGTTATGTGGAAGAGTCTATAATTCACAGGAGATAATCTGGTTTGGAGACCTGACTTTCACAGTCATTAATTAGATGGTACTTAAAGTGAATGAGTTGAATGAGATCACCAAGGGAGAATGAGTTCTGGGAGTGGTTAGAAAAGAGAAGAGAATCAGAAGCTAAGTCCTAGGGCTTTCCCCACTCGGGGTTGTGGGGGATGGAAAAGTGTCCTCAAATCGCAGTGAAAGGTGAGTTGAAAGGAGGAGGGATAAATTACGTGTGTCAGATTCTGCTGGAGGGTCAAATAAGTTAGGCCTGAGAATTGGAGCTAATAACACGGTGGTCACTGGTGATTTTGACAAGAGCAGTGTCAGTGGGGCAGTAGGCACGAAAGCCTGGTTAGAGTGAATTTAAGAGAAGGTGGGAGGAAAGATGCATATAGAGACTTAGAGTAAGTAGTTTTGCTTTAAAGGGGAGTCGTTTTGCTCTAAAGCAGAGACAGGACAATAGAGAAAGGTACAATTTTTAAAAAATTTGAAGACTTCTTTATAGAAGTCTTCTTGCTACCCCTACCCCCACGTCAGCTTTTTGACTTAGGTCTGAAGAAGACTTCATCATCTGTTTTAAAGTTCTACAGAGATCTCAAGTAAAATATGGAATCATTGCATTCAATATTTACGATCCTCGGTTTAATCATTTTTCTTCTACCTGTTGGTATTGGCATTAGGATTAATCATAGCATTTCTTTTTTTTTCTTTTTTTCTTTTTTTTATAGAGTAGTAGATAAGCATATTTGAATATTCAAACCCTTTCTTTCTCTTTCTTCCTTCCTTCCTTCCTTCCTTCCTTCCTCCCTTCCTTCCTTCCTTCCTTCCTTCCTTCCTTCCTTCCTTCCTTTCTTTCTTTTTTTTTGAAGGATTTTATTTGTTTATTTGATAGAGACAGCCAGCAAGAGAGGGAATACAAGCACAGAGAGGGAGAGGAAGAGGCAGGCTCCCAGAGGAGGAGCCCGATGTGGGGCTCGATCCCAGAACACCGGGATCATGCCCTGAGCCGAAGGCAGATGCTTAACGACTGAGCCACCCAGGCGCCCCAAATCATAGCATTTCTTATATAGATATTTCATGCTAGTAATGAAGGACGAAGTGGAAAGTTTGTTTCTTTTGTTTTGAATGGGTGCACTGGATTTAATGAGTTTATTAAGATGTCCCAGTTTTTAAACTGACATTCAGTACAGGAATGATGATTTCTCAGCACACTCAGCTGCAGGATTTCTCTTGCGCATGTTCTTCTGCAGGTCTGCAATACTGAGAGAATGCTTACGTTTGCCCTCAGCCAGTTGGAGGAGGAAGATACTTTGGTGGTATCTCATTTTTTTCACACACATCTTTCTTCATCCTCTTTATGTTCTTTATGTTTTCTGGATAAAATGTGATTTATTTATTTTTTGGTGGACATTCATTGCACATGATTTTGGAGTATTGCCTCATGGTGAGCTTTTGAGCTAGTAAAGTTACATTTCACTTTTAATTCATTTCAGAGGATAGAAAGCATTCCTTAATGGGACTTCCTGGATTACTCTAGTGAAATGCAGTTCTTAATGATTATTTTGTGCAATGCTACGAATGTTAGATACACTGAATAGTCTCACAAAGATTGATAATATAATATGATCTAAGCTTGATTATCCTTCCTTGCATTATGTATATTTTGTACACATTTTTTGTTTCAGAGGATATATTCTTCCTAAAACTAACATTCTCTAATAAGTTCTATTAACTGTCCATCTGTTTTTGAATTTCATTGAACTGTTTATAAGTTCTTAATTGTTTCTGTACATAGTAGGTTTCAGTGATTAATTACTGTTTTCACTCTTCTAATACTGTACGTTTATACTGAACTAACTATGGAATTTCAGCATTGACTAAAGCAGGTAGAGATTTTTATTCTAAGTTGCATCAATAATGTTTGCCTGTGTTTGAAAGAGGATGTTCAGATATTAAAAATAAATCTGAATGACATGCCCTGTTCATACTGTTGACATTATTACACTGGTAAATGTAACAGTAACCTTACACAGTAATTGATGCACTGAGTTCAGGGATGCCGAAACTGATATGAAGTAATGATTGATTATAAGACCAAAGCCTGAAATTGAACTTTGTCCCAAGTTTTGTCTGTTTATTTCTGAAAATGTTAAGTAATTGTTATAAACATACCTGGCTTATAAAGCCGTGTGTTGTCTAGCCTTCTGCTTGTTCATCTTCTACCACTGTTCCTAACACCTGCCATGTTCCAGCCTTACTAGCCCCCCCCCTTTTTTTTTATTCTTAACCTTTACACTAGACGTTTGCTCTGCCAGAAACACTTCCTGCTGATTTTTTCTTTTAGATTGAGTTTCAGTGTGACCTCCTCAGGACCTTTTTCTGTCTACCAATCTAAAGTGGTTTACCCGTATTTTGATTTTTGCATATCCCTCATCTGATTTTCTAGTTGTTCATTTTCTTCATTCACTATAATGCAACTTCTGCAAGTTCGATTCTTAGAGTCTATCTGGATCAGTGCCTAGCACGAAGAAGATGCCACATAAATTAACGGTTTAATTGGATTCCTAAGGTGTGTGCACTTTATTACCAGTCACAGAGTATTTTAATGGACATCGTTTCATTTTATTTCCAAGCACACCTTTTAAAAGTAGGTAACACTGGTGTGGCTATCTTCTCTCCATTCATTCCTCTGTTTATTTGTTGCTGGTGCTATCTTTGTGTGTTTGTTGCTTTTACATTTGTTTTAAAGGGGCAGATAACTTGAGGCTATGATGTGCTCCCAGTGAAACTCATGACACTTAAAGCCAGGACTTTAAAAACTTAAGTCTTGGGGGCCTTGGTGGCTGTCAGTTGAGAGTCTGACTCTTGATTTCAGCTCAGATCGTGATCTCAGGGTCCTGGGATCAAGCTCCTCACTGGGCTCCATGCTCAGCTCAGAATCTGCTTCTCTCCTCCTTCCTCTCCCTCAGCAGCTCCCCCCACTCCTGTCTTTGTGCATGTGCGGTCTGTCTGTCTCTCTCAAATCTTGAAAAATAAACAAGTAAAAAGTTAAGTCTTGTCCTAGTTTTCATTTTATTAGTTCCTTTTTAATACAGATCAGTAGTGGCTAAAGGAAAGTTTCTCAAAACATGATCAGTGTCGGTTAATACATAGATCACTTCAAACCTCCTTCCATTGTACTTTTGAAATATGTGCTACTACATACATCATTCAGTCATATTTGAACTCGGTTTGCTTGGATAAGCAAGTTTTAAAATACTCTCTTCCCAGGGAACAAAGAATGGTCAAGAAAGTGGAGTTGAAATTGGAATTGACACAATTCAGTTTGGTGCTCCAGCTTCAAATGGGAATGAAAATGAAATTGTGCCTGTACTTTCGGAAAAAACTATTGACAAGATACCTGAACCTAAAGAACAACGGCAGAAGCAGCCACGGGCAGGCCCTATCAAAGCCCAGAAGGTAAATATAATTCATGTTCCAGATAGAACTGTATGAAAGCCACTAACACTTAAATGGGAGAACTTCTAATGATTTTGAAATTGAATTTAGTGTTCTATGAATGTCTTTCATCATGTTACCTTTTGGTCATAAACATTGAATTTTTAGCTTCCAGATTTGAGTCCTGTAGAAAATAAAGAACATAAACCAGGTCCTATTGGAAAAGAACGTTCATTAAAAAATAGAAAAGTAAAAGATGCCCAACAGGTGGAGCCAGAAGGACAAGAGAAACCAAGCCCCGCTACAGTCAGAAGTACAGATCCTGTAACAACAAAGGAAACCAAAGCAGTTGCGGAGATGTCCACTGAAATAGGAGCAATGATTTCAGTGTCGTCCGCGGACTACGGCACTAACGTGAAGGTAAGCAGCACGCCGTGGCCACCAGCTTGTGATGCAAACCGTGTCGAACATGCTTTGAGGGAAACAGCAACGAGACTTGTGTTTTCTCTTCTTCTTTTTCGTATTTTGGCTTGAGGCATATGAGTCTGTAAACTGGGTTATTATTTCTACAGAGAATAGTTCATCGTATGCATTTGTGATCTAAAGAAATTCCTTATAGTGAATTATTTCTTCATGTGGAAATCTCTTATTTCTAGACTTTTGAGTAGTTTGAAGTGAAAAATGGGTACATAAGATTAGAATGCTTTTTGTTGGGTTTACAGGCTTTGAAAAGATTGCTCTATTTTTTTATTTTGTTAATGGAGTTACAGTTGCATATCTTGCCCTCAATAAGATTTTGAAGTCAGGAACTAAGTGAGATTAAATTTTTAGTAACTCCCGTATAGGCAGTGTTCTTCCAGGGTTGGAATAGATCATTGTTGTTCATGGTTGAGCACCAGAGGAAATAACTGACTTGAATTTAGGGACCACATTGAATGAAAGGTGCGTATCTTTAAAAATACTCATTAAGGCAAGATGCAAAGATACACTGAGTGACTTCTATGGACTTAACATTTGTGGGAATAGCAAAATTTATATCTGCCATTTTGTGTTCACTCTGGTACATACTGGAAAGAAAAATGAGTGGGAACTTTCATGTTATTGGAATATTTTTCTGTTTTAATTGCTATACAGCCAGTATATGTAAATAAAAAACTCTTAAGATCCACCTCTACCATATTTAAAGAAGAGATTCATGATGATAAACAAGTTTATCCTAAAACCCGACTGCAACAACTGAGATCTTGACATTCCTTTATGTATGTTGTTGTGTTTTGAAGAGAATAAAAAAATCAGTGTTGAAAGTAAGCTGTAGATGATGAGAACCACATGAAGTTCTCTTGTAGCCCACAGAAATAAATACTTGGTACTGCTGGCAACCTCCTAGTACTATGCAATGCATTTAAATTCTTTTTTAAATTTTTAATTGAGAAAAATGTTTAAAGTACAGTTGACATATAACATAGCAGTGCATTTTTTAAAAATGTACAGGACGCAGCAATAGTTGAACTACTACCACTTCCGTGGTGAGTCCACGTTTGTTTTATCACAGTATTGGTCTTTAAAATTTCAGTGACTTGAGTCTTAAGATCTGCTCTCCTCTCCTGCTTTCCTCCAAAACAGTTTTACAGCTGCTGGGCTGCCGTTAGAAAGTGAGTCATTAATTTAGTTTACAACATATTTTTTTCTATTACTACTCCACAGGAGTCTGTAACAGACTATACTACACCTTCTTCTTCTCTGCCTAACACTGTGGCTACTAATAATGCAAAGATGGAGGATACTTTGGTTAATAATGTAAGTAATCAACCTCAAATGTGGAAAGTGTGGTTAGGAACCCGGCTATTGTTATCTAATACGTAGTGTGCGACCAGTATTTAATTCTTCTCTGGGAATGGGTTGTAGTGAATTTGCATTTTGGAGCACTAATAATTAGCAAAAATAGTCAAAACTTAGACTCGGTTTCATAAGTACTAATCCTATTAACCTGGTTTCGGTAGTTTTTGTTCTTCCCTTCCACATTCTGCAAGTTCAGTAATTTATTTGGTTGGCAATTTTGTTCTTAATGAAACCTTTTTACAATGAGGTAAAAGCTCACTCAAAACAAAAAGATAATCAGGGTGTTAACCAAGAATTCAGGGGTTTCTTTCTTTCTTTCTTTTTTTTTTTTTTAACAAATTGTGAATTTTTTTTTTTTAAGATTTTATTTATTTATTCGACAAAGATAGAGACAGCCAGCAAGAGAGGGAACACAAGCAGGGGGAGTGGGAGAGGAAGAAGCAGGCTCATAGCAGAAGAGCCTGATGTGGGACTCGATCCCAGAACGCCAGGATCACGCCCTGAGCCGAAGGCAGACGCTTAACCGCTGTGCCACCCAGGCGCCCCTCTTTTTGAACTAAAAAAAAAAATTTTTTTTTTGCTGTACCTTAGCAATAATTCTGTTTTGAAGTTTGAGCTGTAATGTATATGTAAGTACTTCAAAAACTCTTAAATGCTGTGTTAAAAAGTGGTAGTAAGTCATGTAAATTTTTAGGCTGTAGTTTTCCAAAACAGCTGTGTTATAATTCAAGACTATATTAAGGCAGTACAGTCCGTCATTTTGCCTAGTTATTGATAGGCTAAAAGTTGTAAACCCAGACAAGTTAGGTAAGCCTCTGCGTAGAAGAGCATTTTAGAAGTTACATGTATGGCCCTTGCTTTGGAGGGCAGGTGTGGTAGAAATTTCGTCAGCTGCTCTCTTTTTTAAATATAGCTCTCTCTAATGAGCACAGGCTCATTCTTTTCAAAAATCTCTCCTTCACGGATATATGTAAAGGTTTCTCACAGAGAGCTTTAACTCTATCATTTTGAGAATAAAAATCTTATGCCATTTCCTGTGCTGTCTATTCTTCTTTCTAGCATCAAATACAGAAATTGTAGAGAGGTGAGATGCGTTAGAGATCATTTAATCTAACTTCGGTAGTTGGGCTGTGGAACTGAAGAAAAGAGAAAGAAGCAAGTGTGTCACACATTTTCTCTTTGTGGCAGGAGAGCTTTGTAGGAACCGATTAATATAATTTCTCCTGCTTTCAGCTGTAGTAGAACTTCGCTTGATGTGCCAGTCCTTTTCCCTGACCTTTCGGAGGAAGTCTTAAATTTATTTAACTTTCTATGAGAAGTAATGGAAATTTGGGAAGGACAGAAGACTCTCTGTCAATTATCAGGGAGTCACTGGCACTATGTCGATTATCAAATGTTGAATCAGTAACATCTCAGTAAAGTTTAATTTTGCTTTAATCATGTCTTTTCTCATTTAAAAAATACAGAATATTTCTTAGCTGTCACTTTTTCAAGAAAGTGTATCATGCGTTCTGCCAGATCACCCTCAAAAAATGTGATTTATAGAAATACGAGTAAGGAAGGAAAGATCATTACTCTCAGAACCCTTAAATGTCATTGAAAATATCCATGAGTGTTCTAGTGGTTTTCTGTAATCGAATTAAAATGTAGTGTGACTTGTGCATGCGGGACAACTGAAGGGGAGAGACCCAGGCTTGTGTCTAAGAAAATAGTCTACCTTTGATTTTTAGCTGTGTATCCAGAGCATGTTTGAAAACAGGAACATCCATTTTGGGTCACGGAGCATTGCAAATGGTCATCAGTTGGGAATGATTTCACAGTGTTGCGTATTTTTGCCAAGTGTGGTGGTGATTCTGAACTTGACTAATGTAATGTTAAAAACAAATGTCCTGCATGGGAGAAATTTCAAGACCTTTTGAAATGTTCCTTTTTCACTCCTTAGTGTGGTTGAGGGTTCTGTTTTATGCATAGAACTTTTGTCTTTTGAAAAATTTATTCTTGATAAAGACTTATTCCTCTTATCAAAGCTTACTCTACTTTTTAAGGATTTTTAGCTGGTTATTTATTGCTTACCTAATATGACAATCATTTTGAATCTTGAGTGTCTTAAAGGTTTAAATGCAGGTGGTGTTTTTTATTATTCCTAACACAGCTATTTAAAGATTTATATATAAAGTAATCTCCATTAAGTAGTCCATGGTATTATCAATCTCTGTTAGATACTCCATAGTACCACAAAGTGATTATCTTAAAACCTCCAGGCATCTCAGTCATTTTATCTGAATAACTAAGTGAACCATTAAAGTCAGTCATGCAGTAGTACATAATAAAATTTCAAGATCCAGAGACTTAAAGGAAAAAGAGGTATGGTTCGTGAGTTTCTAATACCTTCACGTTTCTAAAAATATTTGCCATAATCATGTTATAACTACAGCAAAGCAATTTGTTTAGTGTAACAGGGTGGTGGTGATACTTTGTACTTTCCTCCTGATTTTACTTTTGTTCTTGAGTCTGGTTATAAGAATGTTGACTGTATTGCAGAAAAGAAGTTAATTTCTTAATATTTACAGTATCATGTTAAACGCCTCTCATAGAATCTGTGGCTCCCTTAAAGGTGGAAATTATATTCCTTAGAGCTTTGCTGTATAATGTATGAATTTCAGGCCTTACCCCAGACCAACTGACCAGAAATCTGCACTTCAGTAACATCCCCAGGTGACTGTTGTACACATTAAAATACATGAGGCACTGCCTTCAAGTATATACCTTATATTTGGGACAAATTCTTTTTCTATAATTATATGCATAAAAAAGCAGATAGTATTTCTCTAAGATGTCCAGAATTATCAATTAATGCAGACACAATGTACCTCTAAGTAATCAAATATTCCTTTTGGCTCCGATGAAAAATAAATACCCTTAGAAGAGTACATTAGCATTATCTGTAATGGGGCTTTTGTAGCAGACTTAGTTAGATTATGATATGTGTTGCCTGCCTTTTCAGGTGCCCTTGCCCAACACTCTCCCCCTCCCTAAGAGGGAGACTATACAACAGAGCTCCAGCCTAACTTCAGCTCCTCCCACTACTTTCAGTCTCACCTTCAAGGTATGTACAACACCCTTCTCTAAAGGTCCTTGATGATGCATGCTAGGGGACATAAGTTAAAATTTTTACTCGTTTTGTGTGGTAAGCAACGATACTAATTAAGCTGAGGAAATAGAGTTATGTCAAGTTATACCTTAAAATTTTATTAACTTCTAATACCACTTTAAAGGGAGGCCTGTTTTGCCTGTGAATTTTGTCTTAGAGATACAGGAAAGCACTTAACATTTCGTGCTTGTACTGAGTTCCTCTTAGAGACCTTGATTTTGGGATATATTATGTTGTGTTATAAAACCAGTCGGTTGATGTGTTGCATGTTTTTTTTTTTAATCCTAAGTTCCCGTAATGGTAAGACTGCTGATTTTCTGTCCTGTAAACCGCATGATTTGAATGAATGCATTATAATAATTAGAATATTTTATGAAGATGTAATTGATTAATACAAGTGATTTTGATATGATTTTTGTTGGATAATTTTTGAGTAAGAGGGCAAAAGAGATTATAAACAACATTTTTTATATCAAGAAATGTAGGCTTGTTTTTTTATTTATCTCCTATTGTGTTTATAATAGTGAGCTATATTACTAATGCTTTTTTACAGTTATTTGAGAGAATTTTAAATCAGTTTTTCACCTCTAGATTAGTCAGTGGTTAAACAAAGGGACATGAAATTAAGTGAAGATGTTTTTAAAGTGCATATATTTTATCCCATTGGTGAGGTTTGTTCAGTTTTATAATCTGGGCAGGTTTTTACCCTCTGTAGCAGAACTTCCTAATGCTAGTGCATTGGTTGGCAGTGAATCTTTGATGATGGTCTTCACGGGAGGGGGAAACATGTCGGCCAACGTTCATTTCTAGTAGTTTGAGAGTAAAATTTTATAAGGCAACCACTTCTGCTTTGTGTCAGCCCCCATTGTTGCCCAGTCCTTCCTCTTTACTGCCAGTTCCTGCTCTGCCTTGAGAGTTTTCCCACTGGAATGACTATCTCAGTCTGTCTTGTACTGTGTCTTTTGTGTGGTTTTGACTACATGCTAGTCAAAGCTAGTCCAGTTTCACATAAGCAAATAGAAGATCATAAATTATTCTTTAGGCCAGTTGTTAATTCTTCAGAGAACCCATTCAACCTTGCCTTTAACTTATGTTTTTAATATTCCAAGAAGAAATATGCATTTAGAATTAAGGTGAATTTAAATTAAATTTCATTAGCTTAAGACTTTTTCTAGTTTCTTTACTTTTTACTTCTTCAGACATGTATTTGGATAATATATAAAGTATAGAAAAGTGTTATGTGGATCTTATTGACAGCATATTTGTCAAGGGAGAAATTAGTATAATTAAATAATTGTACTTGTTTCCTTGAATTTCTAAGTATAGAATCTAAATTTTCTTGTTGCTGAAGAAATGAAATGAAGCCACATGTGTGGGGCCTGTATATTAAACAAGTTTGATTAGCTGTAACTTATGTGTGCCCAGCATGACAAAACTAGTATAAAAGGCATTGTGTGCTCTATAAAACTGCTCTAAACCATAAAATCTCAGTACAAATTGCATTTTGTCTAACTTCCTAAATTTTTTAAATTTATTTTTTATTTTTTGTTTTTTTGTTCTTTCACTTCTCAAGACTTTTGTTTTAAAATAAAACACATTTGAAACTAGTGAAGTGATTGTGAGAGGACTCAAGCAAACATAGAGGTGTCCCGTGTTTTGGTATTACAGTGATGTATTAGTCATCTAAGAAAAAGTTAAATTATATGTAATGTGTTTTAACAAGAATGCAGGGAAGATATGTAATGATTTCTCATTCTTACAATTAAAATAAGGTTAAAAATTTTAAAGTTGTTACTTCAAGGACCAACAGCTTCCTGACTATGGCATTAATAATTGTTACTTGATTTTTTTGGTAGCTGTATTTTATAGATTACGTTGTGGGTTTGTTTGTTTTTTCTCAGCCCAGTATTTTGACTAGTAGTAAAAACTTCCCGATCTGCGTATCTGTTCCCTTCCTGTTGAGGACCTGCACCTGTGCCCTCCAGTGCAGGGTCCACTAGCCATGTGTTGTTACTAAGCACTTAAATGTGGCTAATCCAAGTTGTAGTATGTGCTGTAAGTGTAAAATAAAATAGACACTGAATCTGAAACGTTAATATTTAAAAAGTTTAAACATGTCAATTTTTCTGTTGATTATAGGTTTTAATTATGTTGTAAATAATACTGGGTTAAATAAAATATGTTATCAAAATTAGTATTACCTGTATTTCTTTTAATGTAGCTATTAGAAAATCTAAAATTACACATACGACTTGCATTTGTATGTCTATTGAATAGCACAGTCTAGATAGAATAAAATAAGATCTGTTACTATATTTTTTAAAAAAAAGATTTTATTTATTTTAGAGAGAAAGAGGGGGACCACACCAGCAGGGTGAGGAGCAGAGGGAGAGGGAGCATTTCCAGTGCAGAGCCCAACTCGGGACTCAGTCCCACAACCCTAAGATCATGACTTGAGCTGAAACCTAGAGTAGGATGCTTAACCGACTGAGCCACCCAGGCATCCCAATCTGTTTCTGCATTTTAAGAAACTAGGAGACTACAGCTAAAACCTGTAGCGACAAATACAAATGACAGCAGTCAGTATCTGAAATGCTTGATGAGGTCTGGATGTAAAACAAGACCTGTTTTTACTGCACCCAAGCCTAAAACCTATCTGGTTGGTTACTTCACCTTTTGAAAACACTGAACATAAAACAGTCAAACTAAAGGTACCTGTCATCTGCCACTGAGATTCGCTGACTTACAGAGAAAGAATGGAAGGAATGGAAATTTATGGAGGGCCTTTAGTGCCTTTCTGACTGAAGTCAGAGCCTTAGGCCAGTCCTAAAAGGGCATGGTATTTCTGTTCCTTATTCACCAGTAGGGGTAGGGACTCATATTTACCTGCTACAAGAGCTGTGACAAAGCTGTCAACAAGCTCTCTTTAGAGACATCATTAAAGCCCACTGCCTCCCAGTTAGAGTAAGGGAACAAAGAAAGATAAAGGAGAAAGTGAAAGGTTTGAAAGCCTTAGAGGTCTTAATCTTTTATTTATGCAGTTTTTTGGAAGATTATATTTGGAATTTAAAAATATACGCACTTAGGTGTGTTTGTGTATATATGTATATTCTGTGTTAGTGTGGTGGGGGTTTTTTGGGGGGTTTTTTTTCTTTAAAAAAATGTCCATTTTATTGCAGATGGAGTCTGCACGTAAGGCATGGGAGAATTCTCCAAATGTGAGGGAGAAGGGATCTCCAGTAACTTCCACAGCACCTCCAATTGCCAGTGGAGTCAGCAGTAGTGCCAGTGGACCAAGCACTGCAAATTACAATTCATTCTCCAGTGCATCCATCCCTCAGATTCCTGTTGCTTCAGTCACTCCCACAACATCACTGTCAGGTAGAAAATTTTTGTACCTTTCCTTTAAATGTCGTAATTATTTAAAATTTCTTATGCTCTTTTCCTGTTTACTGTCCCCCCAAATTTATTATTTATAAAATACATAAGACTGCACAAAGATCTAATTATCAGCTGTCTTGTAAACTCTTCTTGCCGTTCTTACACCGTCCCCTCTCTTAGCCCTCTTCCAATTTTAGTTAGTTTGACAAAGAGTTGTTGATGGCATACTAAAACACTTTGCTTGTGGAGCTTCTGCCCGCCGCCATGCCCTCCATGTCATGCCCCCCCCATTATAGGTATTAATAAGTAATTGGTGAAAAGATGTTTATCTTGTTCCTCTACATTTTTCTGTAAAATTCATCTTTTGATTTTTATTTTGTAACTCATACAGCTAATTAGTTCAACTCATTAATAATACAGAATCAACACAGGTTGTAAATTTTTGTGGTCTGTATCTAATTTGAAGGAGCTATTGGCCTGAATCTATTGGGGTGACATATATTTTCTGATGAAGAGTTAGGGGTAGAGAAATTCCAGTTTGTTATTTGAGTAGATGATACATACTGGGATTTTTGGGGGGGGGGTGGTTTTTAAGGAGAGTCCATCAACCCCCCCAAGTTAGAAAGTGCTTTTCTTCCTTAAATTTTTCACTAGTATGTAATCCTTTCCTTAAACTGTATTTCATTTGGGGGCTTTACAGTTCTTGAATAATTTCTAAAATGCTTGACTCTAGGAAAGTACACCCTTTTACCATATGTATAACCATGTTTCTTCAAGCTTTCCCAGTATTATCTAATGTTTCCAAAGCAGCAGAAGCTGCTTTCTAAAAGATATACATCCAGCACAGAATTTACTTCCTTTGACTGGTTCTCACTTAGTGATTGCACTACTGATTTTCACTGTTCTGTACCAAAAGAATTGGTCTTTGGGATGTACTATGGTTATTTTGATGTTATGTGGAATCAAAAGTATGTATTAAGACAAACAGATTCAAATCAAAGAGCGTGTTCTATTTCTTTTCCCCCTTTAAGACCTTTCATGCGTTCCCTACCGTCCATTTGTAAGACATTTTCATTATGCTTACTAGCTTGGGCCTCAGTCATTTGGGTGGGTAGGGTTGGGGCTATAAAGCCACCAGGAATACAGTATGGTGGAGAGATTAGGAAATAAAGGGACTGGGAAGGTTCCCTTCTGGTCACAGTTGACCCTTAACGCAGGGGTGGGGTTAGGGGCACTGACACTTTTCGACCAACACATGCAGTCAGAAACCTGAATATCACTCCCCACAAATTAACTAGTAAGAGTCTGCTATTGACCGGAAGCCTTACTGATAACATAAATAGCCGATTAACACATATTTTATATGTTATATGTATTATATGCTGTATTCTTCCAATAAAGTAAGCTAGAGAAAAGAGAATGTTATATAATCATAAGAGAAGATGCATTTACAGTACTGTACTGCATTTAATCGAAAAAAAGTCTGCATGTAAGTGGACCCACACACAGTTTAAACCTTGTTGTTCAAGGGTCAAGTGTACTCCCTTCGGTTTCCCCACACTCTCCTCGATTAGGATAAATTTTTGTGTTTCTTGCCCGGTCATCCTACTGGTAGAGACTCAAGTGGAAGAACAGAGGTGCCTTGATCTTGGTCCTCTCTTAGATCAAACATCATTTGAAGTCTGAAAATAATGACGACTGCATCCCACTTTTTAATCAGATACCAGTATTGTCATTCACTCCAGTATTAACAGTCATTGACACCCATTGATCAACAGAACTAATTGACCCTTCAAGGTCTTAAGTTTTATAATTCTACCTATTAACAGTCTATCTTTTCTTTTTAAGGTATTACTATATAACTATTTTTGCTGGTATATATACAAGGAGAGTGAGGACTAAGTATAACCTTAAGTTTATATGGCCGTTAAGAAGCAGTTGTCATCTCTTAAGGCCCCTTTTACCTTAATGATTATTAAGGTGCAGCACTTTGTTCTCCTGTGTTCTTACGTCTATGCCTGACCTTAATGGATGTTTTAATATTTATTCATAAATGAACGAAGCTCTTAAGATTACCCGTAAGGTATTTTACTGAAAAGAAGAAAAAAATCTGACCTTTTGTTTACATGACTCTTGAGCAGTTGTGATCTCTCCAGGTGCATTTACTTTTTTTCTAAGTTAATTTATTTTATTTATCAATCTCTACACCCAGTATGGGGCTCGAACTTGCGACCCTGAGATCAAGAGTTGGTGCTGTTCTGACTGAGCCAGCCAGGCACCCCTACGTTCTTACTTATTCCTAAGGTGCAGCGTTTTGTCCTTCTGTGTTGTTACATTTATGCATAGCCACGAATGAAGCTCTTGACCATCCTTTTCTTTGTGATGATTAAAAAACTATTAGCTTGAGGCTAAACTGTAACAACCCTGTAGGCTCTCGGCCACCTTATTTTATGAGTTCTATCTTTTAATTTCCTTCTCTTTGCATTTTTTTCTTGTACTATATTTCTCCAGATTTTATAGTCTTGTTTACATTTGGTGATTGACTTAAGTACATGGTAAGTACTTGCAGGGCGTAAACATTAATTTTCCAGTGTCCAGCTGGCACTTGAGTTGTTCTTACAGTGAACAACAGTGGCACTTTAAAATACGCAACCTTTTTCCCTCTCCCACATCTAGGAGCTGGTACATACACTACCTCTTCTTTGAGTACAAAATCTACAACCACATCAGATCCTCCTAATATTTGTAAAGTGAAACCCCAGCAATTACAGACAAGCAGCCTGCCTTCTGCAAGTCATTTTTCGCAGTTAAGCTGTATGCCTTCCCTTATTGCCCAGCAGCAACAGAGCCCACAAGTCTATGTGTCTCAATCTGCAGCAGGTAAGATTTTTAGGATTGGGTATAAGGAATTTAGAAAATGAAGAATTTTTTACATGCTTGCTTTTTTTCTCTCAAGCTTAAATATTTTTTCATCGGCTTTGCAGATTTGTTTCGTCATAGAATTTAATGTTCTCTCTTTTTGATGAAGTATGGTGGAGAGATTAGGAAATAAAGGGACTGGGAAGGTTCCCTTTGATGAGTTCCCTTTGATGAGTAGTCTAGGGGGGCTCTTGGTAGTTGTTTCTTACACATACGTTACATATAAGACAAATGGGTGTCTAGTAATTTGCAGAATAACTTGTACATTTAATGTTATTCCAGTCAAGTTATAAAACTTTGTTACCTGAAACTTGACAAATCAATAATAAAAATCATAGGGAAGAATAAACCTAAGATTAGCAAAGAAGAAGAAAATTATATGTTGGGGGTACTGGGGTAACTTACCCTACTAAATATCACAATGTTAATATTAATATTTGAAAAATATTCAAACTCACTAATGATTTAAATTCAAAATAAAAGAACAGTAAGGTTATTTTTTGCCTTTCTCTGTGGAAATATTAGAAAGATTGATGATACCCAGTTTCTATAAGGGTCACATGTATCATTAATAGTTTCTTAAAGTACATTGCTGGTTAGTATATAAATTGACATAATTCTTTTAGAAAAGAATCAGAATATTTTATGTGTACATACTTAACTGTAGTAATTTGCATAGGAATCTTATAAACTTATCTATTCAGAGACATATGTATGAGAGTCTTCGTTCGTTGCAGTATTGTTTTTAGTGGTGACAAATTAAAAACAATACAGGAAGTTCTTCAAAACATGCTATTATATAAAAGCAGGTCATAAAATAGTTTAAATAATACATCAAAATCTGTTGTTAAGAATCTGAACCAAATTCAGTCATTAAATGCCAATTCCTTTGAAATATTTTGTTATATTCTAGTAAGTAGATATAAAATTAGAATAGATTTGCTGGTAAACCAGCAGGTTCATTTTTGAATAGATCATGTCAGATTTCATTAGTTAATACCCCATTGGCAGTGTATGAGTGTCTGTCTTTCCATACCCTCACAAGTACAATTGACCCTTGAACAATGCAAGGGTTAGGGGTGCCGAGGCCCTGCATAGTCAGAAATCCACATACAACTTTTCACTCCCCCAGATTTAACTACAAATATCTTACCTTGACCAGAATCTTTACTGATAAAAGAAACTGTTACATTAACAGATATTTTGTATATGTGTTATACCCTGCATTCTTACAATAAAGCAAGCTAGAGAAAAGAAAATGTTGCTAAGAAGATCATAAGAAGGAGGGGCGCCTGGGTGGCTCAGTCGTTGGGCGTCTGCCTTCGGCTCAGGGCGTGATCCCGGCGTTCTGGGATCGAGCCCCACGTCGGGCTCCTCTGCTGGGAGCCTGCTTCTTCCTCTCCCACTCCCCCTGCTTGTGTTCCCTCTCTCGCTGGCTGTCTCTCTCTCTCTGTCAAGTGAATGAATAAAATCTTTGGGGGGGGGGGAAGAAAATCATAAGAAGGAGAAAATACGTTTACAATACCACACTGCATTATTTGGAAAAAATATGCAGTTCAAACCCATGTTGTTAAGGGTCAACTGTACTAAGTTTTATTGTTTTAATTTGCATATACCTGTCTGCTAGAAGTTTTCTTTTTCACATTTCTAGTTTTTCCTTGGCTGTATTAGTTTCCAGTGGGCTCAAATCTGCTACAAAACTTGGTTTTTAGTTACTATTTGGAAAATTCTGAAGCACAGACACTTAAAACGGCTTGTTTTTCTTATGGTCTATAATAGCTCAAATCCCTGCTTTCTATATGGACACGAGTCATTTATTCAATACCCAACATGCACGCTTGGCTCCACCATCCTTGGCTCAGCAGCAAGGCTTCCAACCAGGTCTCTCTCAGGTAAGTACCACAGACTTCTTTCATGATGTATTTGTTTCTTTGCATGCTAGTGGTATAATAGATATCTTAGGCTACAAATAAAGGCTCTTTGAAATTAAAATCTTCTATTGACAACATGGGACAATCCATGATTACCTCGATACGTATTGGCAGAATTTTCAAACTTTCCCAAATTTGCCAAAGCTTAATGGCTGACAGTGTAGAATAAATAGTGTATTGAAAGAAAATCTAGATGCTTACAGTTGGTTTTGTTTTAAAAGGGAGGTGATACACACACACACACACACACACACACACACACACACACATCTTTTATTCTTGTCATATCTCAAGATTTTTATTTTCCCAAATACTGTGATTTGTGTATATGGTGGTCATGTGTTTTTTATTGCATTGCAGCCAACTTCAGTTCAACAGATCCCGATCCCCATTTATGCACCCCTGCAAGGACAGCATCAAGCCCAGCTGAGTTTGGGGGCCGGACCTGCTGTTTCCCAGGCTCAGGAGTTATTCACGTCTTCCCTTCAGCCGTATAGGTACATGTTTTTGTAATTGCTGAGCCTTCTTGTCATAGCCCTACTGCTCCTTTTCCCCCAGAAGCTAGGATGATCCTTTTACAAAATTCCTGTAAATAATTAAGCATGTTGATTGTATGTCCTAAAACTTAGTTTCTGGTAGTTTCAGTCAAGACTTTATTGAACAAAGTGAGACCTCACGTATTCTTGAAGACGAGGATACCACAAATCCCAGAACAATTAGAAATCAGAGGAAATAGCTGCTAAGGGGCCTAAAAGGCCGCATGCCACCACCTTGCCGCAGCGGCTGTAGATCCTCGCCTGCCCTGGGTGCGCGTGGGGACTTAGCAGAGAACAGCATGCAGAGGGCGGGAGCCAGGGTGGAGAGTGCCAGGCAGGGAACAGAGTCAGTGGGGATAGTGGTGACAGGTAGAGAAGAAACTATGCTTTTGAAAGATGCACTGTAAGTTAGCTTTGTGATTAAGGAAATCTCCTTTTAATTGGTATTAGCTACTTGCAACATTGTTGAAAAGTTTGGGGCTACTTTCCAGCTGTGTGCAAAAGAAGCAGCTCAGTGATGAATTAGTAGTGTCTTCCATAGCCATGGGAGATGGAGCATCAGTGCACTGACATTTTGTATTTGTAGTCCCCATTTTAATAATTGCCGTGGAAGATGTACTTCTTAAGACCGGGCCTGTTCCATAGAAAAACAATGTAAGCTGTATATGTAATGTGACTAATGAACAACTGTATTGGAAGGCGCAGGTTTAGACTTTGAAAATGATTGTCTGTATCCCTGCCACATCATTCTGTTCTTGCTCTCAATATCATCAGCATAGTGTTTATTAATACAGAATCCCTGAACTAACTTCTGCCAGGACAGAGGAGTTGTGGGGTTTTGTCTTGTCTTGTCATGTCTTTTCTTTTTTTTAAAGATTATTTTAGAGAGAAAGCACGCAAGGGGGTGGGGGCAGAGGAGAAAGAGTCCTAAGCAGACTCCACACTGAGTACAGAGCCCGATGCAGGGCTCTCTTATCTCAGACCCCCAAGATCACAACCTGAGCTGAATCCAAGATTTGGACGCTTAATCGACTACGCCACCCAGGCACCCCAGGACAGGGTAGTTTATAACAGTATGCTTACGATTTCTCAATTTATATCTGACACATAGGCATAAAGACTGCTCATGAACCTAGGCTAGCACTCCTGCTTAACGGCTTTTGTTTCTGCCACAAATGTCAATTTTAACAAAGCATAATAATAATATTTATTGATAATATTATCTTTAATAGAGTACTTTGATGTAGTTACTCTTTATTTTAGCATTTTTAAAAGTATAGCTTGAAGGCCCCCATTCCAGAGGTAAGAGTGTAGTCTGGAGTTAAATTCCAGCATTGTAGTTTTTAAAAAAAACCATTCAAATATGCCACAGTAGTATTAACTGTAGTCACCATGCTGTACATTACATCCCCATGACTTATTTATAACTAGCAGTTTATACCCTTTGACCATAATACTGTGTTGCATATTTGAAAGTTGCTGAGGGCCACCTGGGTGGTTCAGTCAGTTAAGCATCCGATTCTTGATCTCAGCTCTGGTCATGATCTCAGGGTTGTGAGGTCAAGCCCTGCATCGGGCTCCACGCTCAGCGTGGGATTCTCTCTCTCCCCCTCTTAAAAAAAAAAAAAGAAAGAAATTTGCCTGGAAAGTAGATCTTGAGAAGAGTTCTCATCACAAGAAAAAAGGTGTTTTGTAACTATGTATGGTGACAGATGTTAACTAGACTTACCGTGATCATTTCATAATACACACAAATATTGAATCATTATGTTGTAAACCTGAAATTGATAAAACATTATATGTCCGTTACACCTCAGTAAAAACAGACAGAAACTTTGTGGGTAATCCTGATGGTAATACTACTCTGCTTCATTCTGTAGAGGTCTTGAGATCTTCTATAAGAAATATATGGGTGCCTGGGTGACTCAGTTGGTTAAGAGTCTGACCCTTGGTTTCGGCTTAGGTCATGATCTCAGGGTCATAGGTTCAAGCCCTGCGTTAAACTCCACGCTCAGCAGAGTCTGCTTGAGGTTCTTACCCTCCCCCTTTGCCCCCTCCCCACTCACTCGAGCTCTTTCTCGCTCTCTCAAATAAAATCTTTTTAAAACACACACGTGTATAAAAATGGGGGGTAATGAAATACAAATAATAAAAGTCAGCTATTAGTGCTGTAAATTTGAATAAAATGTCAATACCAAAGAGAAAAACAGATTTGGTTCTGAGCTTGCTAGTGAACACATGAAAAGAGAATCATTCTCATTGTTCAAGAGGAGAAAATCTTACTAATTTCTCAGGAAGAGCAAGCCTTTCGCTAGAACTTTGCTGTGTATGGGGCTCTAAATCCTGAAACAAGTACCTTAGGCACAGTCTGCATTCTCTCTTTTCTTAATTGTGTTTATTAGAGAACTTGGTCATTTGAGATACTCATTCCCAGGATTTCCAGATGCTAAAATAGAATTGCCTTTTCTCTTTAATACCTGTGTAGATCTCAGCCAGCCTTTATGCAGAGCAGTCTGTCGCAGCCATCTGTGGTTCTTTCTGGTACTGCCATCCACAACTTTCCAACTGTCCAACACCAGGAACTTGCAAAGGCACAGTCAGGTCTTGCCTTTCAACAGACTTCAAATACGCAGCCTATTCCGATATTGTATGAACATCAGCTGGGTCAGGCGTCGGGACTAGGAGGTTCCCAACTAATCGATACACATCTTCTCCAGGTAAGACTAGAATCATGCACTATCATCATCATCCCGTGCAACAGATTATTTAAGGAAACAGTTTTTAAAGGAAAAATGTTTAAAGACGTAGTGAAAAACAAAGGTCTTTTTATCTAATACTAAAATTCTTAGAGATTGTTTTTGAAGCCGCACCCCTTGATGTCTGAATTGGAAAATTTTCAATCTTAACTGCTGTTTTCTCACACAATTTTTTCTAGGCTAGAGCAAATCTTACCCAGGCTTCAAATCTTTATTCTGGACAAGTACAGCAGCCTGGTCAGACGAATTTTTATAACACTGCCCAGTCACCAAGTGCTCTCCAGCAGGTAAACTATGGCATGGTAAATTTCCTCAATTTTCTTCATTATTATTATTACTTCTACTGCGTTTATTGTTGCTTGGCAGTTTAAAATAGAACCAAGATGGGGAGATGGTGCAGTGGTGTTCAGACTTCCCTCTGAGGTATCCTGGGAATTCCATGGGGTCCGCTGGTGGTGCAACCTGCTCAGTCCCACCACACCTCTCTCCTCCGCCCCACTGCAGTGGCTTCTGCTTTGTGGCTCTTTGTTTTAAATTGGTTTCCATGTAATCATTTATTTTAACAAAGGATTCTATGAATGAATATAAAAGTGGGAAAAACATTGTCCAGGATATACAGTTACATGTAAGTGAGAGAAGTGCTTTACCCATCTATGCTGTAGAGGGGAAGGAGGCCTCTAAAGACCATCACACTGGTTAATACAGTACTTAGAACAGTGTGGCAGAGTATGACAGTAAATGACAGAAACGCACGATCTCCTAGCAGCGTCTTGAATCTACTGTTTCAAAGTTCATGGAGGACCGAAGGAGAGAGGCAACCCATTAGTCATTTTCTTACAACTAATTCAGGGGTAAAAATTCATAAATGTATTTATTACCTTATTGACATTCAAATTAAATACTGTTTGTATGAAAACTGGAAGGTTATTTTTCTTCTTGTTAAAGCTCGTTTTAGTCAGACCTGAAAACTGGAGAAATGTCCATTTGGGAAATTGCAACAATACTACTTCTTAAATTGTATCCCATGACCTCATTGTATTAGGTGTTTAGTAGACACGTACCATGGATTCATTCAAAGATCTTCATAATGATTTTGGTTATATAGCGTCTGCACTACTAATCTGTTTTATTGTTGCACCTTTGGAGGTAGTTACTAAGCAAAAGATTATATGTGAAATATATTAATAGATCGAAGTATTCTGTTTAAACTGTTACTCAAAAGTTTTTGAAGAGTTGTAAAGATGGTTATAGGGATATACAGATGACAGGTAGAAGTAAATGGCCAGTTTCTTTTTGCTTACTTTCTAGGTTACAGTACCTTTACCAGCGTCCCAGCTTTCCTTACCTAA
This sequence comes from Ursus maritimus, assembly GCF_017311325.1. Taxonomy (NCBI): domain Eukaryota; kingdom Metazoa; phylum Chordata; class Mammalia; order Carnivora; family Ursidae; genus Ursus; species Ursus maritimus. The sequence goes on from NW_024424452.1 coordinate 75,742,780, forward strand.
TTTTGGATCTACAGGGCAGCCTTTAATTGCTCTGCCTCAGACTCTCCAGCCCCCATTACAGCATACCACCCCGCAAGCCCAGGCCCAGAGCCTGAGTCGTCCTGCGCAAGTAAGCCAGCCTTTCAGAGGACTAATCCCCGCTGGAACACAGCATAGCATGATCGCAACCACAGGAAAAGTGAGTGAAGAGAAATTTGCAGTTTCTTTGAGAATTTAAGGCTATGTGTTTAGATATATACGTCTATCTATAAAAATAAAATGCATCAGTTTTTACCACCCTCCAGGAATCTCAAACCCTGATACGCTGCTTTTTTTCAAAGTTTTTTTTATTTTAAAGTAATCTCTACACCCAGTGTGGGGCTTGAACTCCACCATTGAGCGAGCCAGGCACCGCAAACCCCAGGGTGCTTTTTTTTTTCTACGTTTTAAATCTACTTTTAATATGTTTGACATCCTCTGGTTTTTACCCAATAACAAAGAATTCACAAATTTTGTGGAAAAGACTTTCCACCCACAAATTCAGCCTTGATAATTCCATGGTATTTGAAACTTAATTACAGGGTTTTTGTACTAAGATTCTTTGCCTCTTTAGCTTATAGAATTCCAGAAATGTGAAGTCTGTTCTGTGTTTTTTCTCAGATGTCTGAAATGGAACTGAAAGCCTTTGGAAGTGGCATTGATATAAAACCAGGCACACCTCCAATCAGCGGTAGAAGCACCACACCAACATCTAGTCCTTTCCGGTAAAATGGGCATTTGAATTTCCAAATAACTAAATACAATTTGTTTGTTAGATACTTACTATGTCACCAGGCCTGTGGTAAGCACAAGACATTCTGATAATTTTATCTAAAATGTTAAGCTATTAAATGAAGAATGTATCTGTTATATTTTTAAGAATTTTTTTTTAATACAGGGGAAATCTAGCTAGTATTCTTTCTCACCTCTGCCCCCCCAGTGTCTCTCCACTACCATAACGTTTGGTAACTCACCTTGGTAAATTTTCATCAGCTACCACATAAGAAGAATCTACCAAGAGCAATGTCTCTAACAGTCTATAACAGCATTATTTATTTGGCACTACTGTACTGACCAGTGATGGCTTTTTTCCAAGGGCTACTTCCACAAGTCCGAACAGCCAGTCCAGCAAAATGAACAGCATTGTCTATCAGAAGCAGTTCCAGTCAGCCCCTGCCACTGTGAGAATGACACAACCATTTCCTACACAGTTTGCACCCCAGGTGGGCAGATATGAGTGAGAAATGAGTATTATTTACTTGGAAATGATTGCTAATCTGGCTAATTACCTGATTTCATAATCTTGCCATATTATAACCAGTTTAGAAACATAGTTTTTAATGAGAAACAGTTTCTTATTTAACAGTACATTTATGACATTCATATATCTTCTCCGCAGTTTTCAATGAGATACAGGTAGTAACCGTATCTAAAGCAGACAAGAGAAATAGTCAAAAGATTCCCCACACAGCTCTGGTCATTTCAGTCCTGTTACTTTTATCTTTTTTGAAGAAGTGGACTTTTCAGAGAAGGGTCCCAGTGCTTAAAGTTTCCTAGGTTTAAAGTTTTTTTTGTTGTGTCGTCGTCGTCGTCGTTTTTTTTTGTTGTTGTTTTTTTTTGTTACTTAAGAGAACTGTGTTAGTTGAGTTAAAATTTCCAAAAGGTGTTCTAATATATGTGTAAAAATATTGGCTTCTCTTCCCTTCGCTGATCGAATGGAAAGACTAACTAAAATTGATCATAACTCTCACAAATGAGAATTGGTTCCTGAGAAAACACTTATTTGTTGAATTGGTGTTATTTTTATTTATTTTCAGATTATGTTTGGTATAAGTGTGTGCCTTTTCTGCAATTATATCTTTTTAAAAAGATTATCCTAATTAGTAGCTTTTCTATCTCCCCTTCAGAATTTGTAGCTGAAATGTTAGAACCAACTACAGTGCCATAGTGTGCTTTGCCTAATTTTTCTGTTAGATTCTCAAGCATGGCCTGTTTGTTCTTGGTCCCTGTAATAGAATTGCACAAATCCCTGCACTTCCTTTCACTTGGCAGAATGGGCACAGATTTACTCTGAGATAAGCCAACCTGATCTAGTTGGCAAAATTTTTTTTTTAACAGTTCAATGTTGTATGTTTTGTTTTTTTCACTCAGATTCTCTCTCAGCCTAACCTGGTCCCTCCATTGGTAAGAGCCCCACATACTAACACCTTCCCAGCGCCTGTTCAGAGGCCGCCAATGGCACTGGCCAGTCAGATGCCTCCTCCGCTGACCACAGGCCTCATGAGCCATGCTCGTTTGCCACATGTAGCCAGGGGTCCTTGTGGATCACTATCTGGAGTCAGAGGTAATCAGGCCCAGGCTGCGTTGAAGGCTGAACAAGACATGAAGGTTAGTACAGTGTTAACAGCCAACAGAGCAAGAATCTGTCTCTGAACCATGTCTTAAAGATGCCTCTGGACCCATAACCACAAACCCAGGCATTCATTGTCTTAGCTGATTTAACCAAGCTAACTACTTTTATTCATTCCTTTTTTTTTTTCTTATTTCTTTTTTTCTCCCTATTCCCCCCCCACTTTTTTCTTTTTTTTTAATTTTTTTCTTTTTTTAGTTTTTATTTTTTTGCAGCTATAGCTAGCAAATAAGTTAACATTTTAAACTCTGGCAATAGGAATTGCTTATAAAATGAATATTTGAGGGAGATCTGAGTTTAGCTGCTACATTTTTTTGGAAGAGCAAAAAAGTAATGTGGATTATTATAGATGTCCCCATTTTCTTTTGTTTTTTTTCTTTGTTTTCTTTTTTATCCCTCCCCCCTCCCTAGACTTGATACAAATCATGGTTATGTGAAAATTCTGGAGTGGGTAAGAGATTTTATCTATCTTGATTTTTCTTCCTTCGTGAGTCATGCAAGTACAGTTTTCTTCTCAAACTGTTTCCATACCTTTTTTTTTTTTTTTTTTTTCCCTGCCACCTGAGTTGGCTTATTCCACAGCAGATTTGCAGTTGTAGATGAAGAACTGAAAAAAGCACTTTGGGATCCTTCATAGTAAAAGGCACTGATAAACGTGAGGTTTGCTGATGCAGAAGAGTGCCTTTAGGAGTCTGTGTGGGGACAGTTTCTAGAAACCCTGTCTGTCTGCCTGTACAGCCGGCTGAATCCATTGAGTCTGTATTTACTTAGACTTGACTTGAGAGGTCTTAGTAATTTTGCCTATTTGTCACTATGTGTATGTGTATACACACATATATGTATGTATCGGGTCAGACTAGAACAAAGAAAAGCTTGCTGCCTTCAAACAGGCAACATCCCCAGTAATGCTTTACCCTGAATTAGAAACATGTTTATGATCATCCTGTTAGAAAATTTGGTTGACTAGCTAGTTTCTTTCTACATTGATACTCCTCATTTCTCATCCTGAGTAATCAAATTTAAAGACTACTCTGCAGTGAAACTCTTGTTAAACGTGATCTACTTTTATTAAGGCTGTGTGCCTAGGGTTTCCCTCTGTTCATAACTATTAAAAAATACGTGTATGTGTAGGAATCTTTGGAAACTCTTTGGCCATGGTTTCCAGTTTTCCTGTCTCCTTGGAACTTGATTTTCATACCTTCCCATGTTGGAAATGACATTAGAGCTTATAATGGGGTCGGGGAGGGTAAAAATTTCTTGAAGTTGCTTTAGATCTTTGGATAGTATAGGTTTCCTGTAGAACATGAAGGGCTCTTTGTTACATGCGAGAGGTACTGAAACTTAAGTTTTAATTGTGTACATTACAGTGGTATAATTTACAGATTGACGTAAGTATATTCTTTGGGGCACATAGTCAATAAAAGTAGGAAATTATTTTACCAGCTCAGAATGTGGTAGGAGCTATCAGAACTTAGTGATCAAGTGAAGTTGTAGTTACTAATTTCTGATGCTCTTCCCCTGCAGAAGAGAGCTGTGGGAAGAGGACTCAGCCACAAGACATTTGGTCCTAGGTGTTGGTAATGCCACAATATAAGTGCTTCCTTTCCCTTTTATTGTAGACCACATATTGATAACTAGAAGTTTTAAGTGTTACGTATATATGTCTTCAAATTTGCAAGCAGCCTCCCTAAGTAGAACTTAATATAAGTTTTTTTGTTCCGGAAAAGTTACAGACCAACAGCAATTTCTGTCTTATTATTTTGTAAGAGGGCAAACTTTGAAAATGTGGTGGGAGGTGGTCCTGTTGTTTTCAAATGTTTAAAAAAAAATCACGTGGAATATTTGCCAAGATAGGAAGAAATCTGTTCATTAAAAGCTGAAAGATCATTGAGGTACCTTTGGTTTGGGCCAGATGTGGGGAAAACGGATTTGTGGTTGGTGAAGAGTGAATGGAGATGGACGGACAGGTTTCGCTAATGCTGCCGCGTTCTCAGTCATGGTTTCTCATTTTTTAAGGCAAAGCAGAGAGCAGAGGTTCTTCAGTCCACGCAGCGGTTCTTCTCCGAACAACAACAGAGCAAACAGATAGGAGGCAAAGCCCCGAAAGTGGACAGTGATTCAAGTAAACCTCCTGAAACACTGACCGACCCTCCTGGTGTCTGTCAGGAAAAAGTAGAAGAAAAGCCTCCCCCTGCACCCACCATAGCCACCAAACCTGTTAGAACTGGACCAATCAAACCTCAGGCGATCAAAACGGAAGAAACAAAATCTTAAAGGCTGTGGTTTATTGCAGGGGGTTGGGGGAGGGGAGAGGGGAACGAGGGAGAAGGAAGTCGGATAATGCCAGCAGCCAAAGGGGTAAAATGGTGTGTGACGTTATCCTGTCCAGAGCTGGGAGGTGCACGGGGGACGTGGGAGCCATTTACACTGACACACAGCCCTGCGCCCGTAAGATGAGGCTTTGCCAGCTTGCACCTGCTGTACAGTGCGCACTCTGTTGATGGCCATGCATTTCCAGTCCGAATTTACATACAGACACGTGCACGCGTTCCTTGAGTGCATAGCATTCAGAACTGAAATCCTTAGGGTTACATAAAACACCAGAAGTAGGAGGAAAATAACCCCGCCGAGGAATAGCTGAGCCTGAACAGTGGTGATTCCAGCTAATACGTCAGGTGTGGTTTCTTTGCTCCCTTACGTTCTTGGGATGTGATTGTAGCATTTGTGGGCTTGGTGGCCAAGAACTGAAGATAACTGGTGCTGGATAGAGGAGCCTTATTTTTTATTACAGCAGCTTGCTATTTTTGTAACCTTGTGATTGAGTTGAACACAATCAAAGTACAGTCACTGATCTCCCCCTCTTCCTGGATGAGTGAGCAGGTGATGAAGTATGCTGTCCGTGTCCTTGCACGTGTCCAGGCGGGCAGGGTTTGGCTACTGCTGCTGTTGGAAATGATGCTGTGTTTGCTTGTGGCCCGAAGCTTTGAAGTGCTACTTGGCGTCTCCTTTCTTCCACGGAGTCGTCATGTCTTCAGACGTGACAGATCGGGTAAAATACTAGTTAGGTTGAGTCTGGCTTGCCTCCGCTCGGTCATCTTTGTATGAATCCAATGGGGTTTTGTTTGTTTGTTTTTAACGGTTTTTAACTGATGTTCATCAAGAGCAGTGAATACCTAGAACTGTGCCCGAAATGGAAGGAAATCCTATCGAAGAAGGTGCGTTTCTTTACAGAGCTGTGTCATACCATCCTTTGGGCCCTCTGCTGGAAAAGTAGAATCAAGTCTCAAATAATGCCTTTTCAATTGTATCCTCTAGTATTATAGATGTAGGACAGTACTGTGTCATACCTCTGTGAATGTAAAATATCTTGTACCTGCTTTATGATGCGTAATAGTGACCGTGCTTTATCAGAGCTGTTTTTAATGACGTTATTCTAGAATGTTTTCTTTCCAGATGATGATTGAGAAGCTAATAAAAAAAAAATGGTGCCAGGTACCACAACAGTAACAGAACTTTGCTGTTTTCTGGGGTTTTGTTTTTTTACCTTTTTTTTCTTTTTTATTAATGGAGTGTGCTGGATGTCTCTATAATTTTGTTCAGATGACTGCAGAACCTGGAAAAGCTGTTGCTGCTATTGATGCATAACATACTGCTATTGGTCTTTTTATATAAATAAATATATATATATATATACATACATATACATATATATATAAATAATTTGAATTTTTGGAAACTTTAGCTGTGCTGTCAACTTTGGAAAAAGTATCCCAGTTGTACCGTGTTGGGTTGGCATTGTACAGAAATTAACAGCCATATTGGTCTAGAAATGTTAAACATAATTTTTCCATTTGTACAGGGGTAACGCACTGTATTAAATATATAAGGTCTTATCTACATGGGTTTGATTACAGAAACTAATAAAGTATTCTCTAAATAATGAATCTTGGAACTTCTAATGCATTCCTAAAATCTGGAGCAAGAAGGTCTGTCATGTACCAAAAATAGTGATCAAGAGTACATTATGCTCTAGGAAAAGGTTATCATCCAAAGACTGATTCCAGCTTCTAAGAACTATGAAGTTCATTCAGTCCAAGTAAATGTTGTCGGGGAGGATAGTAGTCAGGGCCTCTGTTCTCAGGGTAGCCATCCTCCTCCTGAGAACAAGTCTGTCGAGGAGAAGAGAAGTCTCTCCAGATGATGCCAGCCGCTGAATGTAGAAAATAGTTTCTTCAGGGCAGAAATTGAAGGGCCCAAAATAGATCTCAGTACTTAATGTTTGTATTTTTCATATCTTTCCTAGCACATTCATAGTCATGATCACCTTACATAAGCAGTCTGTAAGGGATTTGCTTTATTATTTACTCATTTTGTAAAATGACGTGCTGAGGGAATTTAATTGCCTAAATCCCGTATCCAGAACACATGGCTTCCAGACCCAGCTTTAGGAGAACTAGTAGTTCAGTCACTGGTGACCTGTGTACTTTCTTCACTTACGGATGCTGTGATTCTCGAACATTCCGAGCACTCAGCTAAGCCCTGCCTAGATGGCCAAGCTTTTCAGTCTTAGGTTTTTCTCACAATAGGCTCTACATTGCTGTGGGGGATAAGGCTAGGATCACAGACCTGTACCGAACGGACCTGTAGTCACCAGTTCACGAATTTGCCTTCTTACCAAGTCACTTACTTCTGTTGCCTCTTTCATAGTCTGATCCCTGAGTTCAGTCCTCCTAAATGTTAGGACTGCAGAGCAGCCAACTATATAGTTTGCGCTCTGTTTGCAAGCAGCCACGTGTGTGCTGTTCACTGGGTTGTGTTAAAACCATGGACACCAGGTAGGATCGTACAGTGGGTCTCCCGCCACCACCCCCTACCTTAAAAAAAAAAGTGTCCAGTGAAAGTAAGGTTTTATGTCAATGCTTCTCCACAGTTGGGTCATAAAATCCTTACCTCTGGCTTTTCTGGCACGCAGCTAGAGAACAAAGGTGTTGCGGTTAGTCGTCGGCAGTAGCTTTAGTCAGCTAACCCTGTGAACGTTTCTCTGCCCCTTGAACTGTTCTGGTAAGGGGGGGAAGGGTGTTTTTGTCCTAGTTAATAATAAATTGTGCTTTATGATGGAAGAATAATTGGGGGAAGCGGGTTGGGGAATGAGAGGATAGTTTGAAAAGGCATTTAATTTGCTTATTTTCACAATACAAATTACAGAAAGTAAAGTTCCAACATACTCTTGGCTGGAGGCAAGATGCAGAAGATGGAATCAGAATATGCCTTAGGTATAAAAAAGCTGAGAGTACCATCAGGACTTCAGTGTGTCCAGTACACCTGCCCGCAGGTGCCCAGCGGATCTCACAGCTCGTTGGCATCTTCGTTATTTCCACATGTCCTTTCCAGTCTCTTCTGCCTGGAATCTACAGTTAGCCACAGTTGACCTGTTTGTGGAAAACATCTTGATTTGATTTGATTTTAGGTGATTAAGAAATCTCAGCCATAACATATCTGCATGTGAAATGAACTAAAGAGAACTGGACGGTGTGATCTTACTGTCACACTGGCCATCTTGGCATTTGCACGTTGCTGCAGGGAATCATCTGCTTGGCCCTCCTCCTCCTCCCGTGTGCTGATCGATTCACGGGCTCAGGTGTAGGCCTGAGCCTGCTCTTGGCGCTCCAGGTAGTGGCTCTATGGGTTTCCTGAAATTGCCTGGAAGACAACGGCAACATAGTTCAGGCCAGGAGTGCTGTTGATTCTCAGCCTTTCCTGGGGTCATGTTCACCCTACCACAGAAATGAAGCTTCTGTGACCTGGTGTCACTTGGATTCTTAAGTAGAAGCCCTCAGATCCGGGGCGCCTGGTGGGCTCAGTCGGTAGAGCATGTGACTCTTGATCTCAGAGCTGCGAGTTTGAGCCCCACATTGGGTGTAGAAATTACTTAAAATCTTAAGCCCTTAGATCTTTCTGGACTGGGAAATCGAAAACTAGGAATGCCTTAATTCCTCGGTTTTAGGTGTACGTTGATGTCCCATCCAGTCTTGAATGAAGCCTATGCCGTTTCTTTGAGATGCCTGCTACAGTCTCTTACGTAGGGTAAATACAGAATCCCTTTGAATTTTTACAGATACTTGCCCTCAGTTTTCCAGTTTTCCCCACACCTAATTTGACAAGAATTTTTTAGAGTGAAATTGGTAGAAATCGAATACTGCAGACTGAACAGCCTACTAGCTGTGGGCATCAGTCAGTATGAAATCTAGGAAGTGGTTAAAGTTTGCTTAAGACTCGCTGATGTACTCCATATTCTAAGTGTGAGAATTAGTTTCAAAAACACATTACAATCCTCAACAGAGGAATAAGATACCATAGGAGAAGAAAATGTTACCTGAACTGGAGAGTTTAAGCAAGAGATGAGAACTGGTAACAGTAGGCAAGGGGGCAAGCATCAATTACGTATCAGTTGCTAGGAACGCAGAAGTCCGTTTCTTACCTCGGTATAGTCTGGTGGAGGAGGGAGAGATGCAGGGTGGCCTGAGGTCGGTCAGACTCCCATCACTAATGACCTGTTTGCTGGATGCCTTGAGCCCTCTTTTTTCCAGTGGATGCCTTTTCCCTCCCCCTGCATCTGTCTACATCGCTGACGTTTCTAAATAATGATTAACAACCAAAGACATTTAGGCAGTACTTAACGCGGCCTTGTTTCTCGCCATCTCTTGACGCACCAGCTAATAAGTACGATTGTAAAGTTTGGTCTTCTAGGTTTCTGAGCAAAAAAAATAAAAGCAGACGTCAACAGTTTCCTCATCTGAAGTGAAAAGGGAGCCCCCAAAGGCATTAGTGTTAGTGGAGAATTAGAGCAGGGAAGTTTCATCAAGCAGGCCTGTGCTTCCGGATGAGTGAGTCTCAGGTCCAAGGGTAGTGAGAGGAGCAGAAAGGAGGGACAGGTAGCTTCTGGCCCTCGGGAGTTCATTTGCCAAGAGGGAGGGTGTTCGATGTCCGTTAACGTCATGCTGTTCAGTGTGGAAGGATACCTGGGGTACCGACTTAGGGCTGTGGTTTTCATGCTAGGAAGTACACATACTGTTCAACTGAGGCAGTGTTTTTTTTTTTTTTTTAAGATTTTATTTATTTATTCGACAGGATAGAGACAGCCAGCGAGAGAGGGAACACAAGCAGGGGAAGTGGGAGAGGAAGAAGCAGGCTCATAGCGGAGGAGCCTGATGTGGGGCTTGATCCCAGAATGCCAGGATCACGCCCTGAGCCGAAGGCAGACGCTTAACCGCTGTGCCACCCAGGCACCCCTCAACTGAGGCAGTTTTTAATATTTGGCTGAGGGATTCAGTGGCTTGTACAAAATGTAAGCATTAACGTAAATAAGGTTAACCAGTGCCAAGGAGGAGCTGCCGTCAAACTGTTCAGTATGAGAAACTAAAAAGAATATGACACCAAGAGTAAAGGTACGCTCCCCACAGAAGCTGCTAGTGCTCCCCCCGCCCCCGGGGGGGTTGATTGGATATTGGATTTCTGTAATCTGGGATAGAAAAGGATGTTACAAATTTTCCTCTTAAATGGCTGAATTACCAGGTTTTATATCCAGCTTAAAGCCTCCCAGAGAAAAATGGAGTTATTCATGAACTTTACCCACATTGTAGCCCACCGCCCCCACCCCCCAGCAGCCCAGAATCAGGGCCCGGTTTAGGTACTTGTTAACCTTTGTCCCAAAGGCACTTTGGGATGTAATCAGGAAGTGCAGAATGGCCAAACGGGCGTCCCACGTGAGGCAGTCCCATTCTTACCCATGGGGAAAAGTACATTCCAGAAGCATTTGTGCAGGACCTGACAGGTGGCAGGCATCATCCTTGTTAGGTCCCAAAAACAGGATTCCACCCCAAGGAACTCAGTTTAGTCAAAGAGCCAGAGCGTGAAAAAGATGGGAGTGGTACTTCCTTCCCTGGTGGTTGCCTGGCCATTAGTGCCAGACCATGCTCCTACTCCTTGGGTTCCCATCCGTCCCGCTAATACGAAGGCTTTTCCCAAGTATGTTTCAGCCAGAGGTCACAGGAAAAAGTAGTGGTAACAAAGGATAGTATCTCTGGTCCCACGTGTGCAAAAGTAGCTTCTTAGTCCCGCCACGTCTGCATGGAAGTAGCAAACATTCGGAAGGTGCCAGTGTGCCCAGCACTGTTGGAATCGACACAGAGCTGCGGACTCCTCCCAACATCCTTGGAGGTGGTATTTTCAGTCTCACTTGGGCATTAGAAGAATGAGGTATGGGGCGGGCGCCTGGGTGGCGCAGTCGGGTAGGCGTCTGCCTTCGGCTCAGGTCATGATCTCGGGGTCCTTGGATCAGCCCCACGTCGGGCTCCCTGCTCAGTGGGGAGTCTGCTTCTCCCTCTGACCCTCCCCTCACTCTCGCTCTTTCTCTCTCTCTCTCGAATAAATAAAAATCTTCATAAATAAATAAATAGGCAAGTATAACTTGCCCAAAGTGATGCAGTAGAGGAGCCAGGATTTGGTCCAGGCAGTGTGATTGTCAAAGCTTGTGGCAGAGCTGCGGTCAGCGAAGTTACTGGGAAAAATCACAGCTCTCTGTCTCAGTTTTCCCAGCTGGAAAATGGAAATGATTCTGTCTTCCTCATTGGAAGTGAAATAATATATGTTTAAATAGGGGCGCTTGGGTGGCTCAGTTGTTAAGCATCTGGCTTCAGCTCAGGGCGTGATTCCAGGGTCCTGGAATCCATATATATATATATGTTTAAATAGAATGCCAGGTGTTTGGTAGGTTGCAAAAAAAAAAGTGAGAACTTTATGGCCTTGTTTAATAAACCTACATAGCTTAACCCAGGGCCTGTGCTCTTCAAGAAGCTGGAGTTTCTAGAGCTAAGTAGCTTCTGTAAACATGGGATGAGGTCGGGGCTTCTCTTTCCCACTACAGATTATACGGGAATCCTTGGTTCCTCAGAGGTGTCTCACGGGGAGAGAAGCCACACTGGTGGAGAGGACTTTAAACTCCCTCTCCGGGGCCCTGGGTGGCTCAGTCATTAAGCATCTGCCTTCGGCTCAGGGCGTGATCCCAGCGTTCTGGGATCGAGCCCCACATCAGGCTCCTCCGCTATGAGCCTGCTTCTTCCTCTCCCACTCCCCCTGCTTGTGTTCCCTCCCTCGCTGGCTGTCTCTCTCTCTGTCAAATAAATAAATAAAATCTTTAAAAAAATAAAAAACTCCCTCTCCACTTGCATCTTAGTATCGAGGTCCCACATAAGACTTCACCCCCCCAAAAGTAGTTCTCTACCAAAAAGAAACCATTGAAGACCATTGACATCTTTTCCAGTTCGATGGTTTGAACTCTTCCCATTTGAAGGCGCCTGCACAGGCCCGAGCTCAGCCCCGGATGGTCTCTGCTGGTCCGAAGCTCATAGTTCTTAGTACCTAAGAGTTGCGCACATGGGTTGGGGACAGCACAGCACCCAAAAAGGTAACCATTTGTTGGTTTGTTCAGCTGCTACCGTGCTTTAGGGGCCACAGGAAACGGTGCAAAAGGTGCCCACGGGGTTTACTGGGGCCTGCCCCTGTGAGGGAGTGAAGGAGGATTGGGCAGCGGGAGGAACAGAACAGAGATGCTGTTGCAACAAAGGCTGTGGAGATACTGTGAGATGCTCTGGAGACAGGATATTCTTTCAGTGTCCTTGAGACAAGAGGGCCAGACTTACCTTCATATTGTCTGATTAGTGCCCCGAGTGGGGGAGGAGGGAGCGTGACATTTTGGGTGGGGCATTCTCTTCAGCTGAGGGCAATTCTGGGCAGGGGACTTGAGCCCCCGCTGTCCATAGCTGGGGTAGGAGCTCCTCCGTCCAGGAGAGGGTCTAGGCTGTGCCCCCTCCCACCGCTCACATACGCCAGTTCCAGAGAAGCAGCTCTGGGAAGAGCTTCAGACTCCGGTCGCTTTCTTCCTGGAGGAAGGTTAGTGGGCAAAACATAGACCCTCCCTGCCGTTGCAACTGGTCCTAGGCCAAAGTGGCATCTTCTCTCCTTGTTCTAGATTGCTCTGTCAGCGTGCACCTCTGCTAGTTAGGGTGGCTTAACCAGGTCCTAATCACGGAAGGAGTCTGACCCCATGTTCACCAGGCCTTCCTACGACAGGCAGCTACGTGTGTCTGCCCCCATAGATTGCTTCAGAGTCAGACATACTCGTCCCTGGTCCAGCGTCCTCATGACTCGAGTCAGGTCCTCTGCCAAACGGTAACTTCTTTCCTTACTTGTTCCGTGCCAAGTGACCCCAAAGTAACTCTGAGCTATATGATGGGTATGTTCCTGGGGCGCCTGGGTAGCTCAGTCGGTTGAGTGTCTGACTCTTGATTTCTGCTCAGGTCATGGTCTCAGGGTTGTGAGATCAAGCCCCGCATCAGGCTCCACACTCAGTGCAGAGTCTGCCGCTGATGCTCTCTCTCCCTCTCCCTCTGCCTCTGCCTCTTCCCCTGCTCCCCCTCTCTAAATAAATAAATAAATAAATAAATAAAATCTTTTAAAAAGTTTAGTGGGTATGTTCCTGTGTCACTGGTGGGTGTATTCCTCCTCTCAGAGCAAGAATTTCTAAACCTGCAGGGCCCAGAGTTGCAGGGATGAGAAATCCCAGTTCTCCAAGTGGGTGCCTGGGAGTGATGGTAAACTCAACTCCACCCTTGGTTTCTGAAAGGGCAGTCCATCCATGCTAGTTACCCAGTGCTGTGGGATAACAAATTATCCCCAAACTTAATAGTTCAAATGACAATGTCTCCATTTCTGTGGGTCAAGAACACAGGTGCAGTTCAGCCAGGTACCCAGGGCTCAAGGTCTTTCGTGAGTGCCGTCAAGGTCTCGACAGGCTACAGCCTCATTTTAGGGGTCATGAGGAGACCGTCCCCTTCCAAGATCACTCTTGGTTGTTGGTAGGCCTCAGTCCCCTCATCCCTGGGCCTCCCCATGGGGCAGCCTCACGTTACATCGCTGGCTTCAAAGCGATCAACCCAACAGGTAGTGAGGAAGCACCTAAGACAGAAACCACAGTCTTCCTGTAACTTTGTCTTGGAAGTGACAGCCTGTCACTTCTGCCATACTCTCTTTCTTAGGAGCCAGTCAGTAAGTACACATTCAGGGGCGGAGATGACACACAGTTGTGAGTGACAGGAGGCCAGGATCATCAGGGAGTCTTAGAAACTCCCTGCCACACCATCTTCGCAGAGTGTTCTCTCCAACCTGGGACCTCCGTTGCATCTTCAACAGGCCCTTCCATTGTAGCAGGCTGGCAACTTCTAGGTGGTACCGGGTGGGACAGGCACAGTGGGCTCCCTGGTTATACGTCCACTGCACATCTCCTTCCATGTCTGTAGCTTCTTGGGTCCAAAGAGACGTAGGATACCAACCACGAGGATAGAAAAACACTTGGAAAGCTCTCCGCCAAAGCCAGCCAAGGTCCTGCAGGCAGAGAAGGCAAAGCCATATTCAGAATGTGTCAACTCCAGTCTCCCAAGTGTGGGATGATTTTCCAGTCATGGTATTTCCAAGTTCCTGACCAACCAGCCATGCCCTTTACCGTTTATATTCTCGGTTTGGGGCCACTTCTCCCCACGCCCCCCACGCAGTAAGTGACCAGATGCGTTGCCCAAAAGTGCCTATTGGGAACATTTCCCCTCATCACTGTCATCTGGGGCCACCCTGGCTGCAGAGCCACAGCTGTCCAATTGTGGCTCGCACCCACAGAACCAGGCTGGAGTTTCTTCCTTCTCTCTAAGCTGACCATCAGGGACCCTTCACGCACACAGAGGGGCACACTTAGGGAGAAGATCTGGTGTGAAGTTCGTGGAAGCTGTGGGGCCCTGGGCCACCTGCTCGTCCCTCAGGCCCTACGTCTGCATGGTGCTGGCGGTGTCCCTGGTGTCTTACGATGGGTTGCAGCAGGGCCTGCTCAAACTCAGGATTTTGAGGGGCTAACAGAACCGCTCAAGACAGGCTGTTCTGGCCATGTCGTCACTTCACGTCCCGGGGTCGGGGGCTCCGTGTCTCCCAGGAACCTTGTATAAAATCTCCATTACACACAGCCTTGCATTGTAATTCTGCTCCTGGAGCTCAGCACACAGCAGCTCGTTTCCTCACCAATACCTTTAGCACCATGAGGCCTTCGAGTTAGTATTGACCCCGTGGCTGTGAGTCCGCTGGCCCCCGGCTGCACCTGTTCCGGAATCTGCCCAGAGCCGGCACGCTAACGCGTCGCTCAGGCGCTAGGTCGAGCGGTATTCCTAAGTCTGGAATACGCTGCTTCCGGGTCCCAAGAGGCCTACCAGTCATTGTGCTCCACTAAGAAGAGTGGCGAGAGGTGGGAGGCACAGTCCATTGTCCTGTAATTTGGAGGGAATGGAACAGCATGCCCCAGACCTCTGGATCCCTAAAAACTTCCCTGATGGGGTCGGTCCACATCAATCTGCTCTAACAAACATTACGTGGGACATGGCAGCCGCCATGACGTAGGGCAACAACTCTGCTGGGTCTGCTGTGGTCTTCGGTGTGGTTTTTGTAAAGGCCAGAGGGGCAAATAAAATGGGGATGTTCGAAGAACCACTATCCCCGAACCCTTCAGGTTTCTAAGGAAAGCATCCGTCAGGGCTGTCCCCACCTTACCACGAGATACTTACTCTGGCTGCTGGGAGGGGGCAGCTTAGCTTTTCTCACTGTACCAGCCCTTCCCGCAGGCCCCGTGTTAGAATACAGCCAGCCTACAAGTACATCCATTCCAATTACATACTCAACACGTACGGATGGAACACCTGGGCAAGTCGCAGACCCCGTGGACTCCCTGAGTTAGGCCTGGACCTGGACTCTCTATTCCCCCCAGCTCTAACGGAGGGACCATGTTGACCCTTCGAATATCAGCATCAGGCTGAATCCTGTGTCCAAAGTTCTTCACAGTGTGTGTCCCCAAGTGTATGGCTACTTGAGTAAATGGCCCCGGGTCCCTATGGGCAGTCATTACCATGGTTTTACAGGGTCCTTCCTCTACCTGATTTCTTTTAGTCGGTGGGTTCCAGGTCCAGAACCTGAACAAGAGGTGGTGAGTTTTTGTTGAGGGGGCTGCCATTGATCATTGCTTGTAGAAGCATTCACCACTGATGTGCTCGTAGAAACCGAGCGATATTTGTTGACTGTTCACCATTCCTAGGAATGCTGTGTTCTATTAACTACCTCTATAGTTCTGTGGGGGTCAAACCACCCAGCTGCCGCTCAGATCTTGCTGCTCGTTATGGTAATTTTATGCACCTGTTTCTGATCATGGCGCACTATCAGCTGACCTCTTATTTTATTACCTATTTTGCTCACTGCTCTGTGTGGCCAATTCCAATAATAGCATCTCGCACCGTCAGCCCTGGCCTCCAGAGGACAGCCACCCCTGAGCTTCGCAATGATGCTGCAACCCTTTTGTGCAGTACTTACTGTGTCCCTTTGGTAAAGTGAGTATCCTGCAGGCTCACCCACAGAGCATACTCAGCTGGTGAGTTTTCTGCCCTTATACAGTATATCCAGTCTAGAATGCCCATGTCTCTAATCCTTTTGTTCCCTTCTTCCATCTGTTCTAGAATTTCTACTTTATTTAATGTGGGCCATCCCTTACTCCCCACTTCCCAGAGCCATCATGGGAGCAGGCAAAGATGACGTCTAGGTTTGAGGCTCAAGCAGCCGAAAGGATGGGGCTGCCATTAAAAGAAATGGGGAAGACAGCTGGTGGGACACATTTGAAGGAGTTGATTAGAGTTCAGTCTTGGACATGTCACGCGTAAATGGTTATTAGTTAAATGGAGATGTCAAGTAGGCAGTTGATGTATTAGTCTGGAGTCCAGGGGACAGACCTGGGCTGGAGAGACGGAGGGATGTCATCATCCTAGGGACGATAATGCAACTAAATGAGATCAGCAAGGAAATGGGTAGAGAGAACAGAAGAGATTCAAGGACTGAGCCGAGGACGCTCTCATGTTAACATGAGGAAGATGAGAAGAAACAAGCAAAAGGAACGGAGGCAGTAACCAGTGAGCTTGGAGCAGGGGAAGCATGGTGTCCTGGAAAGTCAAGGAAGAAAATGTCTCAGGAAGGAGGGAGGGATCTATGGTTTCCAACGCCACTGGGGTGGGTTTGATGGAGCATGAAGGGAAGGAATTGGAGATGGCAGATATAGACAACTCTTCTCCAAGAGATTTTTGCTTATTTGTTTTGTGGTGGGACACAGTGGATTCAAGATGGGAGAAATAACATATCTGTACACAGTTGGGAAAGAGCCAATGGAGAGGGGAAAGTTGATGTTCAGGAGGGGAGGACTGCTGAGCAAAGACCTTGAGTGGGTGAGGAAGGATGGGGTCTGGGGCCTGAATACGAGGGTGACTTCGGAAAAAAGTTCAGAGGGCCAGCAGCTCACTGTAGGTGCGGGAAAGGAGGCAAAGCATATGGGGAGAGGTGCTTTGCGGGTTCTTACCACTGCTTCAGTGTCCCACGCTGAGTGAGGATCAGGAAGAAGTGTTTGAGGTTTGAGATGAGAGGTTTCTAGGCCTGGGACGAGCTCCCACTGGAAGTTTGCAGTCACGACTTTAAAGTGAGACCAGTAGCCAGGCTGTGTTCTCTCTAGACACACAGCTGCAGGGGGTGTGGGGGCCTCGTGTCGGCAACCAGCCGAGCAAGTGCGAAGACTTAGGAGTGGGCCAGGGAGCTGAGCAGGGCCAGGGACCGCGATCTCACGTTAGTGCTGCTTATCCTAGAATCTACAAACATCACACGGGGTTTGTAAGGGTCGTGGCGATCATGGCTGAGTCACAGTCACCGTAGAGGGCTGGAGCCATGTGCTTCTGTTGTCACAGGGATGGTGAAGGAATGGAGTCCCCAGACTCTCCAGTGAGGCCCAGTACGGTCACCCATCCCGTTCCTCCGAGAGGATTCCTGTCCCTCTTCTGCCACATGGCCCCAACACAGCAGATCCTGTCACTGAGATCACCTCCCTCTGTGTGCCATGAATTTCACCAAGAGAGCTTAGTGGAAGGTTCGCTGCCCCTATTTCGAATCATGTTGGTAGTGGTATATTTGCCTGTTGTTTCTAGACAACACATGTTCTCATTTTATCTACCCACCCGTGTGTTTTGTGAGTGGACCAACATGGTTGTTAAGTTTATAAACTTTGATGCCGGGCAGACGACATTTCGAATCCTGGCTTTCCAAGCAGCAGTTCCTTCCAATGGGGTTCTGCTGTGGTCAGTGTGAAGAAAGACCCTCTTCCTGCCAGACTGCTTCTTACCCACCTGGACTGGAAACTTTGGGTTTGGGTGTTAGGATTCAGAAAGGTGTCTTAGGTAAGTATGGACCACCCTAAAGGATACCTAGTGTGGGAGGCAGAGACTGCGGTAAATCGCTCTGGGTGCATCGGCACGACATCAACCCTCCCGCGCGTTCCTATCTAAAGCTGAAACGTTTCCCAAAGCCGCCGTGTCCAAACAGCAGCAAACAAACACAAAACGGACCGTTTTAAGGCATCAATAGAGTGGCTGTGTCCCTTCTGGAGTGCACGTGCAATCGTTGCTTCTGACATTCAAACACCCTGCAGGAATTTGTTCACACTGAAAACCCTGCGCAGCTTAGAGACCTGGGGAATCATACGGCTGAAGGAAACAGATGGGGACACAATGCTGCCGCAGACTCTGACTCAGGGTAAGTCACTGTTGGGCTCCCCCTCGGATCTCAACACTCTGCCAGGCTCCGGGGTGGGAGGGAAGGGAACAGGAGCTCGTGCTTTCCAAAAGTGTATTTGTGAGGAAGAGGCTTCCGTTCCTGCATTATATGAGGGGCAATCTGTGTACACGCATAGATTCATATTCATCCTGGGGCTAAATAGATTTATTCATTTATATATATCCTGGGGCAGATACTTACGTATTTTAAAATGGTGGGGGAGGTAAAAATGAGGGACTCTTGCCAATATTTTCTCACGCATCACTACTGCCCCAGGAGAAAATGTTACTCCCCTTTTACAGGTAAGAAAACCGAGGCTCACAGGTGTTAAATCACTTATGCAAGCTCACTCAGCTCAAAAGCAAGAGTCTTGAAATCTGTGCCTTCCGTTCCGAAGCCGAAGCCCCAGCCACCTCAGCAGACGTGCCGTGAATCACCCCAGGACGGTCCTGGGAGCAGGGGTGCACATGAATTCGCTCTTGGAACGGTGGCCTTTAGGTCACACATCAGGATGTCACACCTCCCAGCGTCTCAGGCGGGGCTTCCTCGTCGCCCGTGTGGCCGAGTGCCCTTGCCCCGCTCTGCACGCAAGACCCATCTTCATCGGGGGATTCCTCATCAAGGTCACGTCTGCAGGGAAGATCTGCGTCAGCTGCTATCTTCAAGGGGCAAATCAACCCCATTAACGCCAGTTCCCGAGAGAGCCTGACTACACGGGGATAAAAGAAGCTGCAGGAGCTGACGGTGGTGGCTTTTTGGTCTTTTCCTTCTCTGCGGAGGGGGTGTAGCTGACATGCGGGTCCAGAGTCTATAACGGGCGTTTCTTCCCGAGACCATGAGCTGAAGTGTGGAAGGGGTCCCCAACGGAGCTGAGCGGGGATCAAGAGGTAAATCAGTCGGGCGTCTTCCTAAGAACCAACTTTTCCAGCCAGAAGATCACGCTGGGGAGCTCGGGCCCTCGCGTTCATGCCCCAGGGTCACCTCGAGAGTGTGACGGGGGTCCAGGGGTGGAGTCGCCTCGCCTGCTCCTTGGGGATGGCTCGTCGCGGGGGCAGAACTGGAGGGTAGCTCGGCTCAGCAGTGGAGTCTTGGCAGCCAGGCAGGCCTAGGTTCCCATTCCAGCTCTGTGCCCCCGGGCTCGTCCTCCACGACTCAGTTTCTCCGTTCATTCAGGGGGATCCTAGAACCCTCTTTTGCATAATTCCTGTCGTTCTCCAATAAGATAACGTCGAAGGCCCTCTCCGGGGAGCCAGCACTAAATGGGCGGCAGCTGTGACCTTTGTGGTCAGTGTCAAGTCCCCAGTGTCTCCGCCACGTGCACATCTGAATGCATAGCCTTGTCAGCCCCAGCTTGGCCCACGGCCCTTTCCTGTTCTTTTTTTTTTTAAATTTATTTGTTTTTGTTATTATTATGTTCAGTTAGCCAGCATATAGCTTCCTGTTCTTTAGAGGGTAAGCGCTCCGCGAAGAAAGCCCCGCACGTGTCAGTGATGTCAAACAGCTCTGGGAGCAGGGAGGGCTCCATGGGAGTAGCACCTGTTAGAGGGGAAGCAGCACGGGACGGGGCCCAGCTGTGCAACCTGGGGAGAGAGCCGTCACCTCTCTGGGCCTCCATTTCCCCAGCTTTTATCTAGGGGTCATCGTAACTGCCCTCGATTTTGAAGAACTATCTGCCTTGCGACAGGCGGGGCTGGGGGAGAGTGGGGGTGGGGTGGGGTTGTAGGGAGGTCCCCCTGGGAATGTGGCAGCCCACGTGCCCTGCAGGCCATGCTGTGCTGGACCCACGTCTGCCCCCTGGAGTCTGTTTACTGGTGCTTGTATTTTAGATTCATAGGTGCCCGTGAACCCAAATTCCTTGAGTCCTCTGAGTGCAAGGCCATGGCTCAGAAGAGCCCCACGGTCAAAGGCAATAACCTGCCCTACGGAGACCTGGCCTCGGAGGTGACCAGGCGCAGAGTCACCATGGCCACCAGGTACTTGAGAGCTCTCTGGTGCACTGGGTCGTGGGGGTGGGCGGGACAGTAAGTGCCGATCCCCACCAGACGCCCAAAACCGCAGAAAACACTGGTCTGCGTAAACGTGCTCAAACATGTTCATCCGTTGCTTCAAGGCAGATTTTAGGGATGAGAAACTGCTTTGTCACCCACGATGGGAAACAGATTTACGTGGTCTTTCAACAGGCGATGATAAGGGTGCTGGGATGGACTTCGGATCAGTGGCTCTTCACTTGGGGGGGTGGGGATCTCTTGGGTCATTGGATGGAAGTGGTGGTGACCCTCCCGGTATAAAAGTGCATGACTTTGGGGACAGCCTGGACTCCCTGCAGCTTGTCCTCGTTCCCAACTAGGCCTCCTGCAGGCAGGAGCTTTCCCTCTCCTTCACCACTGCAGGCCTGGAGCCCAGTCCAGGGCCGGCCGGCCTTTGGAAGCGATGCTGACAGCGCGTCCGGTCGGTCTGGTCCCGAGGAGAGGCTTTGCAGCAGGAGCACCTGTGGGCCAGGTCAGAGCTCTGAACCCCCACTGCCTGACGCCTTCCCTGATGGTGGGGTTAGCGGATAAAATACAGGGGCCCTGGTGCAATTTGAATTTTAAATAAACAACAAAAAGGTTTTATGGCCTAAGGACATCCGTGCAATGTTAGAGTAAAAAATCAGTTGTTGTTTATCCGAAATTCAAATTTCACTGGGCACCCTGTCTTTTGATTTGCTAACTCCGATGAGCCCATGATGGCCTCTGAGGAGTGCCCTGTCCTCTCTCTGGTCTGAGATCCTGAGACCTAGTCGGGGCCCAAGACCTCTGCTACAAAAAGGTGCAGAAAGAAACGATTAGGACTCCGATTTCTATGAAAACCGAGCTCAGCTAGAACTGGCGACCAGCTAGCTGCAGCTCCTTTGTTGTGTGTCCGTCAGGTGTCCAGTCCGAGGCTTTCCTGTGGGGGGATGGGAGCTACAAGCTGGAGGAAGTTGGGGGGGGGGGCATGGCTTCTTCCCTCACTTGTGGCAAATGCCAATATGTTGCAATTTACTTGTGTTGGTTAGTGGGTTTACAAGTTATGTTATCTGGTCTCAATGAATGGAACCCTCCAAAGAGACAAGCAGCCGAACGAAATTTCTGCCAAGAAACCTGGCTTGAAATCTTTTTAATAACGCAAATGTAAGTAAACAACAAAAATTGGCAGAGCGGACAATTTTGGTTTTCTTTGTAGGTACAGTATGAATGGAAGAGTAATGGCTTTATTAACACTGATATGTAGTTGGCCAAAAAATAAAAATTATTGATTTGAAATACGGACCTCCATCCGGTATCACTCACAATATTTCTTGACCTTTGAGTTTGCGGGGATGTGCGACATTTGCGAATTGATTTAAAAAAAAAAAACCTTAGGTACAATTTCTTACTATAGATATGGGGTGTTGCAAACCTTCACTGACAGGGGTACATGGCAAATTTGACAGCCCTGGTTGATCTCGTGAGAGTGGGCTGTGTCTCCGGGGGGCTGTGGTCGCTGCCCCAGCACCTGCTGAAAAAGGAAGAGCTTCCACACTCTGAAGCCTCCCCTAACCTCCCTCCCCGTCACCTCCTATCCCTCCAGCAAAGTTAGGGCTCAGCTCTGACTGGGACGTGCAGTGGTGAACTTGTGCTCAGGAGATCGGGGTTCTGCCTTTTACTAGCCTCGAGCGTGACCCGGGTCAATCACCTTCTCTCTCAGCCTGCTGGGCTGAGAAGCTTATCATGAGGTGTGGCTGAGAGTCTGCAGGTCAGAAGTTGGTAGCTCCAGGTTCCCGACTCTTCAAGCACTTGACAGGCTGGTCCTCTCCTTCTGAAGACAGGGTTAGCCCAGCCCTGAGGAGGATGGGAACACCCTGGTAGACCCCAGAGAACGGTAGGATAGCCTGCAGGCTTGAAGGAGTGCAGGGGTGATGTTAGGCAGAAAGGACAGGCAAAGTAAATGTGAGGCCAAATCGGCCAGCGGCGCCTGGGCGGCTCAGTCGGCTGAGCAACCGACTCTTGGTTTCAGCTCAGGTCATGATCTCAGGGTCATGAGACTGATCCCCGTGTTGGGCTTGGGATTCTCCCTCTCCTTGCCCTCTGCCTCTCCAACCCCCAAATAAATAAATAAATAAATAAATATATATATATATATTTTTTTTAAAGGCTGAACTGGCCAGAGAATGGCTGGAATGCCAACAGAACCTGGAGAGCGAGCCTGGGCTCAGCTGAAATTACAGAGCGCAGGCTGGTGGGTCTGGACCCACGGGGCCAGTGGAGGAGAGGAGACGGCAGAGCTCTGGGAAGAGCTGACTGGACAGGTGAAGCGTGAACAGAGCCCATCTCCCTTTCGCCAGCTGACAGTTCCATAAGCCTGGGTAGATGAGTCAGGAAGGATGTCCTTCAACATGCTGAGTGGTTCACTTTAGGTCCTGGGATCTGGGGCTTTCTTTTTCTTTTTTTTAAGAATCCTATGTGTATTTAAAAAACACTCACTGTGCCTTTCCTCCCAGAGAAGAGAGATTTACCAAGAAAAGTGATGAAGCCAGAGAGATTCCCTCCGCCCTGGATTTGGAGAAAGTCCCTGCAGAGCCCCCAGCCCCTCCTCCCTCGCCGGTCGAAGACAACAGCGTCTAATTGCACTTACAGCACTCCGGCGAAGTTGGGGGTGTCTTTGAAGACTGTCTTGGAACATCTTTGTTCTTTCTTTCCTGTTTTGCTTCTCTCACGATCATGGCTGAGCGGTGTTTATCCTCACTAACGCACTTAGAGCAATCTTTGGTTTTTTAAGTCAAGTCTCTGACACACGTCCACATCTGATCTTTAATTTTGTCATTCTATAGATGTGGTCAATTGTATTTGAATTAAAAAAAAAAGATGAGGCTTCAATATTTGTTATTAAATCAGGATGAATGAAAATCCAGGAATCTGTGACTTTAAAGATTTGAGCTCCAGAGAACCATGAGATACTTGGGTTTTCAAAACTCAGCCTGGGACACTACAGCTTTATGGCCTCGAGAGCTAGTTTAACTGAGCGGTATCCTCTCCGCCAGCGCCGGGCTGACTGTGTCCACGTTCGTGGACGGAATCTTCAAGGTGTGCTTCCAGGAGGCTTAAGTGCATTTCTAACTCTGTAGCAGAAGAAGCCCAACCTGAAAAGCGCCAAGTGCAGAGTGGGAGAGAAGTCTGTTGCTCAGATCCCATGTTCGAGACTCTGCACTTCTAAGGACGTCTGGGGCGCTTCTGAGCAGTTTGAAGCCATCAAAATGTGATCACTCGGCTCAGGTCATGATCTCAGGGTCCTGGGATTGAGCCCCACGTCGGGCTCTCTGCTCAGCGGGGAGCCTGCTTCTCCTGCTCTCTCTCTCTGTCAAATTAATAAATAAAACCTTTAAAAAGAAAATTCTTTTAAAAATGTGATCATTCAAATCCACATACAGGAAATATCCTGAGGTGCTGTCTTTTATTTCATCCACTTCATAAGGTCCTTGTGGGTGTCCTCTCTCCAAGCCTGCCCTTAGAAATGTACTCTGGTCCCCCTACACGCATAGTGGACTGTGCCTTTGATCAGCTCAGCTTCCTTGCAGCAGCATGGGGCAGGGGTGGGGGGAGCATGCATGGAGTGACTGTCCTAGCCAGCTCGGCGTTGCACATCCTCACGACCTCCTCTTCGGTCAGATGACGAAACAAAACTACACTGTTCAGTAGGGTAGCCACCAGCCACATGTGGCTACTTAAATTTAAATTCATTAAAATTAGATACAATTCAGTTCCACAGTTCGCTAGCCACATTTCAAATACTCAGTAGCTTATGGGGCTAGTGGCCACCATATTGGATGTTGCAGATATGGAACATGACTGACATTACAGAAAGTTCTATTCGTGCTGGAACAGAGAGGTTAAGTGACTTGTCTAAGGTCAAACAGCATGTAAAGAATAGAATCCAGGAGGGCAAAAGCGAGAAAGACTAAGCCTTGTGGTATTTTATTTCCAGTTCTTTCTTTCTTTCTTTCTTTCTTTCTTTCTTTCTTTCTGTCTTTCTTTCTGTCTTTCTGTCTTTCTTTCAAGATTTTATTTTTAAGTAATCTCTACACCCAACGTGGTGCTCGAACTCACAACCATGAGATCAAGAGTTGCATGCTCCTCCAATGGAGCCAACCGGGTGCCCCCGCCCAAGCAACATTTAAATGTAGAAGTCAAGTGTGCAAATAAATATATGAATCTGGAGTTTCGGAGTAAGGTGTGGGCTGGAGGTATAAATTTGGGGGTTATCAACATAGATGCGGGATTCAGAGCTACGATGCTAGGTGAGACCATGAAAGGTAAAAAGGAGACCATTGAGCCCTGAAACACTTTAATCTTAAGAGATTGAGGCTAGGGATGCCTGGGTGGCTCAGTCGGTTAAACGTCTGCCTTTGGCTCAGATTGTGAACTCAGGGTCCTGGGATCGAGTCCCACATTGGGCTTCCTGCTCAGCAGAGAGTCTCCCCCCTCTGCCCTTCCCCTTGCTCATCCTCTCTCTTTCTCTCTCTCTCTTAAATAAATAAATACACTCTTAAAAAAACAGAGGTTGAGGGTATGTGATCGTGAGTTTTGTGTGTCAAATTGACTGGCCCCATGGGTGCCCAGGTGAAATGTTGTTTGTGGGTGTGATGTGAGGGTGTCTCCAGATGAGATTAGTCTTTGAATCCATGGACTCAGTAAAGTAGACTGCCCTCCCCAGTGTGGGGCCTGAATAGAGCAAAAAGCTGGAGGAAGGAGGAATTCGCCCCCTCTGCCTCCCTCTTGCCTGCTGGAGCCAGAACATGTGTCTTCCCTGCCCCTGCGCTGGGGTTTACACTGTCAGCTCCCCCAGTTCTCAAGCCCTCGGACTTGGACTGAATTTCTTCACCAGACTCCTGGGTCTCCGGCTTGCAGAAGGCAGATCGTGGGACTTCTCAGCTTCCACCATTGGCATGAGCCAATTCCTCATACTACATCTCTTTTCATATCTATGTCTCCATCTCTTTCTGGTTCTGTTTCTCTGGAGAACCCTGACTAACGCAGGCTGAACGGAGGAAACAGCTCGAGAAACCAAAAGAGCCATCAGTGATGTAGGGGGAGCCTCGGGTCCTGGAAGCTAAGTGCAGAAAGATCTCCTTCTTCCCTCCTTCGTTCCTCCTTTGTTCACTCTCTTCTTCCATCCCAAAGCCGGAGCTGATAGAGGGAAAGAACAGGAGCTGTGGGCTGGTCTGTGTGAGGATTCTCCTCACCAGTGTGTGAGCTGTGACGGCCTGTCTCCTCACCCAAAGCTGTCTCCTCATCTTCCACTTTTCACTCGAGCACCTGGCGGCTACAGGGGCTCAGAAGGGTGAATGAGCTCATGCATATTCCTACTTCTGGGTTTTCTAGTCTTTAAGAGTCTGCTATCATTGGGGTGCTGTGGTGCTATCCAGTTGGTACTGACTGAATGGTGTCCCCCCACCCCAAAATTCGTATGTCAAAGGTTTAACCACTAGTACCTCAGAAGGTGACCGTCTTTGGAGACAGGACCTTTAAAGAGGTAATTTCAGTAAAATTGGGTCACAGAGGCTGGGCTCTAATCCAATTTGACTGCTGTTCTTAAAAAAGGGAAAATTAGGGCACAAAGGCACATAGAAAAAGAACCCTGTGGAGATTCAGGGAGAAGACAGCCACCTCCAAGCCAGGAAGGGAAGCCTCAGAAGACACAACCCTGCCGACACCTCGCTCTCAGGCTTCCAGCCTCCAGAACTGTGAGAGAATAAATTTCCACTGTTTAGCCACTCCATCTGTGGCCCTTCGTTACGGTGGCCTGAGCAGACGCATACACCTGTGGAGAGACATCTCACCCAGTTCCTGCTCACGCTTGGCATGCGTAGCCTCTGTGAGGACTGACTCAGTGGGGAAGACAAGTTATATTCTGGGTTTTGCTTTCCAAAGTATACTCTTTAGAACTCATGATAGAGAGACTTGTCTTTAAAGTCAGGGTTTTGACTTTTTTTTGTTTTTTTTAAAGATTTTATTTATTTTATTTGAGAGAGAGAGAGAGACAGCCAGCGAGAGAGGGAACACAAGCAGGGGGAGTGGGAGAGGAAGAAGCAGGCTCATAGCGGAGGAGCCTGATGTGGGGCTCGATCCCATAACGCCGGGATCACGCCCTGAGCCGAAGGCAGATGCTTAATGACTGAGCCACCCAGGTGCCCCCAGGGTTTTGACGTTTAAGTGCTGGTTCTCTTAGAAACCAAAACGCTGAGCCCTGGTCCCGTGAACAAGATTTGAGAAGAAAACAGGAAAAGGGCTCGACCATGGCATCCCTGCAGTCTGTATAACGTCTGGGGGAAGCCAGGAAAAGGAGAGAAAGAGAGCTTCGATTCTAGAGAGTTCTTGTCAGGACTTTATGTCGCAGACGGTTTGGTGCATGAGATGGCAGAGGAGACTGGTTCCTGCTTCCAGGTAAATCCTGTGTGGGTGGCAAAGTTCTAAGGGAAGTGGCCCCCACACCAGCAGAGGAGCAGAAGGGACCCCGAGGCCAATCTAGGAGAGAGGGCCTGAGCACCCTGAGTTTCCTCTGGTGCACGCGAGCGCCTGAGGGGACACAGGACAGGCTGGGGAAAGCAGCAGCCTGCTGGAGCTGGCCTCCAGGACGCGGAGGTCACACGCCGAGACGAGTCAGTGGCAAATGCTGGAGGCTGCGCTGGTGACCAACGGCAGGTGCGAGAAGAATCTCTGCCTGATGCCTCTCCCTCCTGGGCCGAGGGCCCTGGCTGCTGTGGAGCACACATGCCGCCCGGAGGAGCACGGGGCAGCGGAGAAACCTGAACAGACTGAAAACACGCTAAGGGGACAGAGTCCACGCTGGATGGCAAGGCAGTGTTCTACCGCCAGGGACGACGGCACCTCAAGTTAGCAAGTAAGTTCATTTACTAAAAACCAGTGGTGTCCGGGCTGCTCACCTGGGGTTGTAGTTTATGGAACTCACGCCCACAACAACCAGTAAGAAGCAACACGGAGCCAGGGGGAAGAGAGGCTGAGCTGGGGAAAGAGACGATGGTTTGGGAAGGACCAAGAACACCAGGAGATGGGGGAGCGGAGGGCTGGATTCTACTGTTGGCCTGGCGTCATCCTGGGCAGCACCTCAAACCCAGGTGCAGGCCTCACACACACACACACACACACACACACACACACACACACACACCGTTAGAGTCCTGCAATCACCGCTCCCAACCCAAAGGAATAATCCGATGGCCGCAATCAGTGCTCTTCTCCTAAGCTAAGTAACCCACGAAGTTCTTGGAGGACCGTATGTAAGATGGCTTTATTGCACAGGGCAGAGGTTATGTGGTGCCCCACTGGACGCTACGAGAAGCATTAGAAGCCCACCTGCAGGTGTTCAGTGCTGGCCACGAGAGCTGTTCCCCCTCCTCTAGCTGTGGCTTGCAACCAGGCAGCATGCGGACGGTGGCCCTCGACGGCACGGGGAGGGGCGAACTGTTTTGCCCGCGCCCTACTCCTGCACACACAGCCTTTTTAGCCAGCGAGGGCCTTTTATAAAAGCCTTGTGCTTTCGTGAAGAGACTACTATGCATTATAACTTGTGCCCCAAGTCACCCCAAAACTTGCACTCTTTCGGTTACACAGCCCTTGAACAGCTGCCGGAAGAAAAGCCCGTGGGCCGTGTAACCGTCTCACCCCCGCCCGCTCGTCCCACACCCGCAGGCCCGGTGACCCCGCTCGTCCTGCTGGGCGAGTAATGAAAGCGGAGAAAGCCGAGAAAAGCTGCAGGGGCTTGGGCGGCGGACTCCGCCCTCCGGAGCCCCAGCCACCGTCGCCGCGGCCTTTCCCGATGCCGGCGGCTCTTCACATCTTGGAGAGCCTGACGTCGTAGGTGACCATGTTGAAGTTGTCCCAGGCGAAGAGCTTCTTCTCCCGCGGGTTGTAGTCCACCATGCTGCTGTACTTGTAGCGGTTCTTGAAGGGGACGCTCAGCGCCTTGCTGCGCCCCGTGGCCGTGTCATAGGCGAAGTTGACCGTGGCATCGGGCGACGAGTAGCTGCTGACGGTGTACAGGCGGCCGCAGATGAGGAAGGCGTTGGCCACTGACTGCTTGCGGATGTTCGTCTCCCAGCTCTGCTCGCGGGCCAGGCTCTCCGGGTTCAGTCTGGACAGGACGATGGCGCCCTTGGCCTCCTGCGTGCTGTAGATGACCCAGAGGCCCGTCTCGTCCACAGCCAGGTCGATGTCCGTGTAGCCGCCCCACGAATACGGGAACTGCCCGTGGTAGCCGGCCCCGGGGAGCTCCTGCTCGGCCTTCACGGTCTCGGTGGCCAGCTCGTAGCGGACCAGCATTCTGGACTCGGCGCCCTGGAAGTAGAGGCTGCCCCGGTAGACCGCGGCGCCCGTGCTTTCCAGCGGCCGCGGCAGCACGTGCACCTTGGAGGGGTAACCCTGCAGGAACTGCGCAGCGCGGTCGTACTCCAACACCTGCCGGATGTCCGTGCCCACCGTGTCGATTCTCCACGTGGTCTCCCGGGTGTGCGGCGGGACGGGCTTCGGGTCTCTCATCCACACGCCGTACTTGCCCGCGATTGTTTCAGCTCTCCGCAGGGTCTGCGGCTCTCCGACCCAAACCAGTTCTCCGCATCCTGGGGAGGTAAAGACAGGCATGACCCGGGACGCTTTTCCGCCGTCTCTGCGCCCCGTGGCCGCGGGGCAGAGCCGGCCAAAGCCAGAGCCCCCGAGACAGAGCGTCTGGGGTTGAGGTCAGGCTCTACCCTCCGCTGGCTGGGTCATGTTCAGGTCCCTCAGCCCCCTCGACCTTGGCTTGGTCACTTGTAGAGGGGGATCATGTTTTGGGTAGGAGGGATGTTGTAAATGTTAAATGGGCTTATACGTATTAGGTACTGGGTAAAGAGCAAATGCCCAGAAAGGATTATGTGATCCATATATCCTATGAATTGAACTTCTCCTATTGGGTATCAGTTGTAAAGAGGAAGGCTGCACAGAGGGCTTCAAACTATATTTCTAATATTCAGTGGAAGCTAGGCAGGAACTCACAGGTGTCCATTATACTACTCTTTATGATTTTCATGTCTGATTTCCTTCATTTAAAAAAATGAAACAGAGGCGCCTGGGTGCCTCTGTCCATTGGGCGTCTGCCTTTGATTCAGATCATGATCTCAGGGTTCTGGGATGGATCCTGGTGTTGGGCTCCTTGCTCAGCAGGGAGTCTGTTTCTCCCTCTCTCTCTGCCCCTTCTCCCCCCCCCCCCACTGGTGCTCTCTCTCTCAAATAAATAAATAAATAAAATCTTGAAAAAAAATAAAAACGAAACAAAAATCAAGCCATTATAAGAAACCCTGTAAAACAAAGTTCTTCAATCCCAAAGCGAAGGACCACATAGATCAGGCATCATTCTAATACAATAAAACCTGCACATAATTTTTAAAATATAATGAAGAAATGGTCGAAAATTTAGATTTAGCTGCAACAAACACAACAGATCTCTTTGATTTTTTCACTTTTCTTGTAGAAGGTGGGAAGTCTTTGCTGCTCATGTCTCAGGGAATCGCCATGCATGCTCTTCTGCTGGAAATAATTGTCAATAACATGGATAGTCACAGTTTCTGAAAACCACAGCCTGCCTTAAAGTCGGGCTTTCAGGGAACACTTTGGAGAGGGGCAATTGTACCTTTCCTCAGCACCCAAAGTTCAGAAAAGGTACTTTTTCTGAGTATGTGCTGACCATGTGCTGAGATGGTGCATTATGTCACCTGACCCTAGGATAAAGAAAGATATGAAGGATCTACTAAAAAATGTAACGAATTTCTATGTGGCAATCAAGTGGGTGAAATAAACCTATCTCTCCTCTTCCCCCAGTGCAGCCCAGCTGAGCCCACCATCCCCAAGTGGGTGGTGAGTGAGATACAGGGCTTTGCCTGCCAGCGTGCTCTGGAAAAGGAGCAGAGAGGGGCTCTTCCTCACCCCCTTCTCTGCCTCACTGCCAGGGCTGACCAGTGGCCCACCCTCCCCACGAAGCCGGCTGACCAATTCTGAACACAGAACGAGTCACAGGTAAAGACGATGTGTGTATAAAAGGGAAAAATTAACTTTATACCAGGGTCTCCTTCCTCATTCGTGGGATGGTCAGATGGACTCTCCTTCAGGATTCGGGAAGCAGGAACCTCAGTTAACTCTGACTTCAGTTCCTGGAAGTTCACGGTCTCCACATTCCATTTAGAAACTGTATTAAAAGAAAGACACAAACTTGTACTATGAGGGAAAACAGCACGATGACTATGTTGAGGATGGTATTTAAATAGGCTTCCAAAGATACGATGGTGTTCGGGATTTAAGACAATAAATATGTAGGAGTGTCTGGCTGCCTCAGTCAGAAGAGCACGTGACTCTTGATCTTGGGGTCATGAGTTCAAGCCCCATGTCAGGTGTAGAGATTACTTAAACAAAAACTAAAAAAAGATTTTTAAAAAGTTGAGAATGGAGATAAAACAAGATTGGATTTGGGGGACAACTGTTGGAACTGGGTGATGGGTACCCTGGGGTTCTTGTTGCTCTCTCTACTTTTGTGAATGTTTGAAAAATTCCCATAACAAAAAGCTCACGAATAATAAATTGCATAGCGATGTGCCTTGCCCAGAATAGGGTATTCGACATAAAATAAAGTAAGCTTGTACACAATTAAAATAATTCCCTAATTTATGAGCAGGTGAGGTGTGATTCAGGGATATTGAGAAGGTCCTCAGCATCTTCAGGGATGCCTGAAATTCAACATTAACAATTCCCTGCATGACATAAGGTTGTTTTCCCTGTCCTAATGCAAATGTTCCTGTGAGAGGTAACGTCTTCAGCTTTACATGCTGGGCTGAAATACTCTGTCTGCGGGTGTGCGGGATTGCTGCAGGAATTCGAGGGAGGGGGTGGGGGTCGCGCATGTTGAGGGAAGGGGTGTGGAGGACACTGGTTAGAGGTTAAGTTACCATGCTTCGTCACACTTCGCTACTTCGGTTTAGGATTGGGCTCATACAAGAGTCCTTGAATACAAGGAAAAAGCAAGAGCCACAAGGAACAGGCTTAGCTGTCTTAAAATGTAGGTTTATGATTCAGGTATGGTGAGGCCGACAGATGGGGAGTTGACTGCTAGTGAGAAGATAGTCTGTTATACTCACTGCTCTCAAGGGGCAGGGACACTCATGCCAAAGGGGCCACATGGGGCAGCATCAGGGTCCCTCAGGAGGGGGGGGGGAAACATAGGCAAGAACCTTTATTGTTTTTCCTGTGGGAAGGAACGGGTGAGACCAGGTAAGCAGGCTTAGGATTGGCTAAGGTGAATAATTTCAGCAGGCCCTGGGGCACAGGCTGTCCCTAGTTGTCTGGTCCCCAGCTCTGAGGTGATCAGGGCAGGTGGACAGCGGCCTTGAGTACGAGGGTCAGAGCCCCCGGAGGCGTGGCGTGGGGGCGTGGCGTGGGGCGGGGCCTGGGCTGTGGGTCGGAGGGTGTGCATATGAAAGGCGTGCCGGCAGGTGAGTCATACAGGTCCCCAGGAATCAGTTAACCCTGTGAGGCCCAGACGTCAAAGCATCAGAATAAAAAGATATGCTTTAAACATTGGCCTTTTCTCTCGCGGGCCATCTCAGTCAGCTCTCTGCCGCTGAGTGACCTGGCTCCCCAGTCAGGATTCCCGTGTCATTGTCCCCGGGGGCAGTCAGTGCCTGGGGCTGGGCTCCTGCACAGCCGAGAAGGTCGGGAAGATGGTCTGTCTTCTATCATGTTGTTCGCTTCACTCTGCTAAATTTAACCTTGCAGGCGCAGAAGCTGACAATGGAACCCTTAACCCTTCTGGCTACACACATTTCATCAATTTTAAGCCACATACATTTTTTCACATTTTCACATGTCTGGACTCAGGTGCCCCTTATGGTTACTGGCATTAAACCTCAATGCACAGTACTAGAGGGGCATTTAGCTTCAATGCACAGTACTAGAGGGAGGTAGAGAACATTTCCTATCCAGCTAAGAGGCTCTCAGGCTGGCATGGGGCTGCCCCCTGCAGTGCTCTCTGCAGGCGTTAACTGGCCTCCCTGGGAGCGATGGCCCTGGAGGGAGTGCATCCTTCTGCCCTGGGATGTCCCTCAGTCCGGAGTGGGCTGCATGAACAGTTAAGACCCTTAAGCCAAAATGTGTAGCATGTGCACCCCAAAGTCCAGGGGCGATCGGGAATACCTCCGGGGACATGGCAGGTCTTCAGTCTCCCCAGGCTTGGGGAGCTGTCCACCCATCTAAATAGCCAGCCCCTCTGAAGCACCTACCAGTGCCAGGTCGTTCTGGGTGCGGAATACATGGTGAATAATTACAGTTGGTCCATGGTCCCCTTGAGGAGTTCATGGTCTGGCAAAGTCCTCTCGCTGAGGAGTAACATGGGTTCATTCCAGGCCAATTTGGGAACAAGGACCCCTTGGACAATCCAAATGGCTCCTGGAGGGTCCTAGGAAATTAATTTGTTCCCTCAATCTCCTATCTGCCTGAAAATCTGTTGAGGTGAGGAAATTCCTTCGCTCTTCGCTCTGAAGATTGCCTCCACCTAAGGGGGTACCCAGGGCAGAGGCTGATTCACTAGGTCAGACGGAGGTTCCTAGACCAACTGAGGACCCTCACCAGCCCCTGCCCCCCTCTCCCAGGGCTGTCAGACCAGAGAATCGGTGCTGCCCTGTGGACAGCATGGCAGAGGGGCGGGGTGCCCGAGGCTCCCTGCTCTTGTGTGCTGCCAGGGAAAGGTAAGAGTGAGGGACCCCCTTGCTCTACAAGGGGCGAGCAGAGCTGTTTATAACCGTCCCTGCTTCCTGGAGCGCAGACTTGCGCCCTCTGTGTCTGCGTCTCCCGTCTTCACGCCTTCTCCTAGGCCTAAAACATAATGACAGAGCCTTGACCCCTGGCTACGAGGAGCAACCCACCCCTGACTTGCCTGCCAGCCTCCCACACTGAGTGGAGGCTCAGATATGCAGCAACATTTCTCAATTTCTCAAAAGCATTGAGCAAACTCCCTGAGGTGAGCTGTTTCTTTTCCTCGGTACCTTTCCTCTGACCATCACAGACTATTCCTCAGAATAATTCAAACTGCTTTAATTGTTTCAGTTAATTCTCAGAATACCGGAGCTAATTTTAGGCAATGTGAGGTGAGAAATACTGCAGTGGCATCTGTACAAAACTTCTAGAGGGTTCCCTTGCCCCACCCCAGTCCCCTGCCCTTCAGCTTGGGACCCACAGTTGCCATACAATGGCCTCCCCGGTACCAGCTCCTTCCTCTCACACCTGAGGCACATTATTTTATTCTGTGAATGTGGCGAGGATGACCATGGAGCTTAGTGACTTACTGAGAAAAGTAAGGGCACACACCTGCAAGTCAATGAGTAGAAAATTAAGAAAAATGCCCACTTCAGCCAAAGAGAGGATAAAGAAAGTGGGGAAAACAGATCCAAACAGGCATTTTCCGGGGTGACTTCCCTGAAGATAGCTAAAATACTGAAATACTGAAAACAGATCCTTTGTGAAAAGAGATGATCAACAGGTGCTTATAGCTGTCTCTGCATTTCAAAGCAGTTTCATAGAAATTATTTATGTGATCCGATACCTTCACAGCTTTTAAAGAAATAGAAAAAGGCCTTAGGACTGCAATCTGCAACTAATTTAATTATTAGTTACTAAGTGCCTCCCATGAGCCAGGTCCTGTGCTCATTACCTCTATTCCACATAACAGTCCTGACGTGGACCATATTATCTTCATTTTACAGAAGAGAAAACAGGCTCAGAGAGGTTAAGTAACTTGCCTGAGATCACACAGCTGGTTAGTGATGGGACTAGGACTTGAGCCCAAGTCTGCCAAGGCCATGGAAGTTGTGAACTTTTCCACCCCGTGGTGGGGGAGGTTTGTCAGTTATAAATTAATTGCCCCTTGGTGCCAAACGCATCCTTCCCTAGATGCTTTCTGTAAAACAAAGATTTCTCCTTCAAAATCGTGAGCACGGTGTCAAGCTTTGTCGGTAGAGGGCGCTGGAGGGACATTGTGGGAGGAAGGTCAGCGGCAAGGAGCCCCCGGGGACTGGGTTGGCAGTGTGAGTTCGAGGACATCTGGCGGAGCCCTGCCCCAGCCGCGGGTCCAAGACGTGCTTCCTCTGTGACCTTGCAGCCTCAGCCTGGCCGTAACCTTTCCACAGCCCTGCCCGCGGAACCCAGAGTCCCTGCACAGGGACCCCGTGCTTTGCCGGCCTCCCCTGCAAGCCCCCCGGCTGGCTCTGCAGGGCTCGGGCAGCCTGTCCCTGCCTCCACTGTCCCCACGCCGCAGGCTGCCTGTCGCCCTCGGGAGGTGGCCATTCCAGCTCCAGCCTGGACAAACTGGCCAGCTTCTCTGCTCTCCGATGGGCTGGACCTCACCTTCGTCAGTAAGGCCTGAACCCTTTCCAAGTTTGTCCTTCGTCTGGGACCTTTCCTCAGCCCTAGGGTGCCGCGCGCAGTATACTTATACCTCATAGTTGCTCTCATCGTACCCAATTCTTAATATTTTTAATATATAACTTATGACTTCTAAGACTTAACTTGCCGTGTGGATTCTGTCTCCTGACGGGGTGCAGACCGCTACCTGAGGCTTCCCACCAGCAGCAAACTTGCTGCTCAGAACTTTGGGGGGCGACCCCCTCCTGGAGCGGAGCTCGGAGGCCACCACATTGGTGCGCATGTGCACACAGCTCCCAGGCTGTGCACCTGGGGAGCCCAGCCTTTCCTCTGGCTGCCAAAGGAGAGGGGGCCCAGGTTCCCGGCTGGGGCAGAGTTCCTTTCCTGGTGCCTCCAAGGCCCTCGCGGCTCTGCATAGGGACCCCTTTTCTTCCTCCCTCTCCCGGTCCCTTCCTCTCTGCCTCTCCCTCCCTCTCCCTGTCCCTGTCCCTGCCTCAGCCCCACGCCTTTCTTCACAGTTGCTGGAACCACAGCTCATGTGCTTTCTTTGGAGTAAACAGCCACAGTGAAACATAATGTCAGGGAATGGCTTTGGAATAAGTGCAGGGCCCTTTCTCAGTTGGCAGATGGGATGGGTGGATGACAAGCCTGCTGGCTGTGTCTTGGTCGTGTCAGCCAGGAGCACCTGGCAATGGTCAGCCTGGTCCCAGAGTAGCGCTGTCTGGCATGAGGACAGAACCCCGGGGCCAGGGGGGGGGGGCAGGCGGGAGAGCATGCACAGCCCAGAGGCTGGGAAGCTGTCCTGCGAACCAGCCTGGCTTGGGCCCCAAGTCATAGCTTCCTAGTCTGGGCCTGCCCTGTACCAGGTGTGTGACTTCGGCCAAGTTACTCAACCTCTCTGAGCCTCAGTATTCTTAGCTCAAAGTATAAATGAAACGTCCTCAATAACAGTGTGTCAAAATTAAAATCTCTCTGGAATGTTTAAAAATCACCCCTATTTCACTCTGAATGTGGGGAGAAAACAAAAAGAGGTTATGAAAATATTGACTGTATTGTATCCAATAGCTAAACATTTTCAGAGCTTTTATTTGTTTCTATTAAAATTCAGTTCTTCTGTGGTTGAAAAGTTCATGTCTCTTACAAAATTCTGGAAATTTTCTGTCTGCTCTGCCCTATCTCCCTCACTCCTGCCTTGCAGACACATTGTAGAGAGCTTACCCTAGAAACTCCCCAGGAAAGTGAAGATTAGTGGGCGGACTAACGTCCTGGGTGCTGCTCTAACCGGTACTGTCTCTAGGGTCAAGGTGCATTACAAAACTGTTATCTCGATGTTTTAATCATTAAACGACATTTTAAAACAGTAGCGCAGCTCAAAGGAAAAGAAGCCCTGAGAGTTACTATCTGCTTACGGCATGCCCACCCTGCGTAGACGCTGTGCTGGGTGCTTCTCCCTGTTATTTCTCATCTGCACGGTAACCTCCACCAGCGATTATTGCATTGAACACCTCTGGTGCTCTTCCTTCTAATCCTGCCCACCTTTCCCCAGTCGTTGCTGTGGCCACGCGCCGGGACCCAGCCTCAGTGGCAGTGCACCGCTTCTCTGACTCTCTGTAAGAGCCAGCCTGGCGCCCACACCTGCACATTGTGGACGTGGGGTATACCCTCTGGGGCGATGACCCGTGGCCAGCAGAGCAGCGGAAGCATGAAGGAATGCTCCCTTCCTCTACGGCAGTCTACACAGCTGCCCAGAAGGGCGTGGAGGCCTCAAGCCTCCACCTCCCACTGTGGGGACCCCTGGAGAATGCCCCCCACTCCTTATTGGCTCCCCTTCCTTCCCTGACTCACTCTCCCCTGTCCCAGCTTCGGCTCCCTGGGATCGTGGCCCATATAAGCCACCGCACACAGGCCCCCATCCCAGGCTCTGTTCTCTGGGAGGACCGATCTGAAGTAGGGGTCAGATAAAGGGAAGAGGGGGCTTCTCTGGTGACACTAGTAGTCAGCTCTGATTTATCATCTGGTAATCTGCATTTTTCTACTTTGGGCTTAATAGGCTTCCAGACATTTTGCTACAAAACGATTACTACAAAATTATGTATATATGCACACACACACACACGCACACACACGTGATT
Organism: Ursus maritimus; assembly: GCF_017311325.1. NCBI lineage: Eukaryota > Metazoa > Chordata > Mammalia > Carnivora > Ursidae > Ursus > Ursus maritimus. The sequence goes on from NW_024424452.1 coordinate 75,779,511, forward strand.
TCTGTGATTCTAAGGAGACCTTTTTCTAGGTAACAATTGCACAATAAAGACAGTGGTGGTGACAGTGTGAATGACAGGCCGAGTGAGAAAAGGTCCACCTTTGTGGCCTCCCTCTGCTGGGCTCACGCAGCCTCAGTCTTGCTGCCCCTACATGAAGCACACCCACACTTAAATTCCAGCCACCCAGAAAGCCCTTTACCCTCAGATCTAGGACCCTGAAGCCCATCTTTTGTTCCAAACGTTTCTAAATGTAACTTTCCTGGGGCCCCCAGCTGGCTCAGTTGGTGGAACATGTGACTCTTGATCTCAGGGTTGTGAGTTCAAGCCCCACGTTGGGTGTAGAGATTACTTAAAATAAAATCTTTAGGGGCGCCTGGGTGGCTCAGTTGGTTAAGCAACTGCCTTTGGCTCAGGTCATGATCCCAAAGTCTCAGGATCGAATCCTGCATCGGGCTCCCTGCTCAGTGGGGAGTCTGCTTCTCCCTCCGACCCTCTCTCTGCCCATGCTCAATCTCTCTCTCTCAAATAAATAAGTAAAATCTTTTTAAAAAATAAAATCTTTAAAAATAATAATAATCAAATAAATGTAAGCTTCCTGTCTTTTATCTTTAGGTTCTACAAACCAGAGGTCAGTTCAAGGTCCCGAAGGGCCACGGGACTTCAGCTGGGAGGGACCGAATTAGAACTCTGTTCTGGCTGTGCCACTGGCTGGCCAGGTGGCCATGGACCAGCTCTGGGCCTCAGTTTCCACATCTGCACAGAACAAGCCAATGGATCAGACGCCCTGCAGGCTGCTTTTGCAGAACGTAGAAGGTTCTTGTACTAATGTAATTTCCTGCTCATGAAAAAAACACCCATTGCTAAAAAGACCTTCCAAGCTTGGAGTTCACTCTAATAGGCTGTTGTCCTTATTTCAAAAGTAGGGCAGCTGGAAAGAAGAAAAAGAAATGTAAAATTAGAGAACACATCTAATAAATTCCCTCGGTCTTGTTAAATGACCACAGGACAATAAAAAAACCAAAACTTTGCCTCTGTTTTCACACACACCCACCCACCCACACACACACGCTCGCACACACACACACGGGTTTTTGTTGAGAATATGACTCCATCGCTGAACAGTCTGAAATAAGTAATGCTTCATCATGTTTCTATTAATGCTGATTCTTTTATCTGTGCTCGAAGACTCCGGTCCAACAAATCTTCATGCCGCCACCAATCACTGTGCCACCCAGGGCCCTGGGTGTCTTCAGACCTTATTTTTCTTTGTTGTAAAATTTAGAATCGAGTGTCTTCCAACTATAGAAATACAGGATTTTTAAAAAAATCATTTACACCTGAGAGTTATCTTGTTTGAACCCAAAAAAATCATTCACAGGAGGAATTTTCATTACCGCCTAACGGATAAGAAACCAAGGTGCAGAGGCTAAGTGACTTGCCCAGGGTCATACCCAGGCATCGACTCTTGGATTTTTTATTCTCGTTTACATGCAGACTTTGCCTCTCAGGTAGAAAGCTTTTTTTTTTTTTTTTTTTTTTTTTTTTTTTTAAGTAGGCTCCACACCCTGCAGAGAGCCCAAGGTGGGGCTTGAACTCATGATCCTGAGATCAAGACCTGAGCTGAGGTCAAGAGCCTGATGCTTAACCATTCAAGCTACTCAGGTGCCCCTAGACAGCCTTTCTAAAAAAATAATAGTTTTATTTTGAAGATTTCCAAACAATTTGAAAAGTTGAAAGGATCATGCAATTAGCCCCCGACCCCCAGGTGCTCATCACTGAGATTCACCAATTGTTAATATTTTGCCACATTTGTTTTCCTTTGTTTCTGTCACTGTTGATACATTCACAGTCTTTGATGAAACATTTGAAAGTCAACTGCAGCCATTCGGACACCTTACCTCCCTAGTACGTGAGCATGAGTCTCCGTAGAAGAAGGATATGCATCATAACCACCATACCATCTCTCACCCAAGAAACCGAGCAGTCATCAACAACAGGACCTCGGAAGCGGCCTATATTCAAATTTCCTCAGCGATTCCCAACCTGTCCCTGTGGCTCTTCTCCCCTGGATGTAGGACCCAATCCAAAGCCGGGCACTGCATTGGGCCACGACATCTCCATAACCCCTATAATCTAGAACAAGCCACACCCCCTTGTCTTTCTTGCTTGAGGCTGAGATCTCTGAAGAGTCTGGACTGACAGTCCCACAGTTGGATTTGCTCACTTGTTTCCTCCTGATCGGAAAACAAATTATGAAACAGGGAATATTTGGGAGCACGATCGCACAAAAAGTGACACAAGTACTATCCTCCTGAATAATGGGGCGGGAGGGCCCCCTTTCGCAGCGCGCATGCCCGGACTAACCTTCAAGCAGGAAGCAGGAGGAACAGAAGAGCGTCGCAGTGAGAAAGAACCACCTCAAGGAGTGGCCTGGGGTCTTGAAAGCAGAGGTTCTCGGATTGGGCAAAGGGTAGGGAAATTTCCCAAACAATAGACTGAGGAACCCGACAAAGGGTTGCCACCTCTTTATTTTGCCAAGAAAGGACATTAAAAAAAAAAAAACCCTACCATCCATCATGATTTCATAGATCTATTGGCATCTCATAAATAGAGGTTATATTAACAACAAAAGGTAGAAATCACAATCTCCAAGCAAAGAGTCACGAAAGGGCATTTTCTAAGGAGGATAGTTGGCAACTTTCTACTGATCTACACATACGTCTCACCTGGTCCTTATATTTCTCACTTTGCTATGACTGGGAGGGCCGTCATGGGAGGCACAAGAACTCGGAGCCACTAACCCAAACAGAACTCTCAGGAGCGAAATGACTAGTAAGATGTTAGAGTGATTGCGTTGCCCTCCTTCAGTCGTCTGCCTCGTGCCAGAGGTACCGGCTCGGGGAGAAAGGAGAAGGCCGGAAAGGCAAGCCTGGGCCACCTGTAACAGGTGACTATGAACCATGTCACCTTCTGGACTCGGGTGCCCTTCGCCCCATGTTCTTACCTTCCCTGGAGCCTGGTGGCACGTCCTGAGAGGAGCTGTGGGCCTGGGGACACTGTCCCCTTCTCAGCCTCGCTACCTCCTGGCTGCTGCTTTCCAGCCTCTGGGCCAGATCCTCATTCTCTTCCCCCAGTCGCCTCTTCTCTTCTTCCAGAGCTGACTTGTCACGGAGGAGATTGCTGTAGGCCACCTCCAGCTCTCTGCTTTGGGTTTCCAGCTGTTCTCGCTCCCTTCTCAGGGTGCCCAGCTCCCTCTGCAGCCCCTCCTGGGTCTCGGAGGGCCCGGCAGCCCGGCCCGAGGTCAGCTGGTGGAGGAGGCCCTCCAGGGAGCTGAGCCGGGCTTTGGTGGACTCCAGGTCAGCACGCTGGGCGCTGCTGTCTCTCTGCAGGTCCTGGATGGCTGACATGGCCTGGCCCTGCTCGGGGCAGCTGGACTCATTGGGGCTGGCCACACTGAAGGTATACTGGCATCGGCCACTCCGGTCATTGGCCTTCCGGAGCTGGGCCGTCCTGGCCTCTGAACCCCATACGAGGCAGGCCAGGAGCAGCAGCTGGACAGCTGGCATCTTGGGCCTGCAGCTGCAGTGATGTGCACGGAAGCCCTCAGTGCAGGGGCTGGGCAAGCCTTCCCCGGGAAAGCTCTCCTACTCTGGGAGGCGTCTGGATGGGTGGCCCCGCTGGTTCATGCCTGGGCTGCACAGAGCTTATATATACTGGAGAGCCACCCCTGTGGGGGGGGGGAGCAAGAGGTGGCCACGTGAGGCTGGGTGGGGCCATGCACAGGGGAATTGTTTTCACACGGCCAGAAAGCGTCTTAGAATATGACATTCCAGAAGTCTGTTTTGAATTTCTTTTAAAAAAGAATGCCTCACTTTATGCACCCCGTACCCCTTCAATATTCCCTGTGTCCCCACCCGAGTGCGTATACACACATTCACACAGGCCCGCTTCACCCAGACCACGTGCCCGTCTCTTTCAACAAGGATTCATTTCTAGTTTGTATTTTCATTTACTCTGCAAACTTTATTGAGACCTGCTTCCGTATCGTGGACTGTGCTAGAAACTGGGGATGCGGGTATTCTTAAGACACGGTCCCTCTCTCCCTGTGGTGGTGACAGACAAATAGCCAGCCAGAATATAAGGGCAGCAAGCCACCAGCTTCAGGCGACAGCAATCCTGTAGAAGCAGTTGGAAGCAGAATCCTTCCCTTGCCCCTAGCTTTAAAACAAGGGTGGGCGTGTATTTGGGAGGGCTTTCTAGTTCTAGACCTGGCATATCAGGCACCCTTGTCAGGGATGGCCTCGAGGCTAGTTCTTACCGTGTGTGTGTGTGTGTGTGTGTGTGTGTGTGTGTGAGAGAGAGAGAGAGAGANAGAGGGAAAGAGAGAGAGAAAGAGAGAGAGAGAGAGCAAAAGCGCCTGCATCGTCATTGATGACATCTGTGGGACCCTTCTCAGGAAGATGTTTTTAAATGTAGAAAATACATACATGACTGCAAAGGAAGCACATGATATTGAAATACTATTATCAAAATATTTTTAAAATTTGAAATATACATATCCTTCTTCATTAACACTTTAAATCAGTTAATGTATTAAAGTCGGCTCCACACCCAACACGGGGCTTGAACTCATGACCTTGAGAGCAAGAGTCACGTGCCCTACCACTGAGCCAGCCAGGTGCCCTGTCTTTAAAAACAAGATCTTTAAATACTTAAAAACAGGGAAGGTTGCCTCATTTCCAAGGAGTCTGAGGGTAAATGCTATTTATTGTATGGACTCACCAACCGTAATGTACCATAAAATGTCTGCGATTCCTACGGGTAGCGACAAAGTCACAGGAACTGCTCATACAGCTTTGGATTTATGGCTATTTTCGTAACGGAATGAAATGTCAAACCTAAAATTTAGTTAGAAGTTACTGAAGATAGGGGCACCTGGGTGGCTCAGCCGTTAAGCGTCTGCCTTCAGCTCAGGTCATGATCCCAGGGTCCTGGGATCGAGCCCCGCATCTCAGGCTCCCTGCTTCTCCCTCTCCCACTCCCCCTTGCTTGTATTCCCTCTCTCGCTGTCTCTCTCTGTCAAATAAATAAATAAAATCTTAAAAAAAAAAAAGATACAGAAGATAAAGATGTGATTTTTTTTCCCTTCACAGGCTTTCTGGAGCCTTGTTTAACAGTCCCTGCTTTACATGAATAAACCAAAAGAGAAAACAAACAAACAAATAACAAATGAAAAAAAAAAACACCGAAAATGCTAGGAGGAGGTCTGTGCAAATCAGATTGTGTGTACTGGCCTCACCAGTAACTTTTAAAATACCGTTTACATTTGAGCAATTTATAGTGTCTGATACCAAAAACATCTTCAATATCTGTGAAGTAAATATTTTCAGATGTGCCCCTGCAGCCTAACCTTGTGTTTGGGAAAATAGATTTTGCTCAGAATATTCTATTCCTTTTTTTTTTTTTTTAAGATTTTATTTATTTATTTGACACACAGAGACAGCCAGCGAGAGAGGGAACACAAGCAGGGGGAGTGGGAGAGGAAGAAGCAGGCTCCCAGTGCTCCCAGCGGAGCAGGGAGCCTGATGTGGGGCTCGATCCCAGGATTCTGGGATCACGCCCTGAGCCAAAGTCAGACACTTAACGACTGAGCCACCCAGGCACCCCAGAAGATTCTATTCCTATTTGATTCTCAAGTTAAACTTGAACTTGAGACATTTACAAACAGGTGTCTGTTTCCTGCCGTTGGAAGGGTCCTGTTCTCAGTTCCTGAATCAGATAGTAAACATTACCAAGATGATTTTGTGAGTATCCTCTAGTCAGCAAGAACTGGTTCAAATCTGCTTGGCTTCACTCTCAGGAACGTTTTCTCTCTGTTCAAAGGACTGAGATTGTCCCTGTGCTGCGGGCTCGGCAGAGGAAAGCAGTTTACATAAGGAGAAACGTGAGTAATTCTGCCGTATTTTGCTCCAGATTACCCTGCTTGTCAGGGAGGAATCTAGGACTCAGGAATGCTGTTCTGACTTCCCCTGGACTGAGAGCCTTTCTGGGGCCAGCACTGCCTCGGATGACCCAGGAGCTCCCAGTCGGTAAGCCCCGTGGCTCCTCCGCTCAGTTCCCACGGGTGTGCGCATCGTTCCTCTTCCTCGCCCGCGTTCCGTCCCTCCCAGTCTCTCTATCTCCCCTGACCTGCCGGCCGTCTGTGGCTGAGCCGTTGCTGCCCCCATCCCCGTGGGTGCCAGTGCAGAGTGAAGGGCTGAACCATCCCTGGCATTTTCACTAGGTCCAACCCAGGTTTTGTACCCCAGGCGAGAGCTACCCACCCGTCGTTCTCAACGTGCTTCATGGCTCCTGGCAAATGCTCAAGAAAAGATAGCCTGGCTGTTGGGTTCATGGGGCTTTCTTCAATCCTTGCGCCTCGCTATCCCTTCTCCCCTGGGAGCCTGATGGGGTGAGGACTGATGGGGCTCCCACACTCTGCCTTCCTTCACTGAGCCCCCATCACCACCCACTGTGCCCCACGGCTTGAGCCCTGCCTGCCGCCCGCCTCAGCATCTCCCTCTCAAAGCCTTCGTGGGGTTAGAGCCACAAGGACACGTGTGGCCCAGAGAAGGAGAGGACGTGCCCAGGGTCACACAGCCAAGGAGTGGCAGAGCCAGAAAAAAAACTGAGGTCTTCTGATTCCGAGGTTTTCCACCTTTTGCATAAAGCCAAGTCCCCCCAAGTGCCCAGGAGTTGCCCAAAATACATGAAAGACTCCAGTCACTTCGTCCAGGAACTGACGCTCTAGGAAATGAGCTCGCTTCCTCTATTTCCATTAAATGAAGGCCTTGGGTGAGGGAAAATCATGCACACCCTTCGGTTTTTACAGCTGATGTTATCAAACTGCATCCTTGCATCAAATAGAATTATTCTCCTAAAAGCAGAGAAAAAGGCTCACTGAAGACACGGCAAGCTCCCAGCCCCATGAACTGCAGTAAACATCTGGTGTGCTTCCTCCCACTCTCCACCTTCCTGCCTGTCACCTCCCTCTCCAGGCCAGTGCCCCTACTCCCCGAGGTCCCCGCCTCCTGGAATTTGCCTGGACATGGAGCCCCCTTCCCTCTGAGGAAACACTGTCCACTCCTGATTCGCTGTTCGACTGTTTCCATGGCTATTTCCTTTCTGGAGCCTGGAGCCAGGGAGTCTCCAACTCAGATGCTGTCGGCGGCCAAGAAGACGCTCGTGGGGTGCGAAGGCCAAGTGCAGAGCCGCGCCTGTTGCTGGGGCGGGAGCGGGAGGTGCTGGCCCTGGGGCCTCCTGTGCTAGATGGAGGCAGCAGGGGGCGCTAGGGAGCGGCATGAGTAAGGAGCGTCTGTTATTCAAGTCCATTCAAGGTTGTGTTTCTCTTCGTCCAGGGTTGGGTGTAAGCTGGCTGGCTGCTGACTTTCTCCGCAGTCCTTCCATGAGAACATGTAACCCCCACGAAGGCAGGGCTGTGATCACTTTGCTCATCATTTTGTCCCCGTGACTGGCAGGTCTAAGTGCTCAATAACTTTTCAGTAGATGCGTGGATAGATACATAATTCCGGCAGGAAGAGAAAGCATAAGGGCCCTTAGGAAGGAAAACCAAGCCAGTGGCACCATCTCGGAGGCTGCTTGGGACACTCAGGACACCTCCCTGGTGTCTGGGGGTGGGGTCAGGGCTCTCCCAGCTGGAGAGGAAACTTTGCTGGGGGCACACTCCCCTCCCCCAGATGCACACACAGCCTCACATGGGATCGTCCCATGCATACCTCCATTTCACTACAGATCTGGAGGCTTACTGCAAAGCAGGGTGAGTTAAAGCGGTAACTCAAGAGCACGGAGATGAGGAGAGGGAAGGGCCAGCATAGAAGAAGCAGCCTGGACTGGGAGCTCATGGTAGCGTTCTCCACCCTGAGCCTTTCACCCGTGTCCTTGCTGGCCCATCATTCAGACGAGTCATTATTAAGCACCTACTGTGTGTTCACGGCTGTGGAGCATATGCAAGCGTGTCAGAAGCTGTCAAGCTGTAGCTACAGGTACAGCTATTTCGGGAACCTCAGTGCTGGGGAGGCCCAGGGGAGGGAGATTTCCCGCGTGAACAGGACAGGCTTCACAGGCGAGATGGCATTTGTAATGGGACCTACTGAGATGACATGCTGACAATGGCTGAGGCACTGGGGCTGTCAACGTGGTTCCGGGTCTGCCTTGGGTTCCGATGTTCAGACTGTGTCCAATTTCAAGGCACGCATCAGAATAACCACATCTATTTCCTCTGTTGCTGCCCCCCCAGCTCCCCTCCACCCAAGCAGAAGGGAAGGCGAGCAGAGGTCTTAAGCCAGAGAGCCCTGCACCGTCTCTTCATCCAGCGCTGGCCCCCGGGGGTGTCCAGGGCTGTCCAGGGCTGTCCAGGGCTCTCTAGGGTTGTCTGGGGTTGTTCAGGGCTGTCTAGGGCTGTCCGGGGCTGTCCAGGGNTGTCTAGGGTTGTCCAGGTCTGTCCAGGGCTATCCAGGGCTGTCCAGGGCTGTCCAGGGTCATCCGGGGCTGTCCAGGGCTGTTTAGTGTTGTAGAGGGCTGTCCAGAGTTGTCCAGGGCTGTCTAGGTTCATCCAGGGCTGTCCAGGGCTGTCCAAGGTTGTCCAGAGCTGTCCAGGGTTGTCCAGGGCTGTCCAGGGCTGTCTAGCATTGTCCAGGGCTGTCCAAGGCAGTCCAGGGTCGTCCAGGGCTGTCCAGGGCTGTCCAGGGGGAAGCTGGTCCTGAGCACTGGGGCATCTTCTCCTGTGAGGAGAGAGGCTTCCAAGGGCAGGAACTGTGTAGCCCAGAAGCGTGTTGTACCCCAAGAGGAAGGTTCTTAGGGGGTGGAATGGATGTAGTGACAGCCCTCTTCGCGGAGTCCTGAGAGCTGCCAACATCATGCTAGCATCCAATTAAAGTCAAACCACACTTAAATCATCACAAGGATATCGTTGGCAATTTTTGCCCTATAGGTACTACCACTAGTCCCGTGGACATCCCATGAAACCTTATGATACGGTGTGTTGAGCTGATTTTCTTCCAGCTATTGATAGGTAGGATTTCCACAGGGTATTAGTGATCATGGTTGGGGCGGGGGTTGGGGGTATAAAAGGAAGCACAGATCCCTGTGCGTGGAGGAGAGGGTTCGTATTTGAAGGCTCTTGGGAATCTTTGGTATCTTATCTCGAAAAATAGGTGTTAACCTACCTTTCTAGTGTTCTCAAAAATCTGAATAAAAGTGATGACGCCTCCAATAAATAAATAAAAAAATAAAATAAAATAAAAGGAAGCACAGAGAGAAAAAGTGAGATTCATTCAAAAGACCGAAGAATAGTGCCATTTGAGAAAGAGCATCAGGCCTGTACCCCGGGGGGGCTGTCATGGATCGTGGTGGAAGAGCGAGGGTTGAGGGGACAGTGATTGCTAACCTATCAGGAGCTGGGACACTGTATCCTTGCATGCCTGACTTCACAAAATCCTTACCCATCTCTAAACTGATGTCTTCCATATTTATTTTATTCTTAAAATGATCAACATTAATGATCTTTGGAGAGTTTCTTGAGAATTTGGGTTCTGCTGTTATTTCTATGTCCTCTGCCAACCTGACCTTTCTGAACTCGCCCCCACACAGTGATGCTGCTTGTTGCTGGTATTTTTAAAAATAACAATCCCCTTTGGGACCCGAACAAATCACACTTTTTCTCATTTTTCTTTCAAGTTCACATAAAAATCCCTCCCTAAGGACCAGATATTTAACTATTAATTTGGAAATGTCTTTTTGAGCTGTTTTTCTGATTCATAATTTTTTCCTGAAATTAAAAGTGAGTGGGGCGCGTGGGTGGCTCGGTCGGTTAAGTGTCCAATTCTTGATCTCAGCTCAAGTCTTGATCTCAGGGTCAGGAGTTTAAGCTCCACATTATTGGGCTCCATGCTGGGCACACAGCTTACTTAAAAAAAAAAAAAAAGCAAGGGGAAAGTTTATTTTCCATCATTTCTCTCCTAGAATTTTCACTTGGACAAGTGCCATAGGGCAGTCGTTTTTTTGTTTTTTTAACTCCTCCCTGATGGACTTACCTTATGGTATCTCGTACTTCTGTCTGGAACAACATTAGTTACTAAAATAAGAGCAGACACAGCCTGGACACTTTCCTAGAGCTGACACACCTTCCTCCCGATTCTTCATCACACTGACAAAGACATATATCTGACCGAGGGCCAAAGAGCTCGCAGGGCACTTTCATAAACCTCAGCTCATTTAACCCTCTCGAAATAACCCCGAGGTAAACTGGGCAAAGTTCGTGTGGATCAGAGTGACTAACCGACTTGTGCGAGGCCATGTGGCCGGTACATGGACCGGACCTGAACGTTCTCTGCTTCCCCATTTCATCCCATTTCTACGTTTACTACTGTTGCAGGGAAACCTCAAGAATGAACCTTACAAAGGCTCCTCTGCTGTTTCTCTTCCACACAATCTACTGACTAACAGCTTGAAGGCGAGATTAGTCCAAACGTAGGTGGGGATGTCGGGTGGAGTGGGATTATGCGTCCTCCGCTGGGTGGGTCCAGAGCGGGAGCGACCGCAGTGTACTGGAAAGTCCCGGACTAACCCTGAAGGCGATCCGAGACTCGTCCAGAGGCTGGTACTGACACACATCTTCCTTACGTTGAGCAAAGAAATTCTCCTTAGTTTCAAGGTACAGATTCTCTTTCATGTTTGCTCAAGGGAAAAAGAGGAGAAAAGGGCGCCTGGCTGGCTCAGTCTGCGGGACATGAGACTCTTGATCCTGGGGTTGTAGGTTCGAGCCCCACGTTGGGTGTAGAGATTACTTAAAAATAAGATCTTAAAAGGGTGCCTGGGTGGCTCAGTAGGTTAAGCACCCAACTCTTGATTTCAGCTCAGGTCATGATCTCAGGGTGGTGGGATCGAGCCCTTCACTGGGCTCGGCGCTCAGCAGGGAGTTTGCTTGGGATTCTCTCCCTCTGTCTCTCCCCCTGCTTGCTCTTGTGCTCTCTCTCTCTTAAATAAATAAATAAATCTTTAAAAAAAATATTTTAAAAAAGGGGGATGGGGTGGGGGGAGGAAGCTGAATATGGTAAGTTTCTCCTAGATTGAGACCGAAATAAGCCTTTTAAAAAACGATCAAGGCCACTGCTCTCCCTGCTTCTCAGAAGCTGCGAAATCTTTCTCATGGCAGTTCTACTTCTTGATGTGTCCACCCTGTTCTCCACTTGACCCGTATCTTCCCGCTGACTTCAGCTTTCATCGGGCCCCTTACGGTCACCCCCAGGCCCGCACCCACCTCCCAGCCTGACAGCCCTTCAGCTCTGCTTCCCGCCTCCGTCTCTTTCCCAGAGCACATTCTCCAGCGCGATTTGGAGGCTGAGCTCCTTCTTTCAAGCCGGCCACACCAGTCAGAGGTTGTCCAGTAGCCAATGGAAGCTCTGTTCTTGGGATAGAAACTCAACCTTAATCCATTCAGTTACATGTTTTCTTGGGGGGGAAATGAGGACTCTATTTAGACTAGAAAAGCCGATGAGCCAAGATTCCCTTAGAAGATATGGGCTGGCAAGAACTAATGAGCAGGTCTAGGGCAAGGCCCCAGGGTGATCTCTTCCTCACCCTGTTAGGCAGTGTTTCTTACCAGGGTGGGAAAACCTGTGGGACATTCATTCGATGAGTATTTGAGGGCGTCCTGTGTGCCTGGCACGGTGCTAGGCATGAGAAGATACTTTGAAGATCGTTGGTAAAGGTTTCAGGGGAGCAGAGGGCTAAGGGGAAGATGGAGACAACTTCCAGATGACTGGGGCTTCCCTTCTTACCGCATGTTGGAAAAAAATCACAGGCATGGTAGCCATGCGGCGGGGGCATAGGCAAAATGGACATTTATGGGTTTTGGGGGGGGGACCTTGCGTGTTATTTATGTTTTTCTATGAAACAATGCGTCTCATGGCTTGCATCGAAGAAGAAAAACACTTCTTTTTAAAATGCACTTTACAACTCTACTGGAGGACGACGGGAGAAACAGGGACGCAGAGTCTGGGTGGCTGGGAGTTAGCCCCTGGGACCGAATTGCCCAGAGAGCCACGCGTCAGTGGGTATCTTGTCCATAGATACATATGACACGCCCAGCAGCTGTTCACATGGGGAATCTGTGAAATGTTTTGACGTTTATAGTAGCTTCTCTGAAGCTAAAAGTTTATAATCCCTGATGGAGCACAATCGACTTGTGATCTTTGGTGTGAAGTCAAGGCTATTCTGGCCTGCTGCTAATTAAATAAAGGGTCGCTATGCAGTGGAGGGGCAGGAAGGGTCTGGGAGAGGCTCCTGCCCCCAGAGCGACACGTTGGAAAATACGCCTAAACCGAAGCCCATGGTGGACTGAGCTTCGTGTGTGTAAACACACACACCAAATCTTTGGCTTCTAAGTTCCCAAATGTCGCTTTATCTCTTTGGATAGTCCCTCACACCTGAACATGTTTTCACATTTACCGACTCATTTTTATTTTGAAACTTATGACCGTCCCAAGAGATTGGCACGGTGAACCCCATTTTCCGAAGGAGGAAATGAAGTGCTTACCCCACCATCGGCGGTATCCCCGCCCAGCATCCCTCGGCCTCCCCGGCCTCCCACACCGCATCGAGATGGCATCTGATTTGTAAACACTTAGTCCTCATCTGTATTAAGTTCATAATGATATTTCCTGGCAGATACTTAGTATAGACTTTACTTTCTGAATGGTGTCGATGAAGAATGCACAGAAAAGCAGAATATTTTCCTTAGAAAATGATGAAAGGTTGTTAAGGTATTCTCATTTTATTGTCTTTGGTCTGAGCGTGGAAGATTAATCAGCCAGAACTTATTTTGAGTGATCATTAAATAACTTAAAATTTTATTCAGCTTCTTCCAGATGTGCCTTTTGCTTATTCCTTATATTTCTCCTCTTTTAGGGGTCAGTGTATTTTAGCAAAAAGAGGATGGGACCTAGATATCTCCACACAGTCTGTTCACTCTGTGGGTACCTGGCCATGCCCCAGTTTCTTCAGATTTAAAATGCTCATGAGGGGCTCCTGGGTGGCTCAGTCGGTGAAGGGTCTGCCTTCGGCTCAGGTCATGATCCCGGGGTCTTGGGATCGAGTCCCACTTTGGGCTCCTTGCTCAGCAGGGAGTCTGCTTCTCCCTCTGCCCCTCCCCCAGTTCGTGCACTCTCTGTCTCACAAAAATAAATAAATAAAGTCTTTTAAAAAAACGTAATGAAATGCTCCCGAAAGTTCTTGTGAAGATAACATGACAAAATGAGCGTGAGAGCCCTTAGGGTGCCACATCAGAAGCTTTAATGCTCACAACTCCTCCTCCGTCTGTCTGTCCAGTGGAGCAAAGGGGCCACATCAGGAGGAAGCTTCCTCCCGAATTCACTCCACATTGCCAGGTGGTACAAGGTTAGGAATCGTTTCCTGATAAAAGAGCCACTATTTATGGTGCCCAGATGGTACCCTCACTGTTTTACAAACAGAGTCCTTTCCACCACCCTAGTAGTGCTTCGTATTTCCCCACATTACTTCTGAGGAAATTCAGTTTCTGAGTCTCAAAAAAAGACCGGTCGGTGAGTGTGGGAGCTGGGACGTGAACCCACCTCTTCCCCAGAGCCTGGGCTTCCTGAGGGACCGGTTAGGTCTTTATTTTACTGAAGTTAAGTAAACGTACCAGTGGATAATCCCTCAGTGTGACATGTATTGTTAAAGAGAGGGATTTCATTACTGGAACATTTTCATCCACTCATTTCCTTTCTGAATTCTTTTATTCCACAGGGAACAGAAAATCTCTTTCGTGATGATCGGTTAAATCCATGTAACAGATTTCAGTAAGCATGACTCGAAGGGTTTTTAATTAAGAAAGCATTACAATATATTTTATTTTAAAAGCTGGAACTGTGATCTCCCACCAGCCAAATTAAGTGGGGAGAGAGCACCAAGGAGGCAGGCACACCCACGCACTGGACCTCGGCAATTTGGATTTAAGTGAGAACAGCGTGTCCTGTCCAAAATCCCAGTTCTGGTACATTATAACCAAAGTTCAGGGCGGAAAACTGTCTCAAAAGAAAGAGTTATCTTCTGTGTGGCTTTTTGCCCTATGAAAAAGCAGGAAAACATCCACTGTGGAAAATCGGGAGATGGCCTTAGGTCAGCGGGCCCGGAGCATCCTGCTGGAAACTGTGTGCCTGGAAGATTATCTGTGGACAGAGTTCAGGTCCAGCGAGCCCCCTAAGAGGCTCTCAATCTCCCAGGCAACTTTTCCACAAAATCTAGCTAGCCCGTGGTCAGGGAAGTCAGAGCGATTTTACTATCAGCATCAGTAAGACTGAAGGAAAAGGTAACTTTCCTAAAAACAAGAACAAATAAATAAAAACCAAAAACACAGCATAGTCCGAGTTAAATATAACTGCACTACTGCTTACTTTTTTAAGATTTTATTATTTATTTATTTATTTATTTATTTATTTAAGAGAGAACATAAAAGAGAGCACGAGCAGGGGGAGAGGCAGAGGGAGAGGGAGAAGCAGGATCCCCACTGAGCAGGGAGCCCCACATGGGGCTTGATCCCAGGACCTGGGATCATGACCTGAGCCGAAAGCAGATGCTTAACCGACTGAGCCACCCAGGCGCCCCTCAACCCTGCTTTTTTTTTTTTTTTTTAACAGTTTGTACCATTGCTGGGTTTTGTGTTGATTCTATACTCTTCCTGGAATCTTGCTTCACTCTTATTGCAACAACCCTGACATTTAGGGGTCACCTCTGCCCCTCTGATCGTGTCTCCATCTTAGCTGAGTTCCTTTCTTCCTTCTACCCCATACCTGTGGGTGCCCCACTGCTCCTTCCACTGATCCCTACGTTTCTCACAATATACACAGTCACTTAGAGAGCTTATCTGTAGTAGTTGGCCTTCAAAATGGCTGTTCAGGGGCGCCTGGGTGGCTCAGTGGGTTAAGCTCTGCCTTCGGCTCAGAGGTCATGACCCTGGGGTCCTGGGAGCCTGCTTCTCCCTCTGCCCTTCCCCCCACCTCATGTTCGCTCTCTCTCACACTCTGTCTCTCTCTCTCCAATAAATAAAATAAAATCTTAAAAAAAAAAAAAAGCTGTTAAAGATCCTGTCTCCCAGTCTCCACACCCTTTTGTTCCCTCCCACGTTGTACCAGAGCTGGTCTGTATGACCAATAACATTGGCGGAAGTGATGACATGTGACTTCTGAGATTAGGTCATAAAAGACTGTGGCTTCCTTTGTGGGCTTCTCAGGCTTTTTTCCCTCGCTTGGATCACTCGTGTGGGGGGAAGCCATGCTGTGAGTTTCCCCGGGGGACAGGTCTACCAGGTAACGAACCAGGCCGCTTGCGGATAGGAACACGAGCGAGCTTAGAAGTGGACCCTGTGCCAACACCCCCTTGCCCCCATCAAGGATCACCCTGGGCTGTGCGCAGGTATTGACTCCTTAGGCGTTGACCCAGCCTATGTGTACGCAGTTGAAGGCAAAGTGGACGATACGAACAGAGGGGGAAGAAAAAGGAACAGGCAAAATAAATAAAAGGTAATATCTAAAGTCTATTACTTTTTTTAAGATGGAAAAACTTAATGTGTTTATATGCTAAAGGGAAAAAGCCAACAGAGCAGAAGCGTAAGTATGAACAGTAATAGGAGCTGACATTTATTAAGCATATCCCTGTGCCAGGAGCCACACTAAAGCACTTTACCAGGATTCTATTACTAATCTTTCATAACACGCTTTTAAAGTAGGTACTGTTATTAGCATGATATTTTACAGATGAGAAAAGTAAGGCTTTGTCCAACATCACCCAGTGAGAGTGAGTTGAATAAGGGGGCTCTGCACTGCTGAGCTCTGGAAAGCAGAAGCAGGTGCCCTTCCTGGGGTGGGAGCCAAGCTTCCAGGTCCTCATAGATGCCAGGTCCTTTATTTACATGAACTCTGATGCTTATGTATCCCTCGGGGAGGGAGCTGTAGCTCCCCTTTCTGAAAGTGGGAAACCAAAGCCTCCGTGGCTCCTGACGTGCTCCAAGTCTTCATCGTTTCTCTTCAAACACTGTCATGGATTATGATGAATGTGGGGCTCTGCGGCCTCAAATCATTCTCAGCACTTGTTTCCAACACTTCTCATCTAGTGAACTGAAACGAGAATTCCTAGCTCAGGAAATGATGCCCTTGAGAGCAGCTGGAGGTACCACCCTTCTAGAGAGGCTTGACTCAACGATTGTGGTGGAGACCATCCTGGCACTCCTGCCTTTGCTTTGGACAGCGGAACTCTTAGTCCCAGTTTTAACGACACACGCATGGTACTGTCAACAACGTTCATCTCACCGAACAAAGCAACCGATCTTTTGTTTCTTTTCAAAAAAACTGCAATGTGCAGAATATTTTGGTTTGATCATAAACATTTTCTGAAAATAACCAGTAGTAAACAATTGAAAAAATGTTGAAAGCATATGGGAAATGTAATATAAAGTCTTGATGAGTGAGAAGCTTGGAGACAGAGAGAAAAAGATCACAAGTAGAAAGACAGCATGTTATTAATTTTGTCTTTGACCAGCAAATATCACCTGAAATGTTTATGTGGTTCCCATTTTCCAAAACACAGTCCCAGATATGTTCATTTGCCCTTCACGACAGCTGGCCTATATCAGTTAGGATGTTTTCATCTACTAGTGGCAGGAACCCAGCTTATAGATGGAAGTTGCTTTTCTCATTTAACGAGACATGTGGAGGTGGCCTTCTGGAAATGCTGTGGTGGCCCAACAGGGTCTCCCACGATCCAGGCTCCTTTGACCCTCCCCTTCACCATTTCTACCATATTGACCTCTCGAAAAGTCACTCATGGTTGCAAGGCAGCCGCTCTAGTCATCACGTCTGCGTTCGAGGCTGGAGTAAGGAGTAACGAAAGGAGCAAGCACCAGGGACGTCTTTGCTTTATGAGAAAAGTAAAAGCTTTCCCAACGGACCTTTCATGGGACAGAACTGTGTCACCCGGCCATCCGAACTTCAGAAAGAGTGGGAAAGCAATTCTGTAGCCTTTCCAGCCTCTCTTCTGGGGACATAAGCAACAGCAAAGCATTTTGTCATGGAAGTCTCATTCGCCGACCGACAGTGGGCCGCACAGTATTATTTCCGCCTCCAGTTCGCAGATGAGAAACTAATGTACATCATGGTGACTCGGTCACACGGGGCAGAGTTGGGGCACGAACCTAGATCAACTGACTCTAGTAACTAACACTCATGTTACTTCCACTGAACTACTTAGCCTCTGAATTCTATTGCAGGAAAGGGTAGGTCATGAAGAGGACAGTTCTCCAAAATGTACAGTAATGGGGATATATTCTAAGTGGATTGCTTTTAAACTAGTAATTTTATTTTAATATATTATATGACATTGTTATCATTGTTTAAAAAATCATTATTCCATTTTTATAAATGAATGTAACAACTAAGCTTTCAAGATATTGATTGAAGCATTGTTTATGATGGCAGGACACTGTGGGGAAACCTTTACTTTTCAAACAATAAGGGATTGGGTGAAAAAAATCATGTGCCATGGAATAGAATTAGTCAGAAATAAAGTTTCAGAAGAATATTGGTATTTGTAATATTTTATTAAAGAAATGAGTAAATTCTAAAACTATATATATATACAAATGACCCTAAGCTTGTAAATATGTTTTATATATAAATGCTAGGTATAAATACAGCAAAATATTCATACTGGTTATATTTAGATAATGAGAATACACAATATTTTGGTTTTTATCTTTGCATTTCTTGCAACATAAGTTAATTTTTAAAAGTCAGGTTCATTGAAGTATAATTTACATACAGTTAAATTCACCCTTTTTAGATGTGTGATACAGTCATGTATCCACCACTTTAATCAAAATACAGAATATATCCTTTGCCCCAGAAAGTTCCCTTATGCCCTTTTGTGGTAAATCCTTTCCCCCTCCTCACTTGACAACCACTGATTCGATTCTGTCTCTAGTTTTGTCTTTTCTAGAATATCATATAAATGAAAATATCTACTATGCAGCCTTTTGTTTCTGGCTTCTATCAATTAGCATAAGCGCTTTGGAGACTGTCCATGTTGTTGCGTAAATCAGTGGTTCATTCCTCTTTATTACGGAGTCGTGTTCCAGAGCATAACGTACCGTAATATGTCTACCCTTTTACGAGGTGGCAGACACTTGGGTTGTTTTAGATTTTGGATGAATAGCAGTGTATTCGTTTCCTAGGGTTACCATAATGAAGTACCCGCTTGTGCTCTCTGTCGAATAAACATCGAACAACAGAGGAATGATAAGAGGGGAAAAAACCCGAAACATTCACCAATGCGAGGATATGGAGAGGAAGCTTGGGTTTGTCTCCTGAGGAAATGACTGCCCTGCTCCTTGCACAGATTGGAGGGTGAGCAGTCCAGAAACCCCCAACGTGAGAAACGATTTAGGAATCAATCCCTCCGGGGGGCACCTGGGGGGCTCAGTCGGTTGTGGCTAAAAATGCGGGTCCTTAGAGCAGTTCTGTCTTGATAGAAAAGAGACTATTACAGGCCAGTATGTTCTTGAGCGTTCTCTGTTCTCATATCTTCATTTTGGAGAAGTCTGCAGAAGGGAGCTGGCCTTAAGGAATGTCAGGATGGAACCACCCAAAAGGGTCTTTTATTAGAAAATTAGAATTAATAGCAAGATGATTAAATGAAGAATATAGTTGCTGGGAAGGCAGATGGAATTAGGATCCACAGATGCTCTGATTAGGCATTCGATATCCAACCCTAAGTGGAAGAAGTTTAAAAAAAATCTTTATGGGAGAACGGGAGAAACACTAGTTAAATGGTCATATTTAACGCTTGAGTTTCATGCAAGAAAAGAGCCTAACTCATAGCTTGGCGGATATATTTCTAGTCTTACTCCAAATATTTATTTATTATTTAGCCAAATAGTTCCAGGGAAAGTGGGAAAATTATGTTCGTATTTATTCTTTTTGTTCTTAAATCATCCTGATTATTTCAGTCGCATCTGGAGCAAGTTGACAATCGGGGGGCCACTGCCAAATACAGGGTCCAATATTTACTTGGGACTATCAGCTACAATCGCAAGCAGAATGCCAAGAAGGAAATCACCAGTCTCTTCAGAGCTGACTTGTAATTTCCAATTAACACAGTACATAGTTCATACTTCTCTGTCAGAAATAATGTGAACTGCTGGTGAGTGGACACAGGCGGGAGATGAGGACGAGGTTGAGGTGAGAGCCCTTAGCAAGAGACAACCTGTTTATAAACACAGGAGCGGGCTGTTTTTGGAAGTCATCAAGCAACAATGGCCCGTGGCCAGTCTTCCTCGTAATAAAATGAGGAAGGGAGAAATCATTCCAAATTGTAAAAGTAGATTGGTAAATATTTTAGCTGCATACTTCTGGGAAAGCTATTTTCTCTCCCCCTCACCTTCCCCCTTAAGTAGGGCATACTGTTCAGAGTTTAAAACCCAATGGCCAAGTTTTTAGGATAAACAAGACTGTGGCTTTAGAAGGAACCCTGTCTTGAAAGCTGATTTAGTTTGGAAGTCAGGGTGAAGGGAGAGGAGGAGGAGTTGTTCAATAGAAGGAATATGGACGTTACAAAGAAATGATGAGGTTCGAAATGCCTGGGTTTTGTTCCTGGCACTCATACTTCTCCCGGCCGTTTTCGGCACATATAATACAGACGAAGCCAATTTGGCTAAGCCCGGAGCCGCCCAGAGACCTGGAGGAAGTTCAAGTGTGAAAGCCATCAACACGTGGGACTTAAGCTGTGTGTATACAGACAACATAAGCTTTTTGGGAAAGCAGGATAATATAAACTTTGGAGGGAAAACATAAGCTTTTTAGGAAAGCCAGGAAAAACTGACACTACCTAAGATACAGAATAAGAAAAACGTTCCATTGAATAAATTAGATGAAGAGTAAGAAGTTAAACGCCAGAAATAAAAGGGAAGAGAATGGTTGGCTTTGCTGCTGTTCTTGGCTGACACTTGTTTGAAATAGAGGGTTTAAAAACTTTTCTTTCAAACCTGCCATTACAATGCAGAAGGAGCCCCTCCACTGAAGAAAAGTTCAGATGAGAAATGAGTTTTACCTTAACAGATAGTAAACAGGTTCCGTTTAGTGCTTGCCAGCAAGATGGACGGTTAAAGGGAAAAAGTTGCAAAACTATGAGAGTTCTCCAGTTTTCTTATAAAAGAAGCCATTGTTCAGGGTGCTGGGCTGGCTCAGTTAGAAGAGCATGCAACTCTTGATCTCGGGGTCATGAGTTCAAGCCCCATGTTGGGTGTAGAGATTACTAAAAAAAAAAAAAAGAAAGAAAGAAACAACAACAAAAAGAAACCATTGTCTACTGAGCTAGTAACATTTTCTTGTTAAGAAAATTGTATTTTATATAATGCTAGAAGATGTACATTTTGCTCTTTACTTCATGGAAATATACTTTGACTTATTTTAAAAATGCTTTGAAACAGTTCTGGTGTTGCAGCAAGGTGTGGACATAAATGTTTTTTTAAAATGGTATAATTTGATATAAAAGAGTCAATGGTAACCTAAGTTTATCTTAATGGTGCATGGTTTCCAAACTCTATAAAAGATGAACTTACCTCAGGGTTTATCCACCTCAGCACTCTTGACATTTTGACTCAGATAATTCTTTGAAGTGGGAGGCTGTTTTGTGTATTTTAGAACATTTAGCAGCATCCCTGACCTTTCCCCATTAGATACCTGTTGCAACCCCCAACCTATGTCAAATCAAAAATGTGTCCAAATATTGACAAATGTCTGGGAAGGGGGTCACCCCAAATTGCTCCCAGTTGTGAGGCACTGGTGTATTTTGTTTATTTATTTTTAAAGTAGGGTCCACGCCCAGTGTGGAGCCCAACCTGGGGCTTGAACCCGCAACCCTGAGATCAAGACCGGAGCTGAGATCAAGAGTTGGACGCTTCAGCGACTGAGCCGTTCTGGCACCCCTGGTTTATTCTAATAGCGTTATGATAAATCAGTTAAGATGCATCTTCTAATTAAAGAAGAAATAAGGTAAGCTTTGTTTAATCGATATCCTCAGCAATAGAGGGTGACAAAGTAACCGGTGACACTATGAAGCGTGTAAGGTCCCGGGCTGTGCCTGGCGCTGCTTCCGTACTGACACACGTTCGTGATGATGGTGGCTCCAAAGACAACAGAGAGAAGGGAGGGGCGGAGGGAGAGGGAGGGAAGGAGGAAGGAAGGGAGAGGGAGGAGATGGTGAAGGCAGAGCCCTGCTATGCTTTCCATGCTTGCAAATGGGTGGAAGCCGTTGCCTTCAGCTCTCACCGTGCACAGAGCCCGTGAACAGGAAAGCCGTGGGCTGGAGCGGGGCGCGGTCAGGAGGGACGCAAAGGCTACTACAGCACTTTTCCTGCGGAGACGACGCATCTCAGGGCAGTCTGCCCCCGACATCATCCCCCTGCCACACCTTTTTGGGGTATTAGAACGATTACATTTAGTGTGTACGTAGGTGGAGGGAGGTCGAAGACAAGGACCACCACTCTGGTTGTCTAAAAGCAGCGCCAAGCAGCCGAGGGCTACGTCAGATTTTCTGACTGGGACGTCTAAGTCTAAGACAATGTGTCCTTCTTCCACTCTTTCAAGCAGACATGACCGAGGTAAAGCCCGAGTATTCCACCACTGTTTTTTCCACAGTTGAGACTCAGTGATTTTACACTGAGAAATTCCTCCTCGATTCCACCAATAGGTTGTGCACTGAGCATGGGTTTCGGTGACAGAATACTTTCTTTCTTATTTTCCCCCCATGTACTCGGTTGGAAAGACAGGTTAAATCAGGGTGATCAGTCAGATGTTATTTTAAGTGAGCTACGCTTTGACGGTAAGGCAACAAGTAACAGCGAAAAAGCCAAAGTGCTTAATTTTGTTTTCTATGAAATAGTTTATTTTACTGTACGGAGGGGCTACAAATACATAGCTGATATGAACACAAAGTTCTAAACTCTGCAACACTGGTAAGAATGGTTGATGAAGAACGGAGAAGCTAGAGAACAGGGCACGTGACCCTTACAGTTGCTCATCCCCACCATACATCTGAAAACAGCGAAGGCACTTATCAAAATGGTTAAATAGAAGAGTGTGGAATTGCAAATGACACATACCCAAAGCATAAAAATCAAGTGGTTGAATTTTAACATTTTACTAAAATCTCTGAGATATGCAATTTACTTTGTAGCCTTGCAATCAAATCATGAAGACTTCCTCAAATGAAAAGAACCTGATGGAATACTATAAAATCAGAATTTTTCTAGACCCAATAATAATTAAAGAACACTACTACCTCCTGGTAAAGTCCAAAGGCCACTATGATGTGATCATGTCCTCTCTGCGGTGAGGACTACGGAAGTGGACTCTCGTACTAGCACACTGGTGTCTTTGTGATTTCCTAGGCACCCTGATCTAGAAAACTGCTGCGTGCAGTGGAGACACACAAATACGGTATTATCTGTGCTTTCACAAGCTTACACTTACCCACTCTAATTGGGTCGGTAATGCTTTCCTTTCCATTCCTCCCTGACCTGTTCCAAGCAGTTTCTTATAATAAAACGGAAGCCAGATTCAAAGAGTTTGTGTCCCCATCCCTTATTCTATTTGATTTTCAGAAGTCAGAGTAAGACCAAATCAAACCTATAAAGACAGCCCGAGCCCCACATTCACCTGACACATGGTCGTTTGTCTACAACAGGGAAAAGCAGTGGATACACTGAGAAGTAGGGCATCTTTCAGCTTGTTAGGAGTTAAGTACCTTTACATTGCTCTGTGATCATTTCCTGCACAAATATAAGCACTACAATGCATTCTACAACAAATGTACAAATGCTTTTGGACTGATTCATGCCCTTACTCCGCACTCACAGAAAAATAAAATAGACTTCAATCACACTTCTATTGTGAAAACCCAAAACTAGACTAATGAAACAGAGCAGTTAGCTATCCTTGACTTGGTAATACTCTGACTCAATACAGCTAAGGACCTCTTCTAATGGCATTCCTTCTCAACATGAAAAAACAACTTCTTGCAAGTTTTCTAATCAGTGTATAGACACACAGATGTAGATAGAGTCAGTGTGGGCGACAAAGCTGACAGGGCAGCAAGCATATTGAAGACTGTATTGACAATGAAAATTTCAATTTCTTTTTATTCTTGCTACACAGAATTGAACGATGTCAAATTTTGCTGTAGAAATGCTGACGTTATTTTCTAACGCAGACTGATTATACGGTAAGTGACCCACAGGAAAGCTAACAGCATGTATTTCTCCATCTGACGTGTACTAATCATTCTTCCTCCATTTTAGATATGCTCCATTTTTAATATTGAGCTTTTAATCAAGAAACCCCCAAGTTCATAAAATCAGAGTGCAATTTTCAGTGAGCTTTATCAGGATGGAGAAGCCGAAAGACCGCTGGTGATACTGGGTTATAGTCAGAAGGACTTAATCAGTGTTATAATCATAAAATTGTTACAGGGCAATAGGCTTCAGTAATTAAACATAGATCATAAGGGTATGTTTCAGGCATTATAAAAATAGTGACCTGATTTCACTGGGCACCAACTAGTATTTACAAAGCTACTTGAATTTTTCTGTTGATCTTCGTTGCTGTTAAATAATGATACTTTTGATAGTGGTAAAACTTCATTTTTCAAGTGCAGGATGATCTGAGCTGAATGAGAAAAAGAATGATTAAGGGAAGGAAGGAAGACAGGCCTGACATCAATTTGAACAACATATTTTTCTTTTGTTTTTGATTGTAAGAAGGCTCCAAGATTACCACAATAAAGTCATAAACATGCCAGCCATTTTAAGGGTCTCAGGATTAATGAAGACCAAGAAAGACAAAAGGATAAACTGTGAATCAAGCTACCACCAGAACACAGAATGACATGCCCACCACCAGTACTTTTGGCAGCCATATATTTAAATACAAAGAGAATTACATATATACGATATTATCATATAAATACTTCAATTTTTATGGTTAAAATTTTAAAAAATAATTTTATAGTTTTATTTTTTATATTTCTTTAAGAGTGGAATACTTTGTTAAAAGAAACACTGGAAATGTGGATTGCCATGTGAGAAATAATCTTCATCTTCAATGCTATCATGGAGAAACCAGATTTCTCCCCCAACCAACGGAAAATTAACCACTGATGAATCTAATGCCAAGCCCAAGTAAAAGACACACATATGTATGTTAGGACTGATTCTGTCCATCCCGTGACAACATTTCCTTTCCTGAACTGTATTAGCTACTGAGATTCTAAAAATGCTCATTTTCCTGGGCATCCTATTTTGTCAAAGGATTTAGTATTTATTATGTTATTTACATTAATTGACATTTACAAAGAGTAGAGAGACCAGTGACAATACCCCAGAGTATGTAAGACCTTTATCTTTTTTGAAATGTTGTCGGACTATAAAATTTAGCGTAACTTGCAGGTGTCTTGAGTATCTCCTGTTTTCTCCCTTCATATTTCTTTCCATTTAAACAGAACATTTTTGCGTCTTAGTACTAATCCTGTAGAATTAAAAAAAAAACAAAACAAAACACCCCAAAACAGCTTCTGTGTTTCATAAATTCTGAATTAAAATGACCAAAGAAATAAAACCGATGCAGGATCATTTTTCTTTACTATTTAAATACTGGTTCTTCTCTTAATCCTATGTCAAATTTAGTGATACATGTATATATAGTCAACACATCCATGTGCGCAAGTTTCTGCAGAACCTCCAATTTTATTATAAAGCTTCCTCCTCGAACACATTTGAGGACTATGTCTTTCACTTTGACTTATTTAAACGACACGGAGGTTGGCACATTTTAAAGTTAACAATACATCTTATTGCTGTAAAAGCACACTTAGATTAATGGTGACTCTAGCTATTTGGTTACTGACTGATGATTATCTCCTGGCTTTCCACACTCATCATTGTTGGCTAATTTGACACTTGATTGTACAACATGCATCTCTCCGGGGATGATCAGGGAATGCAAAAGTAGCAAATTCTAAGCAGGCGATTTTGCTACTTTTAGCACTTCTGGCAGAAGGACCAGCTGAAGTTAAAGAGGGAAGCTATCAAAGAAAATAAGATTAGAGAATAAGTTACCTGTGGATTTCATTTACTCACATTGGGTCTGGACCCTCCTTTTTGGAGGCTAACTGGAAACAGACTGGACCATGCTGTTCACTTTCAAACACTCCAATGATGTTCTCCAATAATTTTATTGTCTCCAGTTTTACGGTGCCATACTACGCTTTTTGTATTGTTTAAATTTTCCATTTCCATAATCCATATGCTAAAACATTACTACACATTCCCTTATACAGTCAAAAATAGGTTTACTGGAATGTTTTAGTTATAGCCGAAGGCAGCAACATTTACAACGTTTAGCTTTTGTTACACCTATAAACATGTGGAAGTTGCTCGCAAAGCAATTGTAATGTAAGAAGAATCTTGCAGATATTGATGGAATGGCGATGCATGTGTTTTAGCATAATGTTTTGGAACGCTACATAGGCTTCTAGACTCCCAGTCTGACCCCCATGTCGATGCAATAATG
This sequence comes from Ursus maritimus, assembly GCF_017311325.1. NCBI lineage: Eukaryota > Metazoa > Chordata > Mammalia > Carnivora > Ursidae > Ursus > Ursus maritimus. The sequence continues at coordinate 75,805,205 of NW_024424452.1, forward strand.
CAAGTCCTTACAATAACAGTATGAAATATTGTGATCACTGTTTAATTACATGTACAAACAATGAACAGGCAAGTATCTAGTTTCAAATTAGATCCTTGGAATATGGCATAATAGAGGCTGGTTATCTTTGCCTTAAACATAATTTTTAAAAACACATTTTGTTAGAAGGGATGAAGATAACTGGACATTCTCAATGCTCCAATTTGAAGTGATACTTGCCTCTTAGTTTCTTGAAAAAGGAGTTTTGAAAGTTATATACATAAGTTTCATTTAAATTATGCAGCAATCTTTTATTATTGTTGTCCCAGATTTTGTGTAATGAAGATCTCTGTCACCAAATCAAGCACGGTATTTCAAGACTGTAAGAACTGCAAGAGAAAAAAATGAAAAAGGAACATATCAAAATCAGATTCAGATGGTATGTTAAAAACAATATTCCTAAATGTAGCTGTCTACTTTTAGAAACAGGTAATGAGGAAGGAACTTATTATTTTTTTAAAGATTTATTTATTTTAGAGAGAGAGAGAGAATGTGTGCACGTGGGGCAGGTGGGGAGGGGAAGAGGGACAGAGAATCTCAAGCTGACTCCCCACTGAGCACTGAGCATGGAGCCCAGTGCAGGGCTCAATCTCACAACTCTGAGATCATGTCCTGAGCCGAAATCAAGAGACGTTTAACCAACTGAGCCACCCAGGAGCCCCAGGAAGGAACTTTTATCTGAGATGAAAGATAACAAATGGGAATGGATAAGCAAAAATATCACAAAACAAACTAAATGTCTAGTGCTGGCATTTTTTCTTTAAAGATTTTATTTTTAAGTGATTTCCACACCCAACATGAGGCTCGAACTTGCAACCTCGAGACCAAGTCACGTTCTCTACTGACTGAGCCAGCCAGGTGCCACTAAATTGGCATTTTGATCAAATAGATTATGGTATTAACATAGCATAGAGCTGCTACAGTACTTTTTAAATGTTACACATATTGTCCCAGGTTATTAAATATATTTATTAGAAAGTATATATATTAGTTTTTTAAAAACATGCTTAATATCTTAATAGGAAAAGACCTGAAGTACATATGATAGTTATATTAACAGTGGCTATCTCTGTGTAGTACGATTACAGCTGAATTTTATTTTCTTCTTTATGCCTTATTCTACATTTTCCAAATTATCTACCATGATGGTTGATTTTTGGTATCTATAGTAGTTATGTTCTATAAAATCACTACAAACACTGAATTAGTGAAAAACCCTCATTCCTAGGGAAAATACAGGGTTAAATTCTTGCAAGCCTCTGCTACATTTTTGTCAACCAATCAGTATATGACCTTGTGTTTCTGTTCAAAGATAACCCTTTTCATATATGTTGGTGATTCACGAACACTGAACTCCTGGCCAACAGCACTGTAACTTATGCCTAAGAAGCTTATCTAACACAGGTGTTCTCTGGAAGGCCCATCACAGCCTTCTTGAGCTTAGCAACGCTAGCCGACACATAAGCATGATGCTTGGGGGCCACTTTAAATAGTGAAATCACCAAGAAAATGCACAAAAATGGGAGAAATGTGGCACTAAACAGGCTTAGAAAGACACTTGTTACTTTATGAGAGTTGAAACTAGAAAGGCAGAGCGTGGCCTTGTTAGATATCAGCTGGGACATGCACACTGGGAAACTCAGATTTTTCACCGCTCTGAACACAGCTGCCAACGAGTGGGAAAGCACCTCTAGGACTGATTTCTGGTTTACACATCACTGTTTTAGGTGAAGTCACAAACACAGAATCCACGAACAATGAGGATCAACAGTATCTCTTTGTAACAACCTTTTTCTTCTTACAAAGAGAGGATCACTATGGAGTTTTTCAAATGGTTATTTTGAGACACTTTACAGATCTTCGTAAAATCCCTACAAACACAGGTAAAGAGGCCTTGGAGAAAAGGAGGTAATAAAAAAGATCTGACTTTAATAAGAACATTATGGAAAAAAAGAAAGGACAAGAGTTAAGTTTTAATGATTGAAATCAAGTTCAAATCTAAAACCAAAACAAAACGACAAGACAAAAAACCATCATATGGAGAAAATTTATCTGGACTTGTTCTCCAAACACAGTATTATGAAATACAAATTTCCACACCCAAAGCTAATAGAAGATGGATGTAACAGTTGTTTGGCCTTGAACAAATAGCTTAGGCCTGTATTTTCGGGTGAGGGTTGAGGCTAGGCAGGATTCTCTCTGAGAATCTGATAAAAGATAGAGACCCTCTCCCAATAAAAATGTGCATATGGATATTCACATACACTTTTTCATACAATTTAAGAACATTTTCAGAGATCCACAGACCCTACTAGGTTAAGAGGTCCTGACCTGGGTCAGAAGTCATTACTCAATCCTGACATTAGTCATACTAGGTCAACTGAAAATAAGTTAAAAGGGAAATTAGAATGAACTCTAAAACAAATGATACCCCCCAAAATTACTAATCTCATAAATACTTACTGATAATCACTAGCAAAAGGATAACAGCAACCAAAGCCATGATGGCTTTTATCTGCAACACACAAAAAGGCATAAGACAGATATTAATGTTTGACTTGTTAATAAAGTCAAGATTACCTGTTATGCTATTTATTACATTATAACTCATCAATGAGTAGGCTCTTCCCTTGGAAGCTTGTCCAGTTTTTTCTCATGTGAACTTACTGGCTATTTGCGTCTTTTTACAAATAATCAGAGTTCCCAAATTCAGGGGTTTTTGCTTGCCTGGATTTTATTGTTCAAGGCTGTACTGCACAGTAAATAGTAAGAATCAAAGCCTTTACTGGCCTGAACACAGTGTCTATGATTTCTCATGCTTATTTCTAATATGAGACCAGGGAAAGTATGAAATTTTAGCAATTCTGTTCACAAGTGTCAGGATATGATGAATAACGCAGGCATAATATAATACATTCTTTCCACATAACATAAGGCAGTGTTTTTTATAGCACTTACTCTCAAAATATATGAGAACTCTGTTAGTTTTTGTTCCCCTTACTCTCTTTTTGGCATTTTTGTCTCCATCTTGAGGAATATAATTTAGATTCTTTGTGAATAACCTCATTTAATAAGTAACCTGCCTAAGTGTACTCTTTGTTTCACAGTTGAGAGGAGAAACCTGAAGATTAGTCCTCACTCAGCTGCTTCGTATTTTCAGCTCACATCTCCCTATAAAATTGTCACATTCCTCATTTAATCCTAAAATGCATAAACTATAAATTGGCTTGATTTTCCTGATGAATTCAAATGCAAGTCAGTTTTCATCAAACATTTTCACAGATAATTGATTAAAGATGGTTCATTAATAAATAAAAAAGATACCTAGCTACTAACCACACGAGTATCAGAAATAGCAACCAGAAGTAGCTTAAATGTTTCTAAAACAGAGCTACTGGTAACATTTTAGTGGCATCATATTTACGACAACAAAGTGACTAAGAGAATACATGGAAGCTTTGCAATGTGGACACCAGATGCCTATTAAAATTATTAATTACAATAACAAAACAATGTTGAAATTCTCCCTCTTCACCTACTGGGTAATTTTGTTCACTTATTTTTAAAGTCAGGTTTATTGAAATATACTTTATCTAGAATAAAATTCACCCTTTTAAAGTTCATTTTGGTGGGTTTTGACAAATGTCTAGTTGTCAATCACCACCATCAAACATAAGGCATTTCCATCACTCCAAAAAGTTCTCTCATGCCCTATTACAGTCAGCATCCACATCCCCACCCTTAGCCATTGACAACCTCTGATTTTCTGTCCCTATATCCCTTTCCTTAGCCTTTCCTAACTCATCATTATAAAGTCAATCCAGAAAATGGCAGTGATATAGGGACTACTTAGAAATATAATTCAAATATAATTTTAAAATATAATTCAATTTTTCTCCTTAAAAGCATACTGTTCAAAAAAAGAAAAAAAAGAAAAAGCATACTGTTCCTCTGATCTGAAATCTAGAAAATACAAAACAACAATCTTTAGATATGGCTAAAAAAACCAAGCAAAATGCACATTATGGTCATCTTTTTGTGGCTACATGAATGGGTCATGTGTAGGTATGGGGAGAGGAAGTGAGTAGCTTATAGACCCTTTGCTCTTCCAAACCGGGCTATAGGGTAGAGAACTTCTATAAAAATGGAAAACTTAAAGAAAATGGGGAATTTATTCTTTAAAGAATAAAAATTTAAGCCAAAATTAAAATTCTAGACAAGGGGTACAATGAAACATGTTTCCTCAGTTCTATTTCTGAAAGTAAGATGATTTAACAGGTCAACCGACAAAGACAAGTAAATCCATGGCAACTTTTGGAAGAAATTCTTAGCATAAGGCAAAGTCAAGTTTAGAAAGTTACCGCTAAACTTGAAAATGAGAGATTAAAACAGTGAATTTATGTCTAAGATTTTCAACAAAGCCAAAAATGATACACGGAATTTGGAGGAAAAAGAAATTGCTCACGTGACATGAAATTTGCTATGAAATCTTAAACATTTTCTGTTTAATGCTTAGTAGCCATATTTGATTTAAGAAGCAAATTCATTTCTATAAAATGTTTTGCAAGAAAATATTAGTGTATATATTGATTCTCATGTTTTTCCTTGTTAAACATTTCTCTTTTATTTCTTATTTCTCTGGAATAATAGTGAGATTTTTTTAAGCCTCATTTGTCAATAATGGATTTTGACATATAAACTGCTTTTATTTATTCTTTTCCAATGAAAATTATATTTTTCTCTAGCTTCCATCTTTTTAATATCTCTATGTAACATTATAAGTTGCTCCAAAAAGGTGCTAATAATAAATTACACGAAAATTTTATATTTCTTACAAGGCAGTTAAGTCTACAAGTAGCTAAATTATTAATAAAGTGTGGGATACTTCCTATGAAGAAATCCATGAAAACATCCTTTTAGGAATTGCTTGATTCCTTAGTTATTCCTCTTCCCGAAGCTATTAATTAGTTGAACAAATATTTGCTGAGCCCCAACATGTCCCAAGTTCAGAAGCTATAATAAACAAAGCAGTGATAGTTCCCATCCTCACAGAGTTTCAGATCTAGAGGCCCTTTATTCTTTAAGACCACCTGAGATGCTGGGCAACTTATCTAGTGTCATCTGACCGACTTACTTTGCATCCACGCCACCACATTTGCCTTCGGAGTTGTTTGGATCTGTTGCTAAAAGCAGTGGCATTATCCGATAAGCTTTCTATATCACATAGAGGATGGAGAGAAGGATTAAACGACATAACAGGATTCTTTTATCTAGTCACACAAAGACAAGAAAATATTAATTTCTACTTCTGCAAATGTACTCCCTTTTAAGCATTAAAACAACATCCTCCCTTTCCTCCACCCACAAACTCTGGCAATCTGTACTAGGGGAGGTGGGGAAAAAGCAAAAACGGCTGTAGGTCATTTTTCCCAGGGCCTCAATGCTTTCACATAAACTTATGAATTCTGGTAAGAAAATACTCTTTAAAAATTCAAATACCTGACACACCTATGGAAAAAAAAATTTACATGTGGAAAAGGTTAGATTCTTAGAAGATACAAAAAGTGACTGATTTTGAAGTAAAACAATGAATTTTATTTAGTTATTTTTGCTGGGACATTATCAGTTTTATTGAGGATGTGGAACAGTAAGAACTCTCATACATGGTGAGGATATAAATTGGTAGAGATTTAATCACTTTGAAGAATAGTTTGATAGTATCTAGTAAAGCTGAAAATATCTGTCCCCTACTAAACAGCAATTTATTGCTAGTTACACACCCTAGAGAAAACTTTCACACATGCGCACAAGGAGACATATACAAGCATGCCCACTACAAACCTGTTTAATAGTGAAAAAAAATCTGAAACATTAACAGGACAATGGATAAACAAACTGTGAAACAGTCTGAAGCAAAACAATGAATTTTAAAAGTGGTTAAGTAAGTTTTGTGGTTCTACAAGTCTTTCAAGGATGAGTGAGGTATTCAGTCATTCATCACTGAAATAATATTTGAGAAGCTGACACGTGCCAACTGTTACAAGTACAGAGACTAACATTTGTCAATAAAGAAATGTTACTAAGTTATCAGAGAAAGCCTAACATAAAAATATCGATGAAGTTTGACGTAAGTGTTGAAAAGAAGTGATTAGACGTTTCCTTCTTGAGATCATAAGAAATACAGTGCACATGAAACATAATAAGGCAAAAAAAATTCTATTCTAACTGTTCAACAATAAATTCAAAATTTTTCCATTCTCAACCCAACAATTAATGCAATAAGATGATTCAAGTAAAGGGAGCTAAAGTTAAAATACTAAAATCACAAACTGAAGAACCAAGTATCATTTTCCTAAGCCAAGATTCCTAAACTCTGGCTTGAGAAATGGGAGGAGAAATAAACTATCAAAACACAGATTAATAATATCAAGAAATATATGAAGTATCTGTACCTGATTTGTCCTGTAGTTCATCTAGTCTCTCCCCTCTTTCAATTACCTTTGTAATATTTTCTTGCATGACATCAATAACTTCATCCACCTGATTCTGAACACTAGTTTAAAAGAAAGATTTAAAAATCATTTTTTCTTTTGAGCATTTTATAATGTTTGAAACTTTCATTAGAAAACTTCCATAGCTTTTCAGACAAGTACTCAACTATAAAATGTTTAAGTGAAGGCTGTGTAGCACGGTCCTTCCTTTTGTGGGTTTGAACACTCAGGAAATTAAAGATACTATAAGTCAAAGTCACATTTAACTTAAAGATAGCTTATTTAGCCCTGTTCCCGCAATTCCTGTCAGAATGTTCAGTAACTGCCGATTTTAGTCAAATAGATTGACTCTAAATAATCAGTTTCATTTTCTTTTCCACAGGCTACTGAAGCATCCCATAGACGCAGCTATAACCTACTTTTGCTGTAGTTTATACACTAAGGCTAACAAAGGAGTTTGCCTGGGTGTGTGATTAGTTTATGAAAATACTTAGTTTCCAAAAATGGAAATGTACACTGATGTACATGGGTGTAGCTGTTCAGTGCTCATCAGTTTTCTCTTAAACAAACAGGTTTAAGACATGGGCACAGCTGGGAAGGTTCTGAAGCACCCAAGAAGGAGCAGAAAAGAAACATTTTTGGGGGGCGCCTGGGTGGCTCAGTGGTTAAGCTTCTGCCTTCGGCTCAGGGCGTGATCCCAGAGTCCTGGGATCGAGCCCCACATCAGGCTCCTCTGCTGGGAGCCTGCTTCTTCCTCTCCCACCACACCTGCTTGTGTTCCCTCTCTCGCTGGCTGTTTCTCTCTCTGTCAAATGAATAAATAAAATCTTAAAAAAAAAAAAATACTTAAAAAAAATTTTTTTTGTTTTTCAAAATGAAAATATAATTTCCTTCTTTATGTTAGGTGATGAGGGCCTGTTCTAACCAAATTTCAGACTGTTTAATAAAGACTTAATCTTCATTGGTTCATTTGTCTAGTTCTCAGCTGCCTACTCTCACGCAGGAGTTACCTTGAGTACACAAACACAGAAATGTAATTTAAAGTGTTTAGTTTTCCTCTGTTCTGTTAGACAAAAATTACCTTAAATAACTTCATAAAATGGTCATGCCAGTGAAATATTTAAAAGGAGAAATAAAGTGAACTCATGTTCTTAAGACTCAAAAATGTTTAAAATGCACTGGATCACTAGCAACTATACACACACACACATATACCTTATGTACATAAATTTTATATATATATATATATTTATACATATATAAAATTTATAAGGATATGCAATTGTTTCTAATTGGGGAAGAAAGAATTGTGTCAATTATCACCTACAGTGCTTTGAAAAAAAAAAAAAACACTTCACAATACACACCTTGTCTCTGCCCTCTGTTCCACACTATCCCCCAAACTAACCCAGTAAGTCAGGGGTGAGGCATGGGTATGTAATTTTAAGTTTTATCTCTTCCCTTTGAAGAACCGTATCTCCAAAAAGTTTGCTTTAGAATAAAAATGAAGACCCATTTAGACATAGGTGGGTTCAGAAGCAGTCTCAGATTCAAGTAGCAATGACTATGTTTGATGAATGTCCCTCCTTCCTATGTGAAAAGCATTATGTAAACCCACTGGTTATCCACACACAGACTTCTGGGTTCATCCCAGCTCCCCAGAATTCTGTGTCACCCACACAGATCCTACTGAAGGGTATTAGACTGAAGTACAACCAAGCTGGAATATTCAGAATTCTCTTCCACCCAAAAAGATCCGAAAAAGCCCCTGAATCCTTAAGATGGCTTGTTGCAATTCCTAATCACCTAAACAAAGAGCTAAAGTTCATCCTATATAAGAACAATGGCACAAAAACTTAAGCAACTAATTAATGTGTTCAATAATCAACGAGAGCCTGCTACGTATTGCTTTAGGCACTGGGAAGACAGTAATGAACAAAGCAGACAATCCCAGCTCTCACGGAACTTACGTTCAAATGTGGCATGAGTGCACTGCATGAACCTTCAGAGCCGAGATACAGCTTGTCTCTGTCCCACTTGTCTACCAAAAGCATTTAACACTAAGTGAAAGTACATACCTGTTTCCTGCCTTTCCCCCACTAGAAGCTAAGCTTGATGAATGCAGAAACTTTGCCCATTTTGTTCATTTTTGCAGCCCCAGTACCAGCCACAGTGCCTGTTCCCATTCAATGAACATTTGCTGAATAAGCAAACAATTTGGGTATAAATCCTGCAAAGCATACCCAGTTACTTGACAAAGATATAAGGTAGTGAATGCAGAGGTCTCCAATGAACTCAGAGAACTGTAACAGAAACACAGCTATTGTTCATCAAGAACCAATCTTGAAATTCCCAAGGTAGTTACTTTTTGTCATTTGCAAGGGATGACAAGAGCCGCCAGGAAGGCAGTACTGCAGGGTTGGCGCAGAAAACAGGTCTGTACTGCAGCCCCTCCACGTGATCAGATGACGGCCACTAGGGATATTGATACACTACACATGATTTTAAAACAAAAACAAAAAACTGAAGAAGTAACTATGGTCCTAGAATCCCTATAAGCAAAAGACCTCATGGATAAAGGCAGATTAATTAGGACAGAACTCATACAATTCTAGATTAATTTTTACTACACTGTCAGAAACCTAAGGGTATTACTTCAACAGCCTGGCACACATGCAATAATTCTCTCACTATGAGAAATCAGCCAACATTTTAATTTTTCTGCTAAGGATTAACTAATAAATTGTTACTTTCTCTTTCACATAGTACTGTCCGCTGGTATAACAGTCTTAATCCAGCTATCGTAAAACCCTTATTTAATAATGGAAAATCTCATAATGTGTTTCTATATTTCAAGATGTTCTCATGCCCAGAATGCAAGTTCTATAGAAAATTATCTATTTATTTTAATATAAAGGATAATTCTTTAAAAAGAAGTGATAACATATTTCACATGATCTTATACATTTTCACAGCAGTTACAATACCAATCTCTACTTGTATTTTATGTTGATCTTATCCTCATTATTACACCTTAAATCATTTAAGCCTTAAAAGCAGAGACTGTCCCACTCATCCTTTTATTTCCTAGGTCATGTGAAATGTGCCTGGTAGAAAGTAGGCATTCAACAAATATTTTCTGATCTGGATGATTTCATTCATTCAAAAAACATTTATTAAGGAGTTATTATTATACTATTTATTGAGGATACTAATGTGAAGGTTTTAAGTCCAATCTTTAGAGAGATTAGAGTCTACTGGGGAAAACTGGTATCCGTGATTATACCACCATGCATTAAGTGCCATAATGGAAGGAAGCCCATAGTATCAGTTGTGTAGCCTGGAGCAGACAGACACGGCATCAAGATCCTGGTACTGAGTTTTAAGGGGATAAGTTCGTAAACTGGGCAGAGTAACGAAGGAGGCTGATGGTGGGAAAATTCTAGGCTAAGGAAATATATGTGAGAGGAGGGGATATTTCAAGCACCAAGTTATTAACTGGACATTGGTGAAGAAGTTGGGGCAAGAAAGGGTAGAGGCAAGAAAGGGTAGAAGCAGGAAAAGGATAGAAAGATTTGTAATTTGAGCAATCGAGTATCAGGAGATGATGCTATTAACTAAAATAGGAAATTAAAACTTCAAAGGAAAAACAAGTTTGTAAAAGAGGGTGTGGAGATTTATATCCTTTCCGGTTAAAGGAGTCATACGGTAGAAGAAAAGGACACAGAGAGAACATACCCAAGAAAAGATAAAGATATGCACAAAGGAAAAGACATTTCAATTTGATTTAAGTCATCCTTAGGGCCTGACAGCACCTGTATTCCTGAAATGCCTCTATTCCAGTTATCAACAGGGAAGCTGCATGGTATAGTAGTGTCTGCCGCAAGCCTCCTTGAGCCTCATATTTTCTCACTTTTAAAATGAAAATGATCATCTCTCAACTTGTGAGAATTAGATGTAACAGTGTTTTTTAAACATTTAGCACAATGCCTAACACTTAGCATGTCCTTAATGTCAGTGCTCTTCTACTAAGAAAGAAAAAAATCATGCTCTACAACAAATACTCTAAAGAAAATATTTATTTTCATACTTAATACCCCCATCTTGTGGCTTTTTAAGGTACTGTTGACTAAAGAAGGTTTAAAGTTATGCTGTATTTTTGCAACTATATATTTTTTGTTGCATCATGGAACATTCCTTGGAGGCCTTTTTATAAAGTTAAACTAATTGGACCAAGACTATAGTTAGGAAATTTCCTACTCCTAACAGAGAATGCCTGTAATTCATTAGAGTTGCATTTATAAAGCTATTATTTAACTTAAAAGCAAATAAAACATTCTAAAGAGAATCATACATTTTATATAGGCATGTGAATATTTTAAATCTTTCACCAAAAAAATCTTCCATAGAAAGTGATGGTGAGTATTTTTTTGTGGGAATAATCTGGTGTCAACATGCCCATCAAATTCAAACAAAGCAACAATGTTGCTGATGCATGCAGTTAAGAAATACCCTGTATTAAAATGTTGCAAACTAGGTAGTGCCAACACAGCTTAAAGAAACTCACCAGTGCTAGCAATTTTGGTTACTCAACTAATGCCAGGAATTTTGTCCATGGGCAAGGTGTGTGGTAGGTTATGTTCCGCCATCTTGAGCACACACACTGAGTCATGCCTGGTTAAATACACATTCATGATTTTGCCCACAAAGCTGAATATGTGTGTTTTGATGACGAACCACCTTCTAAGTCTGGCAAGCCTTTAGCTCTGGAGTAAGAACCATTACAGTTACTCAATAATCCCTTACTATTCTAAAATTCTGTGATCACCAAAGATACTGTGCTAATTAATATGTACATAAACATATTCATGTTGTGTATGTGCTTGGCACTTGCTAACATAGATACTTTGTTTGCAGTGCCCATTCTGTCCCACCTACCAGTAGTGGTCTGGGTTCATCTGGGAAATCATATTCAAAAGACTCAACAAGCCATACTCACTCTACAGTGAGGCTATCAGATAGGAAACAAAGCATACTGATAGGACAAAAAACAAGTGTGTCATCAGCGGAGTCCTCTTCTCCAGGCGGTTTAGGTGTAAGAACTATGTGGGTGGATACAGAAGTCACTGTGGCTCAGTGTAGAGGAAGAGCTCTGCCATGACATCCTGATGACCCTGAATGCTTTGTAATCCTCCCTCAACACGAGAAGATGAATGGCTTGTGAGGCCATCTCCCACTCATCTCCCTAGAAGATGGTCACAAGACAATTTCTTACCACCTCCCAGGTTCTGATGATGTTTGGAGGCTTCCTTGCAGGTCATATCTGCAGGCTATAAAACCCCTGAGCTACAGTGCAGAATTGGCCTCTTTGTCACAGGGTATCCTACAACTTCTATTACAGCCATGCAGCCCCTTTTGTTTTGGAATCATCATTTCTGGTATGTAGGACAAGAACCCAGAGTTTGGCTACTCTTCCTTTTACGGTCTACGTACATAATGAACTGCCTGAATCTAAGCATCTCATTGTATCTTTACTGTATCTTTACCAAATTAGAACCTTGGAGCAGCAGAGACTCTCTTCTGCTGGCCTTGAAGCAGCAAGTACCATCAGTTTTACATCTGCAAGAAAAATAATTCTGGCAACAACTACCTGAGCTTGGTCAGGAGCTTCAAGTGAGATCCCAGCCCTGGCAACACCTTGATTTCCGGCTTGTGAGATCCGGTGCAGAGGGCCCACCTAAGCAGTAACCAAACTCCTGGACTCATGGAAAATGTGAGATGATAACGTGTGTTGTTTTAGGCTGCTAAGTTCAGGGCAATCTGTTACATAGCAAGAGAAATGAAAACATCCCGTCTACCACTCAAATCAGTTTGTTGGAACCTTGGTTCTGTATTGCAGAATCCATTAGCTATTCTATTCACACCATTAGGCTAAGTGTGGACATTTTCTTTCCACACCAACAGCTACCTAAAGCCCAAGTGTCAGACCAATAACTTGACTCCCTATTACAGCACCCTTCCCACTGTGTGCCAACCACATCCTGAACTAGAGCAGTGACTATTCCTCCTTAGATCCTGAATCCAGGCCATTTAGTTTATTGTCCACAGTTAGTCTTCAGAACCCGGTCAGTTTCCAGGGCTATTTCACTGCTCCTCCCATTCCTTCTCTCTTCTTATCAGGACTCAGATCCTTCTAACATTAGATATATTTACTACAGCAATACCCATCACACTACCACCACCAACATACACAGAAAAAGCTTTAAACTGAAAATTACTTAGCTATAAATCTTAGATCAATATAGGAATTAGGATAAGTAATAGATATGAAAAAATTCTGGAGAAATATAAAAAAATATTATACTTCAAAAAACTAAATCTATTATATTACTTCTATTAATTCTGAAAATGGGAATCAAGCTATAGATTTAAAACCAAAATGGACCTTGAGATTATGCTAAATAAATGGATTTGACATAAAGTAATCAAGTTAAGAAAAACCAACACAGAAATTGGATTTCCTTAGCCATTATTCAGAGGTAGCTTTGTGAAAATAAAAACATTCACTGGGTTTTTACAATAGTTTTGTGAAAATAAAAACATTTATTCGGTTTTTACAGTCCCGTAGTTATAGTTAGTCTACATCAGGGCTCCGTGAATTTTTTCTGTAAAGGGCAAGACGGATAATAGATATTTCAGATTTTGTGGGCCGTAAGGTCTCTGTCACAACCACTCAAATCTGCCATTGTAGTCTGAAAGCAGCCACAGATAATAAAACAAATAGGCATGGCTGTGTTACAATAAAACTTTATTCAGAAAAATAGGCAGCAACCAGATTTGGCTCATAGGCTGAAGACTGCCAACCCTGGGTCCCCACAGAAATATGATAATCACTTAAGCAAATAAGTATCTCAGGCACTTACTGCTTAATTTTATCATTTCTAGGTCCAAATCTTGGTCCAGATGGTCCCCTTCTGAAAACAAAATACCAAGTACATATTCATAATGAGAGCATTAAAAAAAAAAAAACAATAGTAAACACACACACAAAATCAAGCTCAACTCTAAACATGGATCAGTCATTTATTATAAGAAACCACATTTTACTGGTATTGCTGGAACTGAATGATGTTTATCACACCTGTACTTTCCTGGTACTTAGCGCTGGCCACAACCAACCTAATTCTTCTGCATGTTAAAATTTTCAGAAAAAGTAGAGTTTATATAACCCTTTGTTTATACACAGGTTGTTCTAATCACTAACCTCCGAAACACCTTAACACCTCAAGTGCCAGTGACTATGAATAGCTTTATCATCAATTATAGAACACTAAAAGTAAATTCACCTTCGAATTAGGTTATCATAAAATGCTGATTATCAGGAATGGATATAGAGAAAAATCCATTCAAAACACTAGTATTTTTTTCGTTACTCATCTTAAACTTACCAACAAAGCTAAAGGGATATCCAAGAGTCTATGAAAATACCAACATTTCTCAAATTATTTATTAGTCAAGTGTTGTATCATTTCAATGAATTTAGTATTCTGGAAATAAAAACTTTTGGATATTTTGAGTAATTATCATTCCTCTGAGATAGAGAATAAGGTATAAACCACAAAAATTTTAAAAAGTAGGATCGGGTGCCTGGCTCAGTTGGTAGGACATGCCACTCCTGATCTCAGGGTGGAGAGTTTGAGCCCCATGTTGGGTGCAGAGCTTACTTTAAAAAAAAAAAAAAAAAAAGATAAGAAAAGGAAAAAAAATATGATCTGTACTAATTAAACACTAACTCCCATTCCCCCTCGTCCTAGCCCCTGGCAACCTCCATTCTACTTTTGTGTCTCCATGAATTCACCTCCTCGAGGTACTTCATATAATAGTGGAATCATGTAAAATTTATCCTTTTGTGATCAGCTTCTTCCACTTAGCATAATGTCTTTGAGGTTCATCCATGTTGTAACATGTGTGAGAATTTCCATCCTTTTTGAGTAATAAAGGCTGAGTAATATTCTACTGTATCGATATACTTTTTTTTAATCCATTCACCTGCTGACATTTAGGTTGCTCCATCTTTTGACTATTGTGAATAATGCTGCTATAAACTTGGGTGTTGATTTTTTTAAAAATGTATTTATTTTGTCTCCCTTTCAACACCCAGACAGAACCACAAGGTGTGGAAGCCGCATTTTGAGCAAGTGTGTCCGCTTGATGTCAGACCCTCTGAAAGTGGACTTCCAGCGGTACACTGCGGGTCTTCAGAGTGAGTGTTTCTCATAAGGGTATCCAGCTTCCAATGAGCGAATCACTTATTTAACCCTCTGGCCTTCTGTTCAACCCTAAGTTCCTTTCTGACAGGCAGCTATTGCTCTAGTTCTAAGGCTTTTCACCATAACTGGCACCGTGGCAATTAGCTCTGTGACTCTTTGGAAATCTTGTCACATGTAGGAAATTATCTTCCCACTTCATCTGACCTTGCCGAAGTGAAACTATTTCCTGTTAATGGATCTGCTTCCTATCCGGCAGGCTCTTTTTGTTCACTGCCTCACAGCTGTCAATTACTTTTTATAAAATGTTTTTATTTGGGGGAAAAAGCCTCTACAAAATCTCTGCAACATTATAACAAAGAGGGAGGCAAATGTTTTCCCTCAGGCACACCACTCTACATCAATCTCCAGAGAAAACTCCTGCAACAATACACCCGCCTTCCTGACTTTGCAAATACAAATCTAGGCCTGCATGAACACAGCCCTTTCTAATCACAACTGTAAAGGATTGATCAGATCAATTAACTGACAAAGTATCATGGCAATTTAATGGGAAAAGGATAATCTTTTCATCAGATGGTGGAAGAACAACTGGACAGCCATATGCCAAGAAGTAAAACAAAACAAAACAGAAATCATTCTTTACCCTTACCTCAACCATATATAAAAATTTACTTGAAATAGATTATAGACCTAAATGTAAAAGCCAAAAGCATAAAACTCCTAGAAGAAAATATAGGAGAAAATCTTATTGAACTTGCATTTGGCATATATTTCTTAAATAAGCAAAAACAATAAAAGAAAAAATGTGATTTCATCAACAGTTTGATCTTCAAAAGATACTGTTATGAAAATGGAAAGATTAAGTTACAGATTGAAAGTAAGTATCTGTAAAACATATCTGACAAAGAACTCATATCTTGAATACAAAAACAACTGAAAAAGAAGACACATTTAGCATTGGGCAAATATTTTAACATGTACTTTATCAAAGAAGATATGAGGATGGCAAATACACACAAAAATGATATCCAACGTGATTTGTCATTAGGGAAATGCAAATTAAAACTATAGTGAGATACCACTACATAACTGTAAGAATGGCTAATATTAAAACACTGACCATATATAGTATTGATAAGGATTCAGAGCAACTAGAACTCTTGTACAATGCTGGCGGGAATATAAAATGGTACACCACTTTGGAAAACAGCCATAAAGATATACTAGCTATTCAACTAACTCCTAAGTATTTTCCCAACTGAAAGCGTAAGTCTACAAAAATACTTGTACATAAATGTTTATAGTAGCTTTATTCATGATAGCGAAAACTACAAACACCCCAAACATCTATTAGTAAGTGGATGAATGAATGAATTGCAGTACATTCATGTAATGGAATACTTCTCAGAAATAAAAAGGAACCACTGATACATGTGACAGCATGGATGAATCTCAAAATAATTATGCAAAGTGAATGAAGTCAGTGGGGGGTAAAAAAAAAAAAGGCACATTGAATGACACCATTTATTTAAAAAATTCTAGAATATACAACCTATAGTGATAGAAAGCAGATCAGTGGTTGCCTAGGGACAGCGGAAGTAACAGATTCCCAATGGGTATGAGGAAACTTTTGAGGTGATGGTTATGTTCATTACTTGATTTTGGTGATGACTTCACAAGTGTATAGTACATGTATCAAAACTCATATACTCTATGCATTTTATTAGATGTTAATTACATCCCAATAAAGCTGTCAAACAAAAAAAAAACTTACAGAAAAAAGTCTTCTTCTTCATCTGAATCATCTTCCAAAAGATTTCTCTGTCAAAAAAAAAAAAAGACTTGAGTTTTCAGATTCAGAAGGCTTACAAACTGTCAGGGAGGAGTAAAGAAAGGAGTTCTATCCTAGTGAAAGCTCTTACCTCCAAGGTTCCAGACAGAGGGAAGAGTGATCACCTGTGCTTCATTGTAAGCTAAGAGGCAGAACCACATAGGCCAATCCTCCAAAGAAAATGCTTTTAATAGCAGGATCCTATGACTGACTACAAGGTAGTAAGGTCGCTGAAGCCAGAGTGGGAATAAGGAACTGTAGGCAATCAGGAAGAAGTTAAGTCCCTTCTCCTTCCTCTTGCTTTCCAGTATCTCTATACAGGCAGAACCTAATAGGGAGCCAGGGCGCAAAGGAGAAATGTAGTTGCAGAGCCATCTCCAGTATCAGAGAGGAGTACAGAAGACAGGTTCGGAGCTGGGAGACAAGGGTTTAATAATTGGCACAGTCCACCTACTACCTTCACGGTTCACAAATAAACCTCTACACATATCAGAACTTCCAAACAAACACAACTTTATACTTTTATTTAATAAGAATGGAACTATTTTCCTTAAGATGAAGATGATCATACCCTCTCTGAACAACCAGATCTTTTCAGCAATACAAGAACGTAGATGGTATGTAACTTGTAGGCAGAATAATAACTCCCCAAGATATCCCCAACCTAATCCTTGCAACATGTGAAAATGTTTCCTTGCATGCTAAAAGGGACTCCGCAGATGTGATTAAGTTAAAAATCTTGAGATGGGAAGATCAATAGGGATTATTCATGTGGGCCCAACATAATCACAAGAGTTCTTAAAAGAGGAAGGCAGAAGTGCCAGAGTGAGAGAGAGAAAGAGAGAGAAAGGAGACAGAGAAGACAGGGAGGGAAAGGGTAGGGGGAAGGGGAGGAATTAGAAGATCTTATACTGCTGACTTTAAAGACAATGGAAGGGGGCGCCTAGGTGGCTCAGTCGTTAAAGACAATGGAAGGGGGCGCCTGGGTGGCTCAGTCGTTAAGTGTCTGCCTTTGGCTCAGGGCGTGATCCCAGGGTACTGGGATCAAGCCCCACATCAGGCTCCTCTGCTGGAAGCCTGCTTCTTCCTCTCCCACTCCCCCTGCCTGTGTTCCCTCCCTCCCTCGCTGGCTGTCTCTCTCTCTGTCAAATAAATAAATAAAATCTTAAGAACAAAAAAATTAAAAAAAAAATTAAAGACAATGGAAGGGCATGAGCCAAAGACCACAGGCAGCCTTAGAAGCTGGGAAAGGCAAGGATACAGATTCTCCCCTACAGCCTCCAGAAAGAACACATCCTGCCAGAGCCTTGATTTTAGCCCAGGAAGACCCACTGTGGACTTCTGGTCACCAGAATCGTAAGATGGTAAATCTGTGTTGTTTTGAGTTTGTGGTAATTTGTTACAACAGCAATAGGAAACAAATACACCACCTATGTGCCTTTTCTGAGAAAATCACTCAAGGAATTTCACCAGCCCAAAAAACCCAATTATATCAGAAGAAACATTCTAAGACAGAGACTGATACAATCATTGAATCTAATAAAATGTGTGGTCAAATCTGAATAAATGATGATAAGGTGATGGTGAATTATATCTTACAGCTATTGAAAAAGAAAAGGTAAGGAATAACTTTAAAAGGGCCCAAAATTGTTCTAATAAAACCTAGGAGTGGGAGTGGAAGAGGAAATGCAGAAGTAAGAGTGAGAGGCGCACCTCACCGGGGACAGGAGTGGGGGAGGCGGGAAGCTTGCTAGAATGAGAAAGTAAAACAATGGAGTGGGCATTGTTTTTGGTATGTTGAAAGAGAACAAAGATTTAAACATAACTGTTTTTTGGGGACTTGTTTTGTTTTGGAAGATTTTATTTATTTATTTGAGAGAGAGAGTGAGCATGAGTGGGGGAGAGGCAGAAGGAGAAGGAGGCTCCCCACTGAGCAGGAAGCCCAAGTGGGGATCAATTCCAGGACCCTGGGATCTGACCTGAGCCCAAGGCAGACGCTTAACCGTTTAACCGACTGAGCCAGCCAGGCGCCTCTAAACATAACTGTTAAAATATGAAGTTAATAACAAAAAAGAGAGAGGGACAAAGGAAGGACTTTTTTTTTTTTTTTTTTAAGATTTTACTTATTTATTTGACAGAGTCAGCCAGCAAGAGAGGGAACACAAGCAGGGGGAGTGGGAGAGGAAGAAGCAGGCTCCTAGCGGAGGAGCCTGATGTGGGGCTCGATCCCAGAACACTGGGATCACGCCCTGAGCCGAAGGCAGACGCTTAACGACTGCGCCACCCAGGCACCCTGAAAGGACGTTTTTTAACTACCTAGCGATACTGGGGCTGGGGAGAAGATGAGGAAAAACAATCCATCTGCCAAAGTAGTCAGGGAAAAGAGGGACAACATATGAAATATAATGAACCATATCTATGGATAATATATAACATACCACAGAGAGTGAGAAAATGAAAAAGGATGTATTCAATATTCATTTAATAAACATGTTTGTGCATCTTCTATGTGCTAGGCACTGTTCTAGGCAAGCACCAGCTTTGAACAAGACAGTCAAGTCTGAACTCTCATAGAAAAATATCTGATGGTGACAAATGCTATGCTGAGAACTGAAACAGTGACAGGATAGGAAGTGACAGGGTGACTAAATGAGATTAGGTTGTCATGGAAAATGACTCTCAAGAAATGAAATTTAAGCCGAGATCCAAAGATAACAAAGGGCCAACCAAAGATCAGGGGGAGAGGCTTTCATGGCCAGCAGAGCGACTGGCTAAGACAGAAAGAGCCCAAATATGTTAGTTATCATAACAAACATGAATGGTTTGAATGCTCATATTAAAAGTAAAAACTACACATGATTAGAGTCCAAAAATTCCAGCCAGTATCTGTTTACAAAAAATTCACCTAAAACAAATGTCAAATAAAGGATGAAAAAAAGAAGTGGAAAAAAACACATCAGCAGATTCTAATGAAAAAAATGTCAGGGTTAGCAATATTAATACAAAGATGAATTTTAGGACAAAAGCATTAAACAAACTGACGAGGAGAAATTGGTGATGAGGAGAAACTGGCTGGTAGAAATGTGGAGAAAGTGGAATCCACATACACTGCTAGTGGGAATGTAAAAATTGTGCAACCACTTTGGAAAACAATTTGGCAATTCTTCCAAAGGTTGAACATAATAACCAAGCCAGCAATTCCAGTCCTAGGTATTCACGCAAGAAAAATGAAAATGTGTTCACGTAAAAATCTGTATGTGAATATTCATAGCACTGCTTTTTTTTTTTTAAGATTTATTGAGAGAGAGTGTGAGTGTGGGTGGGTGGGGGGGGGGCTTTGGGGGGACAGAGGGAGAGAAAGAGAGAGAATCTCAAGCAGGCTCCATGCTCAGAGCAGAGCCCAATGTGGGGCTCGATCTAACAACCCTGAAGATCATGACCTGAGCTGAAATCAAGAGTTAGACACAACAGACTAACCCACCCAGGCAGCCCAGCACTGCCAGTTTTTTTTTTTTTTTTTTTAGGAATTTATTTATTTAGAGAGACTGTGTGTGCATGTATGCAGGGGGAGAGGCAGAGCGAGAGGGAGAAAGAGTCTTTTTTTTTTTTTAAAGATTTTATTTATTTATTTGACAGAGAGAGAGACAGCCAGCGAGAGAGGGAACACAAGCAGGGGGAGTGGGGGAGGAAGAAGCAGGCTCATAGCGGAGGAGCCTGATGTGGGGCTCGATCCCATAACGTTGGGATCACGCCCTGAGCCTAAGGCAGACGCTTAACCGCTGTGCCACCCAGGCGCCCCATGGGGAGAAAGAGTCTTAAGCAGACTCCACGCTGAGTGCGGAGTCCGACAGGAGGGCTGGATCTCATAACCCTGAAATCATGACCTGAGCCAAAACCAAGAGGCAGTCGCTTAACTGACTGCACTACCCAGGAGCCCCAACTACTATTCTTAACAGTCAAATAGCCAAAAAGTCAACAGCCAGAAGTGGTGTGGAAAAAGTCATTAATATTCCAAAAAACCCCAAATGTCCATCAAGTGATGAATGGATAAATGTGATATATCCATATACTAGGATATTATTCAGCAATAAAAAGGAATGAAGTACTGATACATGTTACAACACGCATGAACTTCAAAAACACTAGGATTTAAATTCAAAAAGCCAATTATAGAGACAACATACTGTATGATTCCATTTATATAAAATGTCCAGAGTAGACAAATCTATATATTGGTGGTTGTCTAGGGTTGAGGGGATGAGAAGAATGAGGGATGAATGCTAAAAGGTACAGGGTTTCTTTTTGGAATGATGAAAATGTTCTAAAACTGACTGTGATGATAGTTGCACAATTCTGCGAATAAACTGAAAACCACTGAATTGTACGCTTTAAAAGAGTGAATTGTATGGCATGTGAACTATATCTCAATAAAGCTGTTACTAAGAAAAGTGGAATGCGAAAGTAGAATAAAACTTTAAAAAGTTTTTAGAAGTAATTTATAGATTATTAGAACCAGTTACCAAATTTCACCATCTGATAAACATTCAAAAGGAGGTCTCTACTTAAACAGCCAATTTTGTTCAATTCTGGTTCAATATCCTATTTTTACAGTTAATTGTGGCAGTAATCAACCAACAACGTAAAGAGAAAGAGCCACAGTTACACTCTCAGCAGCGGAACTGATAGAGACTATTTTTTATAATTTTAAGTATATACATAAAGCTTATTTTATTTTATTTTTATTTGACAGAGAGAGACACAGCGAGAGAGGGAACACAAGCAGGGGTAGTGGGAGAGGAAGAAGCAGGCTTCCCACTGAGCAGGGAGCCCAATGCAGGGCTCGATCTCAGGACCCCGGGATCATGCCCTGAGCCAAAGGCAGGTGGTTAAGGACTACCCAGGCACCCCCATAAAGCTTATTTTAAAAAGCTTCCTAGCAATTAGTCTATTGGTGGATTCTACCCCCTTCAAGTAAAAAACAAACTAGAGTGAGTCAGAATAAAGAAAAGACAAATGTTTCCCGTATTGTACTAAAAGATACTTAAAATCAAGCTGTTGTAAAGAGTGAATAATATGAGGTTCAGAACTTGTACAAAAAAGGAATGTGTAAAGTGAAGTCGACTATAAGCTCCATACAGGCAGAGACTGCGCCCTCCAGTTTTTTAGCACAATAGCAGGTGGTCGATAAATGCATCAGTAAATGAAGAAATAGTAATGAGACAGGAAGTGAGCGAGGGCTTCAGGTTGCTGGATAAAAAAGAAAAACACTAAGTCCTTTCCTCAATAAATATTTCTTGAGTATTTATTCTAAAAGTAATCTATCTACAACATTCCTATCAAATTTCTTCCAAAATTCTGCATAACTTCTAGATTTATAGATAATCTGCATAGAATGTTCTGGGATAAGGGCGCCTGGGTGGCTCAGTCGGTTAAGCATCTGCCTTCGGCTCAGGGTCCTAGGATAGAGCCCCACATCGGGCTCCCTGCTCAGTGTGGAGCCTGTTTCTCCATCTGCCTCTCCCCCCACTTGTGCTCTCTCTTTAAAATAAATAAAATCTTAAAAAAAAAAGAATGTTCTGGAATAAATTAGAAATTGAATGTTACATAAAAACTACTCTGGACTCCAAGACAATTATAGAACCAACATTCTTTATCTGCAATTCCAAAAATCTAAGAAGTTCTGAAAACCAAGAGGTTTTGTAAGTTTGGAGCCAAAACTTATTTGGAGGAAAACGTGACCTGAATTGATGTTAGCTAATTTATTTATATGCTTTACTTATATATTTAGAGTAATCAGACATTTCTTTTCTTTTTATTTGGGGGGGGGTGTGGGAGAGAGAAAGAGAGAATCTTAAGCAGGGTCCACGCCCAGCAGCAGAACCCAACTCGGGGTTCAGATCTTACAACCCTGAGATCATGACCTCAGCTGAAATCAAGAGTTGGACGCTTAACCAACTGAGCCACACAGGTCTCAGTAATCAGATATTTCTCTGAGAAATACTACTTGGAGGTGCTGCTCCAGAGGCCAAAAAGACTGCTGTTATATAATATGCATTTAACTACCTTTTTAAAATCTGAAAAACTCTGAATTCCAACCATATTTGGTTCCAGAGTTCTGAATAAGGTGCTGTGTATTGGCATAAAATTCACTTTGAAAGACTAGAAAGAAGCTATGAGTATAATCTGATCAATAATGGAAGTAGAATTCAATTGAGTCACCAATCCAATATTTTAAATCTACACTTTAAAATAATTACTATGAAGTAAAAAACAGAATTAGAATATAGCCATAAACTTTAGATTTTTCTAAAACAAATTATTTACAAAGAGAATGAAAACATATTTTGAATCTGTTTGAAAAATTAAGATTCTAAACTCACCCTTTCACTTTTCACAGAACCAGTGACATCATCATCATTTAGGTGGCGCTTAAACTTGGGAGGCATACTTTTTACTCAAGAAGTACTCTTTTGTTTCCCAGCAGAATGAGTATTCACCACCTTGAAGAGAAAATAAATTTCATCTGATTTGAGACTTTGGGGTAGAAACTAAATTACTTCAGTAGTGTTCAAGGCCTCCTACGAAGGGGTCTCCTTCATTTCTCGGACTTTACTGCCTTCCTGCTTGCTTCATTCCAGGTGATCCTGTCCTCCATGCCAGGCCTCAACACATAAAAAATAGTTAAAACTATGAGAAAATGGATGTAACTTTTTAAAGAGAACATGTAGGGGAAATTAGTGAAAGTTTTTATAAAATTCAAGAGCAGATTGCTTAGGAGAGGGGGAAATTGGGAGAAAATGAGACATTAAAAGCTTTAAGATTTAACCTGGAATTAGAAGACAGCAGAACACTCTTGGTTTTCGCATTTTAAGTTAGTTGATTAAACAATGATTCAGTTTCTTCATCTGCAAATTAGTGATTTCTAGGCTTCTGCATGGAGTTGGGATGGTCAAATCAGGTAATACATGCAAAAATATTCTGTAAGTTATAACATCCCATTCTAAAGCACAGCACTAGGCTCCAAGAAAAGGGGTACGTTTAGTTAGTGGGTTAAACAGAGCCAGGTTTTTTTGTTTTGTTTTTATTTTATTGCTACAGAAAGTCTCATAGCTTTTTATATGCTAATATGCATTGTGATTTTCCAGGAAAATGCTTGAGTGTACAGTTTATTCAAATTTTCTTGAGAAAAAGCTGACATGCAAATTTTGAGTTTTCAGTATCTTGGATTAGAAGACAGACGAAAAATGAGAATAGCTAAAGTACTGACTCTTTTACTCTGTGGCAGGCACTGTGCTCAGTGATTTACATGCATTTTCTTTAAGTCTTTATGACACTCCTAAAGTAGGCACTAAGAAACTAAGCACTAAGGTTTAGTAAAGATAAGTAACTAATAGTCACTCTACTGATTAAAATAGCAGAAACATAGATAGGCTCAAATTAATCAATGGCTATGCATGATCAGTTTTAATTTTTATTCCATTAACAGAACCTGTTCTGTTCTAGAAAGACCCCTTCCTTGTAACAACCCAGCAGCCCTCTTCCCCTTTTCACAAGAAGAAACAACTCTAAGATCTTTAAGTATAACTAGACATCAGTTTGCTGGTTAATATTATATACAAACCCAGAGTCCAGTTTCATAAACCAAATAAAAGTAATATTTTAAGTTGCCCTATCAAAACAAATTGACAGTTTTGATAAGAAATGCTTCCAAACCAGAAACTTAACACTTGTAACAAAAACCAAATTCTTGCTACCTAAGTAACACCTCTACAGTTCTATATTTCTGTCACGTACATCTGGCCCATTTTATTCCTCATACTTTGATTTCAGAATAATTCATTCACGCAGAAATGTTACAGCATGCAGGAAAAAAAATAGATGACAAAGGAAGCAACGGAAAATATCTGAGCTTTTAATTATACCCACATGTTTTTATATTTTAAACCCAACAAAGGGGCTGCTTTAATACCCGAAGGCAAAAAACAGGCAGACTTACATCTTTATGAAATACACAGTAAAGCTACAAGTTTAATGATGAGCAAACCGCATCATCAGGTCCTGTAATCCAAGGACCAGCCTCATGAAGGCAAGAAACCAGTGTCTGACAGACAGAAAAGACATCAGCAAAGCACCGGGCAAGATTAATAATGCTCGATGAACCACAGGGCAACTGATGATTTGTGCCAAACAACGAGGCATATATTTCTACCTGAAATTTCTCTTGCAAAAAATACACATGAATTCGGGGATTTGTGTGTGAGTACATACGTAAATAAGAGAGCTTTCATGATGTATTTCAACACTGAGAGTTGAACAGCAATATATAATTCATTTAAAAAACGTCACATCACCATATGCTTATGTCATCATCATATGTTTACAATTTCGTGTGTATTTTTTGAAGAGGTCGTAAGTTCTCTATTCAAAGTCTTCACATGTAATACACTTCGAACCTGTTGTTTAATAATGTTGGCTTCTTTTTTGCTTTACACAGAAAATAAAACCCCGTATGCATTTCGTTTCACAAAAAGCTTCAATCTGGGCAGAGGTTTCCCTTTTCCCGGCCCCCATTCCCCTTCTGACTCCTCTTCCTCATCTCTATCACCAGTCTTGGTTGGTGCAGTTTCATGGAAATACGTGACTTGGATGGACACAGCCTGGAGATGTTATTCACAAAAACTGTCAAACTATAATGATTCACCTCACCTTTGGTCATTAAAAACGCAGCAGGGTTGGCGCTCTTTCTCCCGTGACTTTAAATAATGAGACAAATCCATCCCCTCCAGCAAGTAGCTCCGTGCCCCAACCCCCCCCCCCAAAGTCTGTCGCACCAGGCCACGTCCCCCGACATTTGCTCCTAACTCTGGTCCTTTCTGCCCCAAGATACCCACTCACATTCCAGGCTACCTCCCACTCTTCTCAAACCCGCCCCATGCCCTCCACTGTTCTCTTCCCGTCTCCCCCCAGCACCCTTCAATTGCCTTTCTTCTCCCCCTCAACCGCCCCCCATCCGCACACGCCAGTCCTGGTCGTCCTTCTCCACGACTCCCTGCCCGAATCCAGCCTTTCCCCAGTTGGGGGTCCCCGACCCCCCACCCCCCCCGCCCGCCCCAGGCCGGTCCCGCAGCCCAAGGCGGACGTTGGGAGGCGGCGGAACCGGGGCGTCGTCTCGGTTTCCTTCCTTCCTCCTCACATCAGCCCCTCCCGTCGGAATGGCCGACGCCAGTACCTGACTCTCCCGGGGAGCTCCGGGCCACTCTCCCCGGCGGGCAGCACTGGGGGGGCGGGGGAAGGAGTGGTAAGCGCAGGAAGAAAGCGGGGAGGGGGAGACAGCGGGCGCGGACCCGGCGTCGGCCGCTCCGCCGCAGCAGCGCCCCCGCTCATCGAGCTGATCGGTGCTCCGCGGCCTGGAGCCAGGCGAGGGGGCGGGCCCAGGCCGCGGAGATGGTCGAGGGAGTCGAGTGAGTGGAGCGTGGAAGGCAGGTGTGCAGGGCGTTAAGAGGTGGAGGAAGCTCGGAGAAGTCACTCGGGGTGGCGCTCCGGGTACAAGCTCGGGGCTGGGGTTGAGGGGGCGTTTAGAAGGTGATGCTTTGTGCGCAGCCCGTGCCCCTGCGCTAAAGAAGCCGAGTAGAAAACAAGAAGGATGGTTCGCAGCCCCAGGACAGCTTCCGATCGTCTGGGGGCCTTTTCGGAAGAAAGATGTGTGACCCCTTGTTTATCGATGCAGTTAGACTAGCAGGGAGATATTGAGGGTTATTAATCCCGTCTCCTCATTCCAGACGTTTGGAATCTCTGGTCCGGAAAGGAGATTTACAGCTAGTTTGGTCAGATTTGGGACGAGGACTCGGTGTTCTTTCCCCTGTATCCTTTACTTCTTAACCTAAAATAACTGGGTCGACACCGGAGCCTTCAGGTTTCAGGTGGGAAATCACCCTTGTATAGCCACTCCAGTGTTCTTTCACCAACCACCCTCTCACCCCTTAAGCTTGGAGGTTTAAATATGATACTGAAGTCGCTGGGCGTAGTGATCCAGAACAATTCCAGATTTGCTTTTACTTTCTCTCGTTTCACTTATCCATTCCTCCCACACACGTTCCAGCTGGATTGTTTTACTCATCCCCCCCCTTATCATTTGTATTACTCATCTTTCTCATTTAATAGTTACAGATCCCTCGTAGACAGTGTTATAGTGCATTTTTAAGTCAAAACATTGTAACTAATTGAAAGATGCCTTGCTAGGACGACTCTCAACTCAATTATCTCAAGTTGAATCACCTGTAAAGCTTTAAAATGTAAAGTTTTAAAAGCTTTAAAAATGACGATGCCCAAGCACTGCTTTGAGATTCTGATTCAGTTGGCCTGCGATGCTGATAAACACTGAACCACGGGTTCTCAAACGAAGATAGCTCCCTATCTGTGAGTCTACTACTCAGACCCAGGCTGCCTTTGACCTAGAAGGAAGGGAAGCTTTTAACAGTTTGTTTCTCTGCCTAGGTGTGATGGTGAGACTACTTCAAACTCCACAGAGGCCCCGAAAGTTATTTTTTTCTTCCACAGTTGATTTTATATCTGTAAATCTGCTTGTTATGGGGTGCTTCCCTGCTTCGGTGCCTTGGCCAATTCGAACCTGAGGCAATTACTAGATTAACCCTTCTTTCACCACAATTTACGACATTACGACTATCGAGTTGTAGGGGCACCTCATTGGCATAGCTTTTATAAATAAAACATTCTATTTTTTTTAAAGACTTATTTATTTGACAGCACGTGCCCTCAAGTGGGCGGAGGGCCAGAGGGAGAGAATCTCAAGCAGACTCCCTGGCGCGGAGGAAGAGCTCGATCTCAGGACGCTGAGATCATGACCTAAGCGGACATCAAGAGCCGACACTTAACAGACTGAGCCACCCAGGCGCCCTTTTTTGGTTTTGTTTTAACCATAATTCTTTAGTTCTGCCAACCATTTTGGTATGATTACTTAGGGGAGGGGTAATGCTAGCCCCACCCCTTAGTCACCCGAACAAAAAGGCCCTTTGACTATCCCCAACATTTCTAAAAGCGCAGAAAATGTCATTTTACGGTTACTGTGAATCAGATATACCAGTAAGCTGAAAGAATATAAATAGCCCGGGATATAGGGTCAGAGCAAGGGTCCAGTCTCACCAACTTGAATTATTTGGTTATTTTTACCCTAGTTTCTCTTTCTTGAGTTTCAATTATTCAGATGTTGGTCCTCGAATTTTCTTATCATTTCTCTCTCAACATTAGATCTTCCACCTTAACTAGGCCTGGTGTCCTCTGAGCCAGAGATCTTTTGTTTTACCCTCTTCTAATACTAAATCTCTGGGCTTCTACTGGATTGGAGAAGGGATTCTGAGCATTTGATTCTTAAACAAATTTTCTATTATTCCTCCTGTTTTTAGCTCACATCAAGCTCAGAGTTACCAACACTTCTGAGCCTTATGCAGGGTTTAGCTGTGTAAATCAGGTTGCTTCATGGCCTGCTTAGGATTCTTTTTTCTTAAGACTAAGGTAATTGTCACGGATTCACCTACTTTCCAGGTTTCAATATATTGTTGCTATTGTCTCTGTTCCCATAAGGCCAATATATATATATATATACATGTCAACAACTGTTCAACATCAAAGTGTAAATTGAAAGAAATATCATTTTTCATCTATCAGTGACCGGGAAGAAAGGAGTTGTTAGCACCAGATGTGCAATCCATTCTCTCCCATTGTAGAAGAATACGCCTAGGA
Source organism: Ursus maritimus (assembly GCF_017311325.1). Lineage (NCBI taxonomy): Eukaryota > Metazoa > Chordata > Mammalia > Carnivora > Ursidae > Ursus > Ursus maritimus. The sequence goes on from NW_024424452.1 coordinate 75,833,593, forward strand.
AAGCAGGCAAGCATGTGATTCTCTGAAATATGGTAATAACAGACTTGCTGGTAAACAAACTAGTATCTCCTAGTAGGAGAGTTCATATCTATAGAATTCCTTTAGCAGGATAGCCCTGGGCTGAGACCATGTGGTAAACACAGCAAGAATCTGTGGATTTGAGGTGCATGACTGGAAAATATCATGTAAGTTATGTAACTTAGCCTTAAATGGAGAGTGTTTCATAACTGAGTTGGTTCCTTCTGTGTAAGTGAGGTGACTGCATACCTTAGTTAGAAACCACATCAGTTATCTTGAGCAGATGTGCATCCAACACAGGAAGAAAGGACCAGGGGAGCAGCATGAAGAGTCCTAGACCTCTTCCTATTTTGTCTGTGTCTCTTGGTTACTGGTGTCTTTGAAATTAGTGAAGCTTGAACTTAGGTAAGATCTCTGATTACTGAGTTGTGAGTCTAATTTGAAACTTTGATTCTTTTGTTAGCTCAGTGGCAAAGATGAAAAAGTTTGCCAATACAGTGTTGGAGGTATGTACATGTGGTATAATGGGGTGGGAGGCCAAGGAGGTGGGAAGAACAAGCTTTCTTAAACACTGCTGATGGAACTGTAAATTGGTACAAATTTTTAAAGTTCAGGGTGAAAATACATGTCAAAAATTTATATGCAGTTCCTTTTGATCTAACAAATTCCACTTCTAAAATTTATCCCATAGATAAACTTACAGAAATTGTATAAAAGCATTTTCTAAGAATATTCTTTAAAGGATTTTTGCAACAAGACTGAAAAAAAAAAACAAACCCCAAAACCTTTAACTGTCCAGCAATAGGAAATAAGTTTGGTATATCCATTCAGTAGAACAGTATACAACCATTAAAATGAAGTAGATCTATATGCATTGACTTGGAATATCTCTATCTGTAACTGTAAGGTGAGAAAAGCAAGGTGCAGAAAAAGTATGTAGACTCTGCTTCCACATGAGCATCATATACAAAAACCAAAACCAAAACCCAGAAGGGCTGGGAATCCACTATGGAAGATATTATGGACTGAATTATGTCATCCTTACCCCCTCCCGATTCATATGTTGAAGCCCTAATCCACAATGTGATTGTATGTGGAGACTGGGCCTTTAGGTAATTAAGTTTAAATGCGGTTGGTCCTAAGGGTGAAGCCCTAATCTGATAGGGCTGGTATCCATATGTGGGGACACAGAGATGATGCCATGTGAGGACACTTTGAAAAAGTGGCCTTCTACAAGCCAGGAAGAGAGTCTCCCCAGAAACCAATCCTGATGGCACCTTGATCTTGGACTGCTAGCCCCTACAACTGTGAGAAAATTTCTGTTGTTTAAGCCATCTGGTCTGTGGTATTTTGTTACAACAACCCCAGCAGACTAATACAGAAAGGAAACCTTTCCTCATAGTGTGGTATTTTGTACCATTAGAATATTTTACCACGTGTATCACCTTCTCAGTTAAAAAAATACACTAGAGAGTCTCTTTTTCCGATTGAAATTGGGACTAGTTGTTGGTTGGTTAATTTAAAAAGTTGGTTAAAAGTGCCTTTTAAATAAAAGGCAGATATTGGGGCACCTGGGTGGCTCAGTCGGTTAAATGGCTGCCTTCGGCTCAGGTCATGGTCCTGGGATTGAGCCCCACGTCGGGCTTCCTGCTCAGCAGAGAGCCTGCCTCTCCCTCTGCCTGCCACTCTGCCTACTTGTGCTCTCTCTCTCTCTCTGTCAAATAAATAAATAAAATCTTTTTTTTTTTAAAAGGCAGATATACTTTAATAACCTTTTTATTTTGACTCAAATGTATCATTATACATTTACTCACTAATCTCTGAACTAGGGCCAAGACCTAGTTCAGATAAAAATCTGAAAATGAGTCTGTTGGTTGGAGCGCCCCAGTGTCTTTATTACGAATTGCACTGTTTAAATTGTTTACAATTTTCAGTTTCATATTTTTTTCAAACTACAGCAAGAACTTTAAAAAGACACCTTTGAAGAAGTTTGAGTGTCAAATCAGTCTAGATTTTGTACAATTTTTCCCCAAAGTTTTACACATTTTTCTTACCTACATCTAATCCTAAAGTAACTTCTGTTCACCTTCAATTTAGTTTTCATAAAAACAACTTTCTATTTGTATTTCATTAGTTTGAATATTTAAACTCCATAAGTATAATAAGAGGTGTAAATATTTATGTTACAAATACAAATTGACTCTAGGGGCACCTGGCTGGCTCAGCTGGAAGAGTATGTAATTTCTGATCTAGGGGTTATAAGTTCGAGCCCCACGTTGGGCATTGAGTTTACGTACAAAAACAAACAACAAACAAACAAAAAAACAAATTGACTCTTGATAAGCATATAGCTCAACTGTTTTGGTGAGGAAGTACACAGATGTATCACTTAGCTAACCTATTAGCCTCTTGTGCTCAGAGAGTCTCGTACTGTGTAAATATGGTTAGCTTATTTTACTTTTAATTTTGAAAGAACCTCACACTTAACTAAAGAATAGGCACAAAAAACTCTTGCAAATCCTTAATCCAAATTCACTGGTTATTAACATTCTTTTTCTAATGCCAGTCTCAACTCCTAATTGACTTTCATAGCTCACAGCATAAATGATACTGAAATAGTTCAGGCAGTCTCTCTTTCTCCAAATAGATGAAGAAACAGGACCAGAGAGTTTATGTTTATGTGACTTAACTCAAGGGGGTTGTTAACATTTCACTTCATTTGTTTCATTCTCTTGAAATATATAGCTATCCCACCTCTTTCCTCACCCAATTATTTGAGTTAGTGACAGACATCATGCCTCTTTACCCCTTAATACTTCAATGGGTATTTCCTAAGAACAGAACAGTTCTTTTCATAACTACAATTCAATTCAATTTTAAAAATTAAACATTAATACAATACTATTTTCTAATAAAGCATCTACATTCTAAGTTTGCCAGGGGGTCCAGTTATGTCCTATGTGGCATCAGTCAGTGATTCTACACAGAGAGAATAAAGAGTAAAGAGTAACAGAGCAAGCAGGCTAACTGGAGTCTGGTTTTTAAAGACAGATTCTACTATAGTTTAATTTTTGTTAAAAATATGCAATAAAATGGGAATGTCCTCTGTGCTTCCCTCATGGAATTTTAGATGTGACATTATAAGATGGACTCATAGAGATGCTTTTTATCCTCTCCTCTTATTTATTGATATGACCTGTTGTAAGAATTTTATCTTTGAGAAATTGCCCCCTACAAAGATGACAAAGAAACCTGTGCAGGAATATGTCTAATTGCATTATAAATTTATTTACAACTTCTCTGAAAGTTAAAAGTGGCTACCATTTATTAAATGCCTACTTTTATTTATTTTAAAGATCTTATTTATTTGAGAGAGAGCGCCCGTGCATGGCGGGGAGAGGCAGAGGGAAAGAGAATCCCAAGCAGACTCCCCACTGAGTACAGAGATTTACTTGGGGCTGGATCATGACCTGAGCGGAAACCAAGAGTCAGATGCTTAACCAACTGAGCCCTAAATGCCTATTTTTAAAAGCACTATGCTTAATGATTACTATACGTTATTTATCATTTTCCTCATTTTATCTATGTGGAAACCAAGGTTTTGAGATGAACTGTGTAACTTGTTAAAGGCAAGAGAATGGTAAAGCTGGGCACATTAGTAAATACTGCAGAGCTATAAGCTTAAGATGAGATCAATTCTTTATTGAAATGGGCTGCATGATTTGCCCTTATAATAGAAAGTAGGCAGTTTATTCTTTTTTATTTTATTTATTTATTTGACACAGACAGCGAGAGAGGGAACACAAGCAAGGAGAGTGTGAGAGGGAGAAGGAGGCTTCCCGCCGAGCAGGGAGCCCAATGCGGGGCTAGATCCCAGGACCCTGGGATCATGACCTGAGCCAAAGGCAGACGCTTAACAGTTGAGCCACCCAGGTGCCCCAAGCAGTTTATTCTTAAAGCATTGCAGAGATGATGGAATCTGTCAGGCCTCATGTCTTGTGATAATCTCATTTGATTCAGGAGGCTTTAGTCTGTTGATGGTCAACTACAAATTTAATTTCTTGCTCAAGATGGTAATACTAATCTTGGGCGCTATAAGGTAAAAAATTCACCCATCAGATAAGTGACAGGTATTCTGTAAAAGTCTGGAGATATAAAGATGGTGAACAGTGTTAGCTGTCTTCCAAGACTTCACAAACTTACATAGACACACAAGACTAAGCAACTATTAAAAATTGAGTGTATTATAGGGGCACCTAGCTGGCTCAGTTGGTAGAACCTGTGAGTCTTGATCTCGGGGTTGAGTTTGAGCCCCATGTGCGGTGTAGAGATTACTTAAAATCTTAAAAAAATTTTGAGTGAAGTTATAGATTCAAGTGAACAATGGAGTATATGTGTTTATACACACACACACACACACACACACACACACAAATACTTTAGCAAATAGAAGAATTGCCTAAGGTGATCTATTAGTATCAAAAGTGAATTACTTTGTTAGAGTTTAACAAATTAAAACCATAAGGGGAATCAAGCAGAGATGCTGCTATACCTCAGGACGAGAAGAAGCCATTACTATTTATAGGTATGAAAAGGGAAGGGAAGGGTCAACAGAACAAGGCAAGGGCCCCAGTTATAGAAGAAGGGCTGTCTCACAGGATGGTCATAGATACAGGAATGCTGCTATTGCTAAGACCGCTTGGACCTATTTCTCCTACCTCTCTTGCCAACTAAGTGAATCCCATGCAAAAACAAAAGCAAGGTGGTCAAGTCTGCCCTTTTGTTTATATACACTTTTCTTTGAGGGGGTATTTTAGCATTCCCAGAGCATGGGAATCCTCAGCTTCAACTATCATCTCTATGAAGAAGAACCCAAGGAGGGGCCTATGCAAGGAAAAGGGCACTTAGGACAATGAGGGGATTAGAGGATAAGGAGAGCAGCCAATAAGAAGTGGTTAGAGTGGGGCTCCTGGCTGCCTCAGTCAGTAGAGCATGTGATTCTTGATCTTGAGGTGGTGAGTTCAAGCCCCACACTGAGGGGAGTGTTTACTTAATAAAAAAATTTAAAAAAAGAAGTGGTCAGAGAAGTAGACATAACAATGAAGACAGGGCAATGTAAAACAAAGAGGAATGGTTATTAACATCAAAAATTTCAGGGGTGCCTGGCTGGCTCTGTCAGAAGAGCATATGACTCTTGACTTGGGGTTGTGAGTTCGAGCCCCACATTGGGTATAGAGATTACTTAAAAAATAAACTTTAAAAAACCTGTTAAAATAATAATTTTTAAAGTTTCAGAGAAATTGGTGGGGGTGGAGGAAGGTGGGAATGAAGGCTAGAAAAAGCCATTAAATTTGTTGACTCACAGACCATTACTGATTTTCAAGAAGTATTTTAGTAACATTATGGATGTGGAATCCATACTGAAAGAGTTATTTTTTAGTGGAATTACAGATTATAAATTTCACTTTCAAGAAATTTAATTGTAATGGGAAATAACACATGAAGTTTTAGTTCAAGCAGCAGTAAGATCAAAGTATGATTGGAAGTAACCAAGTTACACTTAGGAATGGGGAGTAAGGATGCGAGTGAGATTGAAATGCAGATCAAAAAAGAAACAAAGGCGGGTGATGCCCCTGCAGAGGAATGAGGATCAGAGTTGGAAGAGCAGCAGAGGTGAGTTCTGGGCAGGATGGAGACAGAATCCTTTCTTGGAGGCAAGAGGGAAGGAAGTGAGAAATGATAAAACTATAAAGTGATTTTGAAATGGAAAAGAGAGAAGTTAGGGAAACTCACAAAATAACCTCAAAATGGTCAGTAAAACTCAAGCAAGGACTTATGTGAAGGGTCAAAGAAGCAGTGTTGGAATTGGGAGTGTTGAGATGGAAAAGGTTAAAGAAACGGAAAGAAAATGGAGAAGGTGTGGAACTCAGCAATACACTGAACAAAAGGATGGCTCAGCAGCTGCGAAGATACAGGCTAGAATCGTGATTTTGACTGCTCCTTTAAATCAAGGATGCGGTCTTAGATTCCTTTTTATTCTCCATTGTACCTTGCATGGGCAAGCACACAATGAATTTATGACTGGATTATGCTTTTGAAAGCTTGCTTTTGAATGAACAGAAAAGACAAAAGAAAGAAAACAAGGGAAGTGATAGTAAGAGAAAATGTTTTAGCCTTCCCAGGGCATGGGAATCCTGGAGGCGTTGTTTGCCTAATGACCTTCAAGTCACTTACTTTCAATATTTGTGTCATTTCCCAGGCACCTAAGAATATCACAAACTCTTCATAAAATAATATTTATACATTCTCTTGGTCACCTTATAAACAATATAGAAATTTTCCATTTTTATAGATTTTCTTTCTCTGAACTGTTTCATTATTATTATAGATTGATTCTATTGGCATTGGTTTTCTTCTGGCATTTCAAGATAACAGGAGGGGAAAAAAGAACACAAGCAGTAGAAATTTGTGACTTATAAAAATAAAATGAAAGGAAAGTAAACAGAGGCAGCTTGATTACTTTAAACCTCAGTCAATACCATTGCCTTTAAATATTGAAATATTAATTTTGGGATTCCACAGTCATTTCAGCTCATCAGTATATCTGAAGTTACATTTGAATTTCATAATGAATTTCTTGAAAGCACTTTATCTTTGCATCTTACTTACAAAGTGTAAACAAGCAAAGTAATTTAAACAAGTGTTAACTAGAAAACAATTCTGAATCATCCATGGCCTGCCATGTCATATCCAATTTTTCCCTATGTTGTGGTAGATTGCATGTCTACTTTTAACATTGATAATAAATCAGTTTTCCTTCTGGCCCTGGTTATGCTATTGTTTTGAGTTTATTAAGCATACAACTCTCCCCATTTTAAAAGAAAAAAAAAATGAACCAGAAAAATTCACAGCATCTTTTCTCTGACTCTGAATTCATCATATCAGCTTAGAAGGTATACTTTAATGTTAAGTAGCCCCAGGTCTGAAACACGGCATATGAGATTAACTATAGGATATCTGTCTGGCATCAAACTCCCTATGGAATAATTTTAAGAAAACGCTTTGGCAATCACTGAACCACCCTCCCCCATCTTTTATAGAAAGAGCAGTAACGAGTTTTCCAATTATTTGGAACATAATGATAGTAAACTTAAAAACATACCTGTTCTTGGAATTAGTTTGGAGAATTCTTGAGAAACTATTCTCGAAAAAAGAACCCATCTTTATGTTCTGGAGCTTGTTTACTGCAATACAGTACTTAGGATATACTCTTTTTTTTTTTTTTTAAGTTTTATTTACTTAAGTAATCTCTACACTCAACATGGGGCTCAAACTCATGACCCCAACATTAAGAGACGCATGCTCTTCCAACTGAGCCAGCTAGGCACCCTGAGAGTATACTCGAAGACAAATATATGAACTTATATTTTAAAAGTCTGGTTTAAGTGTGTACAAATCCTCTGAGTCTGCACTAGATCTCAGGATCCTGGCACTGACAACATGCTCCAGAGATGCAACTAAGGCATGCCCTGAGTCAATGTCACGTCCGTGGGCACACACACATTTCCCCATTTGCTTCCTGATTTCCCAGGTTACACTTAACTTCAGTTACTGTACTTTTGGTTCCAGAATTTCTATTAAAAAATAGATTCTAATTCTCGTGAAATTATCCATGTTTCACCTATTTTTTTGGACATTTTAATCAGAGTCCCTGTCTGCTTATCTAATCCTGGATTCCCTACGGGCTGGCTTCTATTGTCTATTTTTTCTTGGTTTTAGGTCATAAAACTCTTATTTCTTGGCACACCTAATAGTTTCTGATATTCAATATTGATTATTGAGTATAAAATAATTGCATATTAAAAATTAAGTATAAATTATTGAGTGTAATGAAATATTGAGTGTACCTTTATGGTATTATCCTTCTCCAAGGAAGATTCACTCTCATCTCTGCTGATAAAGATGCTGAACAAAAAGCCTCTGAAAAACAGTGATTTTATCATGTCAGCCTCCTAGCCCAAAATAGTTTCAGAAGTCAGCAAAATTCTGAGGAGTGCAGATTCTTCCAGCCTGCCTTCAGGGGATATTCCTCATAGGGAATGTCGGGCCACAATCAGGCATACACCTTGAACCCAAAGAGCCCGCACCATGATCTGACCTCTCCGTACACTTGCCCTCTTCCAGGTACCTGGCTACCCTGACTTCTGCACCTGCACAGTAGGAACTCTGTCAGCCACCTCTGGGCATCTGGGGCCCTCGAGGCCTGTGGAGCAAGGGGCAGTCCTCAACACCTGCATTATTTCACATGAGGAGAAAACCCACCCCCCACCCTCCCAAAATCGCTGTGAGGCAGAAGCTGAAATGAGCTACAGTCAGTCCCCATGCGGACTGGCTGTGAGAATGGTTCCCAGGCTTCTCTAAACAAAAGGTTCCTAAGCGTCTCTTTTTGGAGCATAAAACCAGATTCCTCCACCTCATCTGGTTAGGTTAAGGCATGGAATTAGGTAGATTCCAGGTACCTATAATAGCCCCCTCTTGTGACCCAGCCTTGCCTGACATTGTCTGGTCCTGGTCCCTGGCTCCCCTGACCTCTGTCGCCTGTGCATGCGCAGTCCTCACTCTGTCAGCAGGTCTTTGTCTGCCCGGGGCCTTCCTGGACTCTGGAGCTCAGACTGGATGGCAAATACCTCAGTAATTCCAAGGTGGAGGAAGCCCACAGCCCAAAACTCTCTATGAGGTGGCAGCTTTAAAGTGTTGACAGTAGGGGCGCCTGGGTGGCTCAGTTGTTAAGTGTCTGCCTTTGGCTCAGGGTGTGATCCTGGCGTTCTGGAATCGAGCCCCACATCAGGCTCCTCTGCTGGGAGCCTGCTTCTTCCTCTCCCACTCCCCCTGCTTGTGTTTCCTCTCTCACTGGCTGTCTCTCTCTCTGTCAAATAAATAAATAAAATCTTAAAAAAATAAATAAAGTGTTGATAGTAAGTCCCCATTTGGACTAGCTGCCTGGTGGGGCCCCAGGCTTCTCCTGGATTTGGGGCTCCCAAGCTGTCTCTTATGGGAGGGTACCCTGGCCCTCTATCCAACCTTGATGTGGCAACACCATCAAGACTCCTCCAGCTCTGCCTTCTTGTGGAACATGGACATTAGTGTAGGTTAGGTCTTGGAATTAGGCAGATAACCTTGTATCCCCAAGAGCCCGCTCCTGTGAACCGGCCTCAGGGTGGGGGGAGCCCAGCCCCCTAAAATCACTCTGAGGCAGCCACTGGGCATGGACCTGGAGAGGCTGCCCCATAGGAACACTCCTGGGGGACAGGCCTATGCCTAGCAGCTAGCCCTTCCTGCACAGATGCTCATATTCCCCTTAAGCAGAACTGGAGTATATTAGACTACCTCGTCAGGTTGGGCTGGGCTGTTTGGTGAATTCTCCAATAAGAAACCCCAAGGGAAGTCTGGTTATGGTTAGAGCAAGGTTTTGAAGATCAAAGCTTATGCCTAATCACAAGCCCTAACCTACCCAATGAGGAATCTCCTCTGATTAGCAGAGCTCAAGGTCGCTCGACTGACTTGCTAGGGAGGGGCCATTAAGAAGAGACACTTGGGAGCCCTGATGGCTAGAGAAGCCCAGACCTAACAGGCAGCAAGTCAAATGAGGACTGAATGTTGCCTATTTGTAGCTGCTACTTCAGAGTGATTTTTCAGGAGGTAGGCTCTCTTTATTTGGGCAGCTATGCAGTTGGTTGGGGCCTGGACCTAGCTTCCCCAGTGTGGAGAGTTCTAGCTGCCCGAGGCCTGCTGAAGGGATACATCCTGCACATATGGGCACAGTACATTTAAGGGTGCCAGGGATCTTGACCAGGGTATGGGTCTGGAAAGACAAGATCACAGGATCAAGCTCTTGTGAAACAAGGTATGGGCATAACTATAAGCCCTAGCCTACACAAACACACATATTCCTCATGAAGGCAGAGGAGGAAACTGGACTACCCTGCCAGGGTGGGCTGGGCAGCTAGTTCACATATCCTCCAGTAAGAGATACCTGGAAGCCCTGGTTGCAAAAGCAGCCCGGGACTGGATCAAGAAGGAAGTCCAAATGGGGACTGACTGTTGCCAATTTGCAGCTGCCTTAGAGTGATTTCTGGGGGTGGGCTCCCTCCAAGCTGGAGGCATGCAGGTGGTTGAGGGACGGCAGTGTCCCAGGTCAGCCCGGGCTACCCACAGCCTGCTATAGGGGTGTGTACTGTGTATGTATGTGGTGAGGAGTTCAGGGTTGCCAGGGATCTGGAATGTAGCAAGGGTCAAGAGGCCGACACAAGTGTAGACGTGTAAAGAAGAAGGAATGGGCTTAATTTTAAGTCTTAGGCTACACAAATACATGTATTGCCCCTGAAGACAGAGCTGGAGCATACTGCATTCCTTCTGTCAGTGTGGGCTGGGTGTCTGGCAGGTGTACCTCCAGTAGGAGACACTTGGGATCCCTGCTTGCTAGAGAAGCCAGAGCCTGATCAAGTAGCAAGCACAAATGCGGACGGTTATCAATCTGTTGCCCTAGTGTGATTGTTGGGGGGTGGACTCATTCCTTCCTGGAGGGTATGCAGAGAGTTGGGTCCAGTCCTAGCTCTCTGTGACTCTAGGGCCCTGCTGTCCAAAGCCTGCTAAATGTGTGCATAGCATATGCATATGCAGTGCTGTTCAGGGAAGCCAGGGATCTGGAACAGGACATGGGGCAGGAGATGCTACAGCATAGGAGCAAACTCTTCGGGGATAGGGTTTCTGCCTAACTGAAAGCCCTACAAGCCCAAAAGGGAATTCTCCATGAAGGTAGACCTACAGATTATTCAACCGGCCTGCCATGGAGCACCCAAGCAGTCTGTCCAGGACATCCTCCAATAAGAGACACCTGGGAGCCCCGGTCACTGGAGAAACCCGGGATGCCAGCAGGCAGCCAGTCTAAATGGGGACTGTCATCCATTTGCAGCTGCCCCCTTTGAAGAATTTGGTGGAGGTGGGCTTCCTCCATGCAGGAGGCTATGTTGTGGTTGGGCTTGGCCAGAGATGCACAAGACAGGCTGATAGTGTGGACAGCACGTCCACGGGCCGAGCAGGTCAGGGTAGCAAGAAACCTGGAATGGATTGCATGCTAAAGAGGCCAGGTCACAGAAGCAGGCTCCTAGGAGTACCAAATATCAGCCTAATAACAAGACCTACCTACAAATTGTGGAATATCCCCCACGATGGCAGAGCTGGAGTTTTTTCAACTATCTCATGATGGAGAGGTATGAACAAACAGAACAAGGTATCCTCCATTAAGAGATACCTGGGAGTCTTAGTTCTTAGAAAAGCCTGGGGTCCCTTCAAATAGCAACACCACATGGAGCCTGATTTACATTCATTTCAGCAGCTAGCTCAGAGCAATTTTCAGTGGGTGGGCTCCCTCCCCTTGTGGTAATGCAGATGGTTCTGGATGGGCCCTAGACCCACATACCTTAAGGGTTCCCGCTGCCTAAAGGCAGCTGATGGGGTACACACTATCCATGTGTCAGAACGAAAGGTGAGGGTAGCCAGGAACCTAAAACAGGGCAAGTGTCCAAAAGACTGAGTTGTAGAAACGGACTCTTGGGATTACAAGGTATCTGCCTAATTCCAACCTAACCTACACAAATGTGCATACCACCACTGGAGGTAGAGCTAGAGTTATCTGGACTGCCTTGCCAGGGCTGAATCTGATGGGTTGTTGGGGGTATCCTCCAACAGGAGCACCTGAGAACCCTGACTGCTATAGAAGCCAGGGACCCTAGCAGATAGTCCACATGGGGACTGACAACCACCCTTTTCAGCAACTGCCTCCAAGTAATTTTCAGTGGGTGGGTTCATTCCAGTGCAGGTGGTTGAAGATGGGCCCTAGCTCTACAGGCCTGGAGGGCTCCAGCTGCCCTAGGGCAGCAAACAGGGGATGTACTTAGCATGCACAGGTTGCTTAAGTCAGGGAAGCCAGAAACGTGGGACAGAGTAAGTGTCTCGAAAGGACAGGACACAGACTGGGCTAACAGGGATACATGGCATCTGCCTAATAAAGTTTAACTTACACAAATGAGTATTATACTCCTAGAAGTAAAGCTGGGGGAATAGGGACTTCCTTGCCAAGACAAGATGGTCTGGGTAACCTCCTATAACAGACACCAAGGAGCCTTGCTTGCTGGAGAATCCTGTGATACCATCAGACAACAAGTATCAATGGGAGGATTACCAGTTTAAAGCTCCATTGCTGAAAAATTTTGGGTGAGAGATTGCTTCACCCTGAGGACATTCAGGTGGCTGAGATCTGGCCAAAGCTCCATAGGCCTGGAGTAGCCCTGGCAGTCCAAGGCCAGCTGTCAGGGCATAGATAGCACAAACTCAAGATAGTAGAAGACCTAAAACAAAGCAATGTCTGGTAAGCAAGGTCGAAGAAGAGGACTATTTGGGGATATTGACATTTGCTTTATTCCAAGCTGTAATTTCAAAAAATGTAAATATTCCCCTTGAAGACAAAGCAGGAAAGCTCTAGATTCTATGCCAGGGCTGCATCTGGTGAGGCGGCCTGGGTATTTCCCAAAAGGACACATCAGGGAGCACTGATTACCAAAGAAACAGGAAACCTAATCATGCAGTCAGTCCAAATCTGAACTCAGTGTTTCAAGTTTAAAGCTCACACCTCATAATGGTTTCTGGGGTGTGAGATCTTACCACTTTGGAGGCTGAGCACATGGTTCTTCACTAAGATGCCCACAGGCCTGTATGGGTACAGCTGCAGTCCCTGGGATGACCAAGTGCATACTGTGCACCCAGCACAGGGAAAGTGCCTGCAAAGGCCGTGTAGCTGGTGCCCGCTTTCAGATGTGGGAAAACTCTGCCTAATTCCAAGCACAAACATTCAAAATATCAAAGTTCCCACTGAAGGCAGAGCTAGAAAAATTTGGACTGCCTTGCAAGGGCAGGTATGAGTAAGTCACAGAGGATAACCCAACAAAGACACCTGAAAGGCTTGACTGTTGGAGGAGCCCAGGACACAATCAACTAGTTGGTCCAAATGGGGACTGAAAGTTCCCAGTATCAAAAGGAGCCTAAGAAATATTTTTCAGGGTATAAGCTCTTCACACCCTGAGCCCATTCAGTTGCCAAGGACCATCCAGAACTTTGGGGGCCTGGGAAGTTCCCTGAAGACCAAGGCTTGCTAATAGGTTGCAGATGAGGTGGCAGCTAAGAGGAACAAAATGACAAAACAGGCTTGGCTCAGAAAAGGGGGCTATCTGGGGCCTTTGGCATTTGCCTCATTCTAAGCCTTATCCTACGTTGATGCTCATACTTCCCCAGAAGGCAGAGCTGGAGAAAAATGGCCTGCCCCACTGGGTTGGGGCTAGAGCGTGGACCCCAGACCCCACCAGCAGTGGTGCTACCCTCCAGTAAGACACATCTGGCACTACTGAGTGGTGGAGAAGCCAGCAACCCGGTCAGGCAGCCAGTCCCAAGCTGGAGTGGCTGACTTCAGTTTCCAGGTGCTGCTTCAGAAGCCTTTTGGGGCTGGGATCCCTACGCCCACAAGCCTCAGCAGGTATTGTGCACAAGCAGGAGCTCCACAGGCCTGGAGGGCTCATAGTGCACATGCTCGAGCTGTGCAAGTCAGGGCAGAGGCCGGGAGGAGGGCAAGTGTCTAGAGAAGCAGCCGGAAAACAGGCTGTCCTGGCTACAAGGCATTTGTATAAATCCCAGATGCAACCGGCTCCACTGTGCACAATAGCCCTGAAGGGAAAGCTGGAGGGTGTCTGGATTGCCAGGTGGCCACCACCTGGGGCAGTGTTCAACAAGACACACCTGGAGGCCTCATTACTGGCAAGGCCGGGGCTCTCTGGCAGCCGTTCCAAAGGGGGACTGACAGCTGTCCAAAGAAAGCAGCACCCTGAAAAAGGTCTGCTGGGGGCTAGTGGGCTCCTACAGGACTGGAGGCCTGGCAGGTACTTTGAGACCAACCGGAACTCCCCAGGCCTGGAGGGCCCCAGGTGCAGACTACCTGGTTGCATACCGCACCTAAGCCATCTGAGGAAGTCAGGGGAGAAGAGACATGGATAAAGGCCAGTGTCTGGTGACACCAGGTCACTGGTGCAGGCTCTGAGGGGTTGGGAGGCACGTCTCATTTTCACAGCAAGCAACAACCTTTCCAAATGCGCAGGTTCCTTTTGGGGGCAGAGATGGAGGAGTCTGGACTTCATCACCAGGGCAGGCACTACTTATAAAAGCCCCGAAAGGGAGGTGCCTGGGTGGCTCAGTCATTAAGTGTCTGACTTCAGCTCAGGTCATGATCCCAGAGTCCTGGGATTGAGCCCGCATCAGGCTACCTGTTCATCGGGAAGCCTGCTTCTCCCGCTCCCACTCCCCCTGCTTGTGTTCCCTCTCTTGCTCACAAATAAATAAATAAAATCTTAAAAAAAAAAAAAAAGCCCCAAAAGGGAAACAATCTAAATATCAATGACAGAATGGAGAAATGAATGTGGTATAGTCACATAACAGAGACCACACTATAAAGGAAAAATGTACACACTATTGATGAAACAAAGATCATGTTAATGAAAGAAAAAAACACTTAGAGAATACATTCTGTAAGATTCCATTTATACAAAGAACAAAAATGGGCAAAACTAAGCTATATTGACTGAAGTTAGGGTAGGGGTTATCCTTGAGAGGAGCAGGAGTTACTGGAAGGAGGTAAGAGGTGGACTTTCTGGGGGGGCTGCAAATGTTCTGTGTTTGATAAGAGTAAAACGGGTGTGTTCAATTTGGGGAAATTCATCGAGCTACATACTTATGACATGTGTGTTTTTCATTAAAAAGAAAATTTTTAAAGAAACCATCCTTCCTCCCTCCCCAACCATTTGTATTTCCTACCTTTAGGAGTCAAGATGCTTTTAACCTTCTGCAGGAAAGGCTGGTCCACAAAAGCTGGTGGTGGACAACTCATTCCCAGTGTTGGGTTCTTACTGTCGGCATCAAAGGTGACGACATTGTAGTGGGGCGGTGCTGGGAAAGAGAAGCAAACAAGTCTTTGTCTAACACCATTTACATTCCTACCCATATCTCCCCTGTGACCTGTGGTGGCCGCAGGCGGCTCAGTCAGAAGGATGACATGGAGGCTGTGGTTTTTCTGTAAGGGCACTGACGTCACTGTCCAGGAGATCATTGTCAATCGGGTTCTGCTGTGAGCATCCACATGACAAACAGGGCATTTACCTGATCTTTTCCAGATTTAAAAGCACCTTCGAAAGCACACACATTCATGGGATCCACGCTAGCATGATTACTACTTCGTTAAGAGTCCATCTAACAAGTAATTTTTAATCTCAGCAGAACATCAGAGTCACCTGGGACTATTCGAAATACTTCAATATTTCAGGGTCAAAAAATCCTGGTGTGGGAAGGAACAGGTGGGAGGGGAAACAGGAAGCCTCAGGTATTTTTTCTTAAACTCCCAGGTAATTCTAAATACAGGCAGAGTTAAGAACTATTGATTTAGGCAAAGCAGCTGCCTAAGCCTTTAAGGGCTGACCCAGCAAATGGTTGTAGGAGAAAATGTTCTCAAATTAAAGTTAGTGTATCTTTTCTAGTACTTGAACAATAGCTGGCTGTTCTGTATGGATAAATGTTTTTATGATTTGTCCCCCATAACCGACCACCTGGACCTGCACATACACAGGCAGGCTAAGGAATGCTATTTGTGAGACTCATGCTGTGTGAATAACCTTGACAACCCAGTTGTTTAAAATAAAATATCTGGCTTCTCGGTCAGAACTGGCCCTTCTGTTCTAGATTCCAAGAACTACATATCTTGTCTCACATCCACTCCTGCTCCAGGCTGGGCTGCCCCTAGGCATGGAATCAGGGAGAGGAGGCAGACACACACAGCCCAGGCTCCTTGAAAATACAGAAACATGATAACATGGAAATGCAGCTGGTTCCAAACTGCACATAGGCAAGTAAATGTTTAACTTCAAACCCTGTCATTTGCCCTATAATTATGGCCTTTATGGGGATGGTCAGTTGCAAGTCTCACCTGATGGGCGGATGCTCCCCCCAGGCCTCTCAATCAGGACTCCAGCCTGGCTGTTTCCCCAGGGCTTCCCCAGCTGATGAGGTCGGATGTTGTAAATACCTGATCTGATGTAGCTTTGCCTTATTTTCATTTATTGTCTACTATTATTTTCATCTATGTGTAGATCACTTTTCTGTTTCAATTAGGTTTCTGTAATAAATAATAAAGTTTTCTTTCCTTTTCAAAACTGAAACATGACTGTTGTGAATCTTTTGTGCAGAACACTGGCTCAAGAAAGATTTTGCTAAACGCACGAGAAAGAACTGATGATGCATCGGATGCACTCGTTGCTATAACAGAAATAGTTTCTACAAGGGTTAAGCCTGCAATGCTACTGACTTTGAGCAAACTTTTGAGACTATGATAATGATTATTCAATAATTAATAAATATTGACATAGGACTATTGCATGCCCATTCTGCCATGGCACAAATCTTGTGTTGGTTTCTTACAGAGCAGAACATGTTGGCTCATCAAAGCCTAAGGACAACCATGCCCACATTTGTAGCAATGAGCCCTCTAATAATCTGGAAGGTGGTTGTTAGAGATGATCACCAGGCTGTTCAAAACTGACTGATGGGCAGTAATGATGGCCACATATCACAGACTGCCATGAGCCTAGCACAGTTTTAAATTCCCATGTATTAACTGTGTTGGGTCTGGGCCCCCACCCTGGCCCCAGCCTCAGAGAGGTAACCTGTGAAACTCTGACATACTTAAGTTCAGTGTGCAATTACAATTCCTGTACCATCTGTCCATCCCAGCACCAAAGTACTCACCCCGGGTATCCTACTTTGCAACACCCTACCTGGGAGATGCTCTGATCCAGTGAGAACCAGAGGATCAGTTATGGAATGGGCAGACCAGGAAGGGTGGGTGGCCTGAGCTCACTAGGTTCACGTAAAACTGAACCAACCTGACTGACTTCTCCCTGAGGGACTCATGCTCAGGGAAGCACCAGTCTCCAGGAGCCTACATATAAAGTGTCAAAAGGAGCACGCTGAGTAGCATGTGCTTCAGGATTTCTCACCCTCAGCACTACTGACACTTGGGGTCAGATCACTGGCAGGGGTGGCTGTCCTGTGCACCGCAGGATGTTTAGCAGAATCTCTGGTCTCTACTCACTCGCGGTCAGAAGCACCCATACCCTGCGGTTATAAGGACCAAACACATGTCTGCAGACACTGCCCAATGCCCTCAGGTGTACAAACACTGACCTACATGAATGCTGTTTGGCTCTCTCCCCAGCTGAAAGATTGAAAAAACAACTTCCAACACACACCCCAACTTTTCTTCCCCTTTTTCTCACCCGGCTACAGACCTTAGGTGCCTTGGGAAGATAAGGATGTGGCAAGGACACACAGTCAGAAGAGAACCACGAGAAAAGCCCACTGATCGGTTAGCACCCCAAGGGCAGAAATGGTTGGTTTTACTTGCTGCTGTACCCCAACTCCTAGCACAGTGCTGAGCACATGGCTGGCACTCTAGATTCACTGAGTCAATACATCAACCAATGAATGAACAAAAAAGGGTGAAAGACGGGACAATGCTAATTGTTCGAGATGAATTCTAAAGGCCCTCGCAGATCTACAGACTTTGGATGACTTTCCTTCAACACCCCTCCAAATTCTCCAATAGCCATACCTTCTCTTCCCGCCAGGCTGGTAATATAGTCCAGGCCATCTGCAATATGGACCTTCATCCGTTCACTCTGGGAGAAGCCAAACCACTGGGTGGCCACTTCCAACATGGAGGGGTCGATCTCCACAGCATCAATGCAGGACTTCGGGAAATGATCGTGGACGAACAGGGGGAGGCTGCCCCCACCCAGGCCTACCACCAACAATGCCAGTGGGGTCTCTGCAATAAAGAAATAAAGCATCATTTGACGATCTGCTCACTCAAAGTTTTGTACCAGCCTTGGGGAGGGCAAGGGAGGGAGTTGGATTACTGGCTCTACCCAAGGGATACAAGATTTAGAGGCCTAGCCTTTCTGTCTCATCCCAGAAATTTAGGGGCCAACCTGACATCTGAAAACTCAACCCTGGCCTCACAATCCTTCCTTTACTAGACCTAGAGGCTGAACCAGTGTGCTATTACAACAGACCCAAAGCACTCAGCTGACATTGTGCCAAGATTCCCCACCATAAGCATTATTAGACTTCCCCTAGGAATTGGAAGGGACAACGGCCAACATCTCGCTCATGATCACAAGGCAACGTAGATGCAATGCCCTCTGCCCAGCTTTCAACTCAAAGGCCACAACTGCCTTCTCAGACACATCAGCCAAATGAAGGCAATCCATCCAGGTTCCAGAAATCACGGGAAAACAAAGGCCCAAATCCTAGTTCTAAGTACAAAGAAACCTCAGCAACCACAGGCAGACAGAACAAAACAAGAAACAAGAAAGAATCACTGAAAGGAGACATTAAATGTGGGATTAATATCTGAGGATTAGCGTAAGAACTGAGACTCTAGGGACATACATCGACACCAAGATAGGCCAAGAGTACAGGGTGTTTCAGTAAGACATCCTCAGGACTTTGGGTGAACAGTTACAAGCCTAGACAGAAAAATAAACATTTTTGCTACTGTGGCCAGATCCAAACTTATTATTAGAAACAATGTTATAATTGTTCTACTTATAGATTTTTTATTTAAGTAGAAATTCAAGAAACAATTGCATCTGGTGCTCAAATAATGCATTACTGAAACCAGAAATTCTTCTCAAGTGCACAGGAATTTCTGGAATCAAGATTTTTAAATATTCCCTCTGGTTACATGGGTAGACACATATGCAAACACTCATCAAACTGAACAACTTAAAATCTGTGTATTTCATGTATCTCACTGAATACATTTCATACTTTAATATTTTAAATAAACGAATAAAGAAAACATTTAGACTTCCACACGTGCAGCCATTTCGAGATTACAATTTGAGTTTGAGGAAAAGTTACTGGATGTTTATTAACTTAGAAGAAGATTGGGAAGAAGAAAACTATGAAGATATGTGCATGTGTTGGTCTGTAATCGCTGTGCTCAAGCCACAAGACAGCTGTAATCTTACACGCCCCCTCCTGTGGAAGGCAGCGGCGTCTCCCTCACCCAGGAGCAGCTCCGGGTTTCTGAGCAGGGCAAGGCCGGCAATCATTGCTTTGTGGTGTTCACAGCACAGGTAACTCTTGTCAATGGACTGCCCTGGGGCTGCAGGGAGGTCCTCTGGAGTGTCAGCAGGCCGCTGCTTCTTCCTGTCCTTTTTCCGTTTCTTCTGGGCTAAATGAGAGAGAGAGATGATGAGGTCCTATGCTTAGCACTCTCGTCCGTGGAAAGCAAGCCATACCAGCAGCACTGTGCTGTAGCCAGCTTGATTCGACTCAAGAACCCAACTGCTAAATATACACAAATTTTGTGACTTGGTTGACATGTTGGTTCTTTGAAATCTGCCTGTGGTGGCCATTTTTATGCCACAGAAATCGGCAAACAGTACATATTAGGGTTTTTCTTTCCCCCTGAAAACACAGCTGTTAAACATTTCACACTACCACTGCACACCAAAAACTCAGAAAAGTGGGGCACCTAGGTGGCTCAGTCAGTTAAATGTCTGCCTTCAGCTCAGGTCATGATCTCAGGGTGTCAGGATTGACCCCCACATCGGGCTTCCCTTCTCCTTGGGAGTCTGCTTCCCCATCTATCCCTCCCCCCGTTTCTGCTTTCTCTCAAATAAATTCTTAAAAAAAAAAAAAAAAAGGGAAAGGTGGCAAATCGCACCCAAAACCCTAGGAAAACTGAACTGAGGAGTCCTAGCCCCTTTACACTGAGAAATAGAAGGCCACTAACAGGACAAGTTTATTTATAAATCCTTTCAGAGAAGTAGGACTTAAAGTCAGTAATTACCTCCTCCGTGCCAATTACTATACTAGGACTTCTAGTTATGTAACTCTTACAACAACCTTATAATACCCATGTTAGGCAGATGAAAAACCGAGGATCTGAAGAGTTAATAATTAGCCCCAGAAACAGCAGGAGGTGCAGTCAGGATGTGAACCTGGGACTGCCTGTCTCCAACACCTATCGCCATTTACTGTACCATACAGATGGCAATACACACAGCCCTGCAGGATGAGGAAATCACAAGTGCTCAACAAAGGGGAGAAATCCTATAAAGGCCCCACTAGTTTCCCTCTGATATAGAGTAACCAGATGTGCATTTTTTACTCAATACACTGATTTTTGAATTGATTATACTGAGTAATGCACTGAGCCACCCAAGTGCCTTTATTCTGTCATTTTCAAAAGCCAAACCTAAACACAAGTTGTTGCCTCCCTCTCTGTGGAGCTATCGCCCACTGGTCCCTCAAAATTAGGCCCCAATGTCACCATCTCTGGAAAAGCCTGGTGGGAAGTGGGTAAGTCTTGGACTGGAGGGGGCTGAGTTTAAACTCCCATGTGACCACTCACTATACCTACGCTGTTGGGCAAGAAACTGGTGCCCAGAGCCTGTTTCCAGTCAATACAATGAATGAACCTTACAAAGTTATTATGAGATTTCAGCTGTTGAAGGAACACACACACACAGCACCCAGCATCGGTCTTGGCACTCAGAGCATCCCCCACGGAAGTTACCTTTCTACGCCTCTTTCTTCCCCAGCTCCAGGACACTGCACTCCATCAAAGCCCTAGCATTGTACTCAGCAGTCGTCACCCTGGGACGTGCCTTCCGGCTCTTGCTGCTTATGGGCTGAGCGCGGCGCCTGAAATTCAGTGCGCCAGCAACACCCGTTCCGTCTACAGACCCCCGTCTCAGTAAAGCCACAGGTATTACCTGCTTTACGGGGAGGGACAGTGACAGAACGCACACCGCGGCTCTGGGAGGCCACAGCTCGTTGCACGACTAAAGTCACCCTTCCAGTGAGATTACGAACTCAAGGATGGGCTGAGGCAGGAGGTCTGGCAACATTTCAAAACGGCCTTTTCGCCGGAAAACATGGGCCCCATGTGCTTTTGTCAGATCCGGCCGGTCGCTATCTCCAAGCGCGGGGTTAAAGCTCTCAGTCCGCACATTCCCGAGCACACACGCAGGACGCCAGGCCGCGCTCACCTTCTCCCTGGGTTTGATGTACTTGTGCAGCACCCCGCACAGCTCCAGGTAGCTCCCATACCACTCGAAAGCTCTCTTTCCCCGCTGCTGGAAGAACCTCTCCCAGTAGTCGACGGAGCCGAACTCCCTGGAGCTCTTGGGTAAGAGGTTCATACTGTCACTGTCCGAGCTGCGTCCTCACGACTCTGCTACTCGCCCTCTGAGCTACCATCGGTGGGGCTTCCACACACGCCGGCACCGGCACCCTGCCGTGCTGTTCTTCCCACGACAGACAACCACACTGACTTATCCCTCGCTCAAAACCCCAGGGATGAGCTCACACGTCAGCCCCACGCGCGAGACACTGAACCTAATACCCGGTCACCCGTCCGCCCAGCTCACACACCCAGCCCCACGTGCCGAGCCCCTCACACTCCCTCAGAGCGGGGTTGCAGACGCAGCAATCATATCCGGGTACCAGGCGTCGCGATTGGTTGGCCACCCAGACCCTCCCAGCGTCTCATTGGTCACCGCTTTTCGCTCCTGGAGCCTCATTGGCCGAGACGCGCTCGCCACAGGCCGGCGGGGTCGTCGCAGGCGCCGAGCGTGTCTCTGCGCGCCGCAGCAAGGGGCGGGGCCACGGGCCCGAGTCCCGGCGGAAGAGGCCCCGCGCCCTCGTCTGCAGGATTGCGTCCGAGCGCCGCGCGAGGGCAGCCTTTCCTCTGCCGCGGAGACTATACAGACCCTCCGGGCTCTGCGTTCGCTTTCTGTCCCAGCGGGCCTCCTGGCCACTTCAGATCTAGAAGGGCGGAGCGCAGCCTGCGGGGGACGCGGGGAGGAGGAGGCCCCGAAAATACAAACCAGTAGAAGGGCAAGAGGCGACTATGAGGAGAGCCCGTCCTAGCAGGAGAAAGCCTTCCTAGCCGGGTTATCTTCTGCACCTCCCGCCCCGCCCTCCCTTAGTTTAACCACTCAACTTACAAAATTGGAGTTTGTTTTGGAGAAAACTGGCACTGGGTGGTATTTTTTCTGCACCAAAATGCAGGTTCCACTATTTATGTAGTGACGTGAAAATTCAGAATTGGAATAGCAACCACGTTTTCGAGGTGCCTCCTCACCTTCTCCCCACAACGCACAGCGTGCAAATTTCACACTCATTTTGACAATCAGCCTCCTTAGGTTGTCATTCTGGTGTCATCTATCAGTAGTTGCTACTGCTTACCTGACGTGTTTGATGAGCAAACTGTACTTTCAGAAGCTCATCTTATCCTAATACCCTAAGGAAGTTCCTGTGGCGGACACCTGTGCCACATAGGAGCATCGCTGGGCTGTTCACAGATTTGTAAACTGCGGGCGGAATGTACAGACCGAGCAGGGCACATAGGCTTGGAAGGAGCATCTGTAGTCTGGGCTATTAGAGACCTCACCAGCAGAGGTAGCCAAGAGGACTATTAATCCTTAAAGTGGACTTAAACTTTGGTGTAAGAGAGTAGTTCTCCAATTTTGGCATGCATCAGAATCACTTGGAAGACTTATTAAAACAGATTGCTGAACCCCACTTCCAGACTTTAGGATTGATCAGGCCTATACAGAGGTCTAAGGATTTGCATTTCTGGCAATAGTGATACAAATGATTGGTCCAGGACCACACTTTGAGAACTACTCTTTCAAAATAGAACTTACAGTAAAGTCACAACAAACTGAGTGCCCACTCCACAACTTTATCAGATCACTCTAAAAGCCCTCTACAAGTGACATCAAAGAAAATCTATTTTCATGTGCCACCTGTTGAGTTCATATGATTTCCCTTCAAGAAAGGAGCTGGAAGGAGCCTCCGAGGCGACTGCAGCTACTACAGCATGTAGAGTTCCTGATGAGTGAGAGACGGGTCCTTTCACAAAACACTGATTGAGAGCTGAGGACACCGTTTTCGCTTGAAGTGCTTCACGATACTGAAGGTAAAAACATTTAAACAACAAACAAAAGAACACAGCCTCTGCCCTCTCCCCTGAGGACTTATTCAATTCATCAAACATTTAAATTGCCTAAGAAGAACCAATCTTTGTGACGAAGCTAAGGATACAGAGGTAAGCCAGGCGGTCACATGGTAGACACACAGCAAACAATTACAACAATAATCTGTGTGAGGGTTGTGGTGAATGCTGTGAAGGAGAAGCATAGGGTTCTGAAACGGCAGATACCTTCCAGGCCTCTTCTCCTCTGCAGGTGACCAGAGAAGGCTTTCCTGAGGAAGGGACAAAAAGTTCTATGATCTGTCATTTTGGGTAAACACGGCACACCTGAACTTGTCCCAGGAGTATCAGCATGACATCGGTAAGAGCCAAGCATGTCACCCTCTCAAGATCTCTTCAGGAAACTGTGGCTCCTGGTTTTCCCTCTGTCTCTATTTTCCTTTCTGCTAATGGCTTGATATTGGAAAAGATAGTAAGAAGTGATTTCTGTCATAGCTGTGGCACCAGCCCCTTATTTAATGCCCTAAAGAATACAATTATTGTTTGCACTGTGTTTCAGACCAGGAGGATAAGTAACTTACCCAGCCTCTCTTATGCCTGCTCTGTTCTTGCAGCCTAAGGAAGCAGTAACAACCACAGCACTTTAAGCTAAAATTTGCTACAAGTTTCCTAAAATGTATGGATGAATGACTCTTGCAGAATTACTTTAGTTACAGCATTAAACTCTGTCTTTTAAAATACTTACATTTGAGACCTAGTTCTCTCAAGGCTTGACTATAAAATATAATTAAGCAGTGTGAATCATCAATATAGTTAGCTTAAGCCAATTAGAGATTAAAATGGTTTGTGTTATATTAGGATCTCCAGAGTGGTTACCAGTGTGCTTTAAAATGCGAAGTGAGGGGCCCCTGGGTTGCTCAGTCGGTTTAGTGGCTACTTTCCTCCAGGTCATGATCCCAGCATCCTAGGATCAAGCCCCATGTCAGGCTCCCTGCACAGTGGAGAGCCTGCTTCTCCCTCTCCCTCTGCCTGCTGCTCTGCCTACTTGTGCTCTCTCTCTATTTCTCTGTCAAATAAATAAATAAAACTTAAAAAAAATAAAACTAAATAAAATGCAAAGTGAGTGTAGATAAGGTCATTCAATGTCATGGGTTATTCCTGAAAAATATAAATCCAGACCTCTAAATATATAATTTGCAATTACTAGTCTTACTTAATTTAAACATGGGGTTTTAGCAACAATATTCAATTAATTGATTCTTGCTAAAATAATTGCAAAATGAGGCATAGATAATAAAAGCATTTCTGATGATGTGGGGGACAGAGAATGGGATAGGGCATGAGATAGGCAGAATAACATTCCCCCATAGACGTGTATGTCCTAATTCCCAGAATTTTTGAAGAGATTAGGCTACATGGAAAGGGAAATTAAGTTTACTAAGCATCTGACATTAAAATAGGGAAACTAGTCTAGATTACCCAGGTGAGCTCAATGTAATCAAAAGGGCCCTTAAAAGTGGAAGAGGGAGGCAGAAGAGGGAGAACCAGAGAGGTGGTAGCATGGGAAGGATTAGTGCAGCGTTGTTGGCTTTGAAGATGGGGGAGGGCTGGGAGCCAAGGGAAGGGCCCTCCAGCCTGTGAAGTCTGGAAAACCCATGGAACAGTACTCCCTTAGAGCCTCCAGAAAGAATCAGCCCTGTAGACACTTTGATTTTAGTCCAGTAGGACCCCATCAGGCTTCTGACCTCCAGAACTGGAAGACAATAAATTGGTATTAAGTTACTAAGTTTCTGGTACTTGCTACAGTAGCAGAAAATACTACAGAGCATATCCAGGAGAGGGTATGTGTGGTTGGGCAGAAGGTTACACTGGGAAGAATGAAGCAGAGGATAAAACTAGAAACCCAGGTAAACAGCACCTGAGTTTCAAGAAGTCTTCCATTCTGAGCATTTAGATGAAAGCTGTCAGGCCTTAAGAAGTCAATGGAGAACTAGGGTCATGGCAGTTAGAAAGACCTAATGAGAGGTGTTCCCAGGAAGAATAGATGCATTTGATGTCTGATCCTATATAGGGAATAAAAGACCTGAGGACTCAGAACGGCATCCACATTGGCCTCTGGATGACTGGGGAAATTGCCTGTGCAAAGGAACAGGGAAGAAGAAAGGAGGTCATTTGTGGAAGAGTTGCTGGAGAGGAATTTAGAGGCCATAATGCTAGCCACGGCTGGCTAAAAGCCAGTTCCCTGCCCTGCATGCCATCCCAGGGCTCATACCCTTCTCAAATTCTGTCAGTGGTATCCAAGTGGACTTAGTGGCCCAGGCCATGAAAATACTTCATGTGTGGGGTGTAAAACTGTTTAAGGGGAATCTCTCCTTGGTGTCCAGGGAGTGGCTCATCCAGGGCTGGAAATAATTTCAGACTGGAAGTCTTTGCAAATGACTTTGTTTTCCACATTTGAGAAGTTAAGAATTGAATGGTGTCCTGTGTCTTAAAAGAATGGAAGGCAGGCATGACATTCTAGGATAATGTACCATTTAATTAGCTGGCATCAGCACTTTCTTAAAGGGATTGTTGACCTGAGAAGTAATGCTCAAGCTGACATTGGATTCCTAAGATTGGGATAATCATAATAGTATTTTTTAGTTTGTGTGGCATTTTACCAAGAATTTCCGTACACATTACTGTGAATTCACAGGATGGACACACACATGGACACACATACATAATTGAGGCAAAACTCTAACTGATTAAAAATAAATTTTAAAAAATTATGTACGATGAAGTGAATTTAGCCAGCCTGCCTCTGGGTGTTATGTTTGATTCCGAGGATTCCCTTCGTTCAATAGTTTCTTCTGTCTGTGTGGACATCGGTAGGTGCACTGTTTTCCTGATAATGGGTGGACAGCATATCTACTTTTATGCAGGAAAGCAAAGGGCGTAGCAGGGCAAGCAAGTTGTTTGCCTTTGGGACCAGTGGGCAATAACATTTGAAAACTAGAAAAGGTGAGGGAATGGTGCCAAGGGCGATGGCCTGTGCCTGGTGGGTCAGACCCCTACTGAGGAGGCTCCCAAGGCCTTTTTTGCTTCTCATCTTTGTTTTTTGCAGCCTGGATATTGGGAAAGATGACAAGACTACACCATCACAGTGTTTTCTCCATAATTCTACTCTAAACTTCAATTACTTTGCAAGAAAAGAAAAAACAAACCTTGGAAACCAAGCTGTTTTTTTACTGAACTCCAGCACTCAGCACATCTGCCATGAGCACCTCATGTATCCCATTTTTATTGGATATTCTCTGTCCTTCGCCCATAACAAAACATTTTTCTACCACCAAAGAGAAGGACTTTAAAATAGCACTTACTGAATAAAAATTCCTAAGTGTTCCACCCAAGATAGATTTTTTTTTTTTTAAACTTTGAGGTTGAGATGCTTGAAAGAAACCAGGAGCACAAAATTTCTGGTGGTCCAGCAAAGGAGTCGTATGTAATCCTTCTGTAAAACCAAAACACTCTCAGGTCAAGAGACTGCAAGAGAGGTCTTCTCCTAAGAAGAATCTCAAATTCTGGGGCCAAAACTCTTCAGGGCCCTTAATCCATCTCGTCTTTCAACAGTAGACCTTTATGCTGATTATTCTGATACAGAGAAGGAATGAGTTTTCCCCGGGATGTGGCAATTGCATCCAAACAGCTCTAGTGTTTGAAGACTCAACAGAGAAATGGCGTCAGGAAACATGGCCTGAGTGTTTCTGGAGCTAGATGGCAGGAAAGGGCACCTACACAGCTAAATGTAAGCTCCTTTCGTCATGCCAAAGTACAGCATAGAGGTAAGAACATGGGATTTGGAATCAAAGATCTAACATTTTCTCAGTGTGTGAATTTGGTCAGACTTACTGCGATCAGATCCCTTGCCTGATGGCCTCCACTGTTCCCACCCAACACAATCCACTACTGCTCAGCAGCCACAGTGGATTTTCAAGTATACAGAGAATAGCATTTTTTCCTTCTAGATATAGCTCACAAAGCAAAATTCACCATTTAGAAATGTGCAGTTCAGTGGTTTCTAGTATATTCACCGTGCTGTGTGACCATCACCACCACCTCAGTCCAGAACCTCTCCATCCCCCTGAAAAGAAATCCCCTACGTATTAGCAGTTGTTGTATTTCCCCTCCCCGTACCCTCTCTCCACCACTAATCCCCTTTCTGTCTCCATAGATTTGCCTATTATGGATATTTCATGAAGAAGGATTCATATAGTATGTGGTCTTTTGTGGCTGGCTGCTTTCAATTAACACAGTATTGTCAAGGTCCCTCCATGTTGGAGCGTGTAACAGTAGCTCATTCTGCTTCCTGGCTGAATAATAAATATTTCATTGGATGGATAAACAATGTGTGGTGTATCTGTTCATCAAAAGATGCACATTTGAGTTGTTGACCCATTTGGCTACAGTAGTGTTGCTATGAACAATCACGTACACATTTGTGTGGATATGTGATTTCAGTGACCTAGAATACATACCTAGTGGAATTGTTCAGTCATATGATAATTCTGTGTTTGACTCTTTGAGGAAAACAATGATCATTTAACAGTCTAAATCTGTTTATGTCACTCTCCAGTGCCTTCCCGAAGCCTTAAGAATGGAACCGAGACTTCACATGTCCTATCAAGATCTTTACTGATCCAGGCCCTGCCTGCATCTCCAATCTCCCCTTCCACCACACCCCACTTGCCAAATCCCAGACACACTAGCGTGCTCCCTCATCCTCAAAGATGCCAAACACCTTGGTTCTGGGAAAAATGGATATGGTCACACAAAAGAATGAGGCTGGACCCTTATCTTCACCATACACAAAAATGAACTCTAAGTGCATTAAAGACCTGAGTGTAAAACCTGAAATGATCAAACTAGAAGAAAACATGGGGGAAATCTTCAAGACATTGGATTTGGCAATGAATTCTTGGATATGACCCCAAAAACATAGAACAAAAGCAAATATACATGAGTGGGGTTTATTTAAATGTCAGCAAATCAAAGGAAACACTAAACAGGGTAGAAAGACTTCCTGGGAGATGGGACAAAGTCTTGCAAATTATGTGTCTGATAAGGGGTTAATATCCAGAATGTGTAAAGAACTAGACTTAACAGCAGCCACAAAAACTCAAGTAAACATGGGCAGAGGACTAGAATAGACATTTCTCCCAAGAAGATACTGAAATGGCCAAGAAGCATATGAGAAGATGCCCATTCATCTCAATCACTAGAGAAATGCAACTCAAAACCACAAGGAGATATATCACCTTACACACATTAGGAAGGCTGCTGACAACAAATGAAATAACAGGCAACAATCGTGGACTACCAGCATAGCCTTGAGCCCACGTCCTTCCTGTAAATCGCCTGGGGCGGTACCTCAAATCGGCAACAGTCACTCCGCATTTGGACTAACCTCCCTATCAGGCCATGGGTGCCTACAGTATCTGGGGCTCCCAAGGAGTCTTTCATTGAAAATTTCAGCTTGCCCCTGCCCTGCCCCAGTAAAGCAGTCTAGTATCCCCCAGTTTTCTGTTTGTGGCAACACCCACATCTGCATAGTTTGTGATGAGGCGAGGTCTTGTCCAACAGAGCTTGCTCGCACGGCAAGCCTCACAAACCCCTGCTCTGCCCCAGATCGCTGGCAGCCCTGACCTACCATACTACACGCACAGGCACAGTAAAGATCGCCTCAGCAAGTCCTGGGCAGTCAGGCCTCTCCAGGGAGGAGGGACCCCATTCCTGCTAAATGTCACTCTTCAGGCAGCACCTACAAATTGGCCACAGTCAGTCACCACGTGGACCCCACCACTCCATGGAGTCGTAGGCATCTCCCGCAGCCAGGACTCCCAGGTCTCTCTTATTGGAAGATTAGCCAGCCCGCCAACTGCCTAGCAGCAGAGTATCCTCCAGCCCGTCTTCTAGGGGAACACGCACATCTGTGTGCCCTACTGCTTGCAATTACGCGTAGGCCTTGTCCCCCGGGGTTGCTTCTGTGACCTGACCTCTCCACAGCCTTGCCCTCTTCCAGAACCGTGGCAACCCTGAACAGCTCCACAGAGTGTGTGCACAGTCACATTCTTTTAGGAAGCCGTGGGCAGCTGGGGCCCTCCGGTCCTGTGGAGCTAGGCCCGTTCAGCACCACCTGCAGAAGCTGGAGGGTGCAGGGAACCCATTCCTGAAAGCGCTCTGTGCAGCTAGTGCAATGGGTGAAAGGCAGTCCGCATGTAGCCTTACTGTCTGTTCATGTCCCTGCCTTCGAGTGTAGACCAAGAAAAGAGGCAGAGCTGCAATTAAGAAAAAAACAAAAAGCAACAACACATTTATTTGGGGTCTCTGGATTGTAATTCAAGGAACACAAATTAGGGTAGCAACCCAAATTGAGTCCCCCAACAGGAAATGAATGTTAGGGCTTTTAAGACAAAGGGAATGCTTTATGTGTTGTTCACAAGAATTTTGATGGATATTGGCCGCGGAGAACTAACTGGCTGAATCATTGGTTGCTAAGGCTGTTACTAAGCAAATTTCTGACTGCAGCGAGTTGCAGGTGTTGCGCCCGAGTCCTTGGAGTGTTTGCAGTCTGGCCCAGTTCAAAGTGTATGGTTTCATTCCATGAGGATGTGTAGAAGGCTCATTTCCTTAACGGTCTCCCATCTCCATTGTAAAACCCCTTGACAGAGTGGTTCCATTTTCTTCACCTTTCACATTTCCGCTTTTGTTCAAGACCTTGCTCTAAGCATTGCTGACCAACTATAGATTTGCTCAGGCCCATGTCACTGAGATGGACCAGTCCCAGAAAGTCATGTCCCCAGTCCGAAGGTATTTATGTCTCTGATAGTTGTTTCAAGGTGTCACCTTCATGAGGGTGAGGCCACGTGTGAGCAACAAGGGAGCAGGGGGAAAATGGTTCGTAGACAGTTTTCTCATCTGCAGCTTTATTAAGCCATCTGGGGGTTCAGATGAAACATGCTGTTCTAAAAAGCTCAAGGACATGATGCATATTAATCTACATAATGAGTAAAGTGTTAAGAATGTCAAATGAAGTCTCTAAGGGGCTTAAAAAATTTATCAGTACAACAGAGCTGATCTATGGCAGTAAAAAGAAAACTTACATGAGTTTATCAAGAACTGAGATTGGGGAAAAAAACTGAGATTGGAGGGCACATTTATCTGTTACAGTTCACTGGCTGATCAGGACATTTCATTCACTACTAGGAAAAGCATCATTTGTACAGTCCTCAGAAAGTTCTTCTTAGCAAATAACTTTTTTGTGTGTGCTAATTCAGCAAGGTCAGTACAGTGCCATATTTTTAATGAGATGGAGTCCAAAGTTCAAAATGGGAGTCATTGCTGACAAGTCTTTTTACAAGGTGTGTGGTGGAGCGTGTATTGTTATGCCTGGGAAAGGCTGAAACAAGGTATGGGAATGGCTGGTCCTCACAACTTCACCTGAAAGATAACATCTATAGGCTGCAGGGCTAATCAGCAGAGGTCCTGGGGGCGAGAGAGAAATTCGTTACATGGAAGACCAAGGGTTTCCCAATACCATGAACAAATTGGAGTTTCTGGTGTAGGATATCTAACCAGAAGTCTCCCCCTTTCGTAATCCACTGAGAAGTGCAGATAAGAGTGTCATCTCTTCAAGAGAAAGAGGAAAAACAACAACAGCAAGGTAAGCAGCAGCAGCAAGGAGAGGGTTCCACAGGCCTGGCCCAGTCATCCTGGGAACATTGTCTCCTTTACCTGTTGTCTGCTTGCATTCCAGAAACCTACTTTCAGGTCAGCCATTGGTGGGCAGGTGCAGTTAGAGCTGGTGCTTTCTGTAGAGGGACACATGAATCCCACGGGCTATTCCTTGGACATTGGTAGCATAAGGATTGATTAACAGCTTGATAGGGGTCTTTCCAACGGGGTTGAAGAGAGTCTTCCTGAAGATCCCTTTTCCAGTAGGTAAAGTCCCCAGGTTGTAAAGTGTGGTTTAAGGTCTTTATCTCCTGGAGGCACACCCTGGAAAGGCTGCTCTACCAAAGAATGGTTATTTTCAATAGAAGCAATTAGAAGCAGTAAAAGCCTTCATAATGTCAAAATATATCTCTTTTTATCAACTGTGGATCAAAGAAGCAGGGCTTAGGGGTATTGGGCATCGAATAGATACTTACTGGACTTATGCAAATTCATACATTGTTATGAAAATAAGGATATTATGTATCTTATTAAGATAAGAGTATCAGAATTCTGGAGGGATCAGGCAGGGAGAAAAAGATAAATGTTTCAAACTTTGTTGTAAGGAAACACTTTACCATATTGATGTAGGTTATGCATAGCTTAATGGAGAAGAGAATAGGGGTCCTCTCAGTCTGGAAAAGAAAACATTGAAGCAATTATTTTTCCATTCGTGTTTTAGAAATTTTGAGTTATGTGTTCACAACTAAGTTCAGTGTTATGATCGTAAACTTAATAAAATCTGTTTTAGCATATTTATCTAAGTCTTTCTCATGAGTCACTTTGGAGATGAAGCACTTAAAACAGTAACTACCTGTAAAAGACTTAAAATAGCAATGGTTAGAGATCTCGTGAGAATTTATTACGATGTAATTGACAAGGAAATTTGGTTATTTCTGTGACATAACATTTTAAGATAATAACGAAAATTGTGACTGATAACATACCAAGACATATGAGAATTTTAGGAATTTTGCATAAATCTGAAACACTTATATACTTACAGAAATACATCATTAAGGCTTAGTATCACTTTTTATTTTTTTCACTTAGCATCACTTCTTGTTTGACAATCCTTCCCATGTAATTTGACATATCAACCCTAATTAGTGTAAGATCTCCCTTTCTATATAGAGAGGGTAAAATCTTTTGAGAAATTCCAGGAACTCTCTGAAAATTCTTGTTACATTTAGGTCAAAAAGACTTTATTTGGAATTTGATTTGGGGAAGTCTGTCAAAAATCAAAAGGTTTTGGCTGCTTGATCAAACAGGATTACAGATGACTATGAAAAAATTCTAATTCTCTAGTTGACCAAGTGACAAAAAAAGATTTTGAAGGCAAATACAAAGGGCCACATAGTTGTAAAATGAGACCAAGGTCTCTTATATCCAGAAGACTCAGTGTATTTGGGCACTCAAACCTGATGAAGACAAGACATAGAATCTTTCTCTTATAGGTAGATTACCTAAAGCTAAAGAAAGATTAGTTCCAATTTCTTATTTAGAGCAGACCAACATAATCCAAGAATACTTGTCATTTTCACAGAAAGAAAACCAAATTTTAATTATGCACCAGGGTACTTTCAGTATTAAACTCTCTCTTCAGCTTCAATAAATCCATTCCAATCTTGGCTTGACTGCCTTTAAATTCCCTTCTCAATATTCCTTTAACCCTACACTTTTTGGAAATTATAGTGTGAGATTCATCTGTCTCCAGATTCATCCCAACCCTGCTCTGTTAGTCTGACAATAAAAGAACAGGCAGGGGCAACAGGATCCCCACGATATTGTTGAAGAGGGTTACCCTAGGTTGGGTAGGCAAGAATAAAGATTTGAAAAATGGGGCAACATCTGTAGGGGACGGCAAAGCTATAGATATCTGGGAAGCCATCATCAGCCTTCCCAGCCTGGCAGATAGTTGCAAGAAGCAGAAGACGTTGTTTTAAGCCAAGATTGCTGCTTGGCTGCAAACCTGAAGACTCAAGGCCACAAAGTCTGTGCCTGTCACCCCGTGCTTACAGTTTGGCCTAAGAAGCGATCCCTGTGTGTGCAGCACAGGAAGGGAGCTGCTGCGTAGATGGGCCTTTTCAGCTGGGCTGCGCGGTCTCTTGCTGATCAGTTTACTGTGGTGTAAGAGCAGAGCTTTCACGCATGTTGGATCATTCCACAGCAAGAAATATTGTGTATTTTATGGCCCAACAC